>NW_009647444.1:733948-775033 GCF_000708025.1 Charadrius vociferus
GGCTGCCGGGGACCCCGGGTGAGGGGCTGGGTGGATGCAGGGTGCTCCCCTCCCCTCGCCAGCACGGGGGCTGCCTTACCAAACCCACCGCTCGCAGGGCTAAATCAAGCCCTTCGCTCGTCTCCTTGGCCGGCGGCATCGCTTCTCCAGTGGGGTGGCTGCCAACCATTCATCTGCTGCTTCGTCTCATTATCTCTCCTGCTCAGCCAGGGACGTGTTCTGGGTGGGAGTATTTGGGTCAGTGGGTTTCGCGAGCGTTTCCTAGAGATGGCCTGGCACATATTTAGCGTTTGGCGTTCGGTGTGGGACTGGGTGCCCGGCCCCGTGCCCGGCTCTCTGCACCCTCCCAGCTCCAGGCTGCTGTCACGGGGCTGCAGCGGGGTCTCAGGGGGCTCTCATGCACCCAGGGAGCGGGAGGGCTGCAAGGGACAGACAGAGCTGGGATGTTTCTAGTCTCCTCCTGTTTGCTTTTGCACAAGGCTGAATATTTTATCTGGCTGCGTGCATCGTCCCTGAACTTAAAAATAGCTGGGTTCCTTCCTGGTAGAGTGGAGCAGTTTGCTTTTTCTAGATTTATCATGCAGATTTCTAATTCCCCTCATACCCAGTAATTGCTCCTGGAGACAGAAGGGCGACGGAAGGGTTTCGTGCATGGATTTGCCTGTCCCTGCACGCGTGCACACCGCCAAGCACCAACACACTCTCCGTGCCGACACCACCACATCCGCGCCAGCGGTGCGCAGACAGGCGACCGCCGACGCAGCAGGTTTTGGCATGTACACGTTTGCCATCTTCGCTCAGTTCGGTTTGTGAAGTTGCTCCAGTCTGATGGGGTGTTCAGCGTGTGGCACTGAAGGGGACGGCGGGTCTCAGTCCTGTTCTTTAATAAACAGGCACCCCTGTGAGTGACCCCGCTGTGGGTAAGCCCAATGGACCGGCACAGCCAGGTTAATGGGACACACCGCTCCATGTTCCTGGAGAAGAGAAAGGGGCAACACTCGATTGTTAAAAATAAATGGAGTTTTGGAGATGTCTCCTGAAGTTTGGCTGGTTTTCCTGATATATCCCATTCTCCTTGACTTGCAAATCAGGCAGGGATTGCAGGAGAATAATCTTTCAACTGACATTTCAGCTATTTGCAGGAGTCATCTGTACCGTTACCCTTCTCGGAGTGTTCCTCGCTGCTGTCACCACGAAGCAGAGGGACTGAGCGCAGCTGCAGCTGCGGCGCTTCGTCTCAAGGACCTGTGCCGATTCTTTAAAGCAACGCTGGAGCATCTCCCTGCCGAAGAACAGCCAGGGAGGGGTGGGCTTCTCCCCCCGCCCATTAGATAGCTTGCGCTGCTGCCTGACACAGCCCCAGGACAGCGCTCGCCCTAATTGCTCAGCCCTGGAAGGAGTTTCGGTGTTGCAGACAGATTGAGGCTTGGAGCTGCAGGCTGGGCTGGTTGTTTGAACAAAGTGGGATGCAATTTCTCCGGTTTGTCTCCTCTCTTGGGGAGGTCGCTGCCGCCTGCTAGAGTTGGCCGCGATGATCTCGCCCAGAGGGACAGCGAGTAACAAGCACAGACGGACACAAAATCTCCTTTTCCTGCTTCTGTGCAAGTGTTGGGGATAGTCAGGGCACAGGGAGGAGGGGACACACCTGAGGTCGGGCAGGGGAGCAGAGCTGTCTCCAGCAGCTGCATCCTTGGAGGGACTCCGCTCCCTGCCTCGCCTGCTGGCTCTGGACGGGGGCTGCGTTGGAGCCAGGGTGAGCCAAGAGCAGCAGCCAGTACTCCATGCTGCATTTCCAGGGCAGATGGCGGCGGTACGTGCGTGCGGCTCCCTGCCTCCTCCAGCAGCATTTATGGGACCATCTCGCCAGAAAATGTCAGTGAGGACAGCGGAGCAGTTTGCAGACTGGAAGGCAGCTTTGCTGCAGCACCCAGGGTGACGGGGCGTTTTGTACCACACGTTCAAGTGCAAACTAGCACCATTTTCACTCGTGCGCTGTGAAAGCTATTTCTCAAGCACCGAGCCGGTAATGCAGAGCCTAAGCAAACTGGCTATGCTGTTGCTTTGCAGCCTGGTCCATCCCCACCGCCTCGCAGGCGGTCGTGCTGTGCTCTCCAGCCCTGCAGCTGCGGCGAGACAAGAGATGGGTAAGGATGTGTTGATGGAAGACCCATATGCAATGCCATCCCGGTAACTGAAAGCGGCATGTGCCAGACTCGGTAACCCTCTTGCTGACTGCACCTCACAGTTGCTGCCAGAGCTGCTCTATTTGTTGCCCCAGCTTCTGTTTTAAAGGAATATGTTCTTCTAGCAGTACAAAAGCCCTCTCCTGAGCTAGAAGTGATGGGAAGCCTGGTCTGTAGATATGCCTGCACAGGAAGACTGTCCCCTTTTCCTGGAATCTCTGAGGTCCTGCTGCGTCCCACGCACAGCAGACCTCTGTGTCCCAGAGGGGACGGAGGGATGGAGATGGCAGTGTTGGGAGGAGCTCTGCAATGGCACAGCATCTTTCCTAGCTGGTGCCCAGGCATCATGTGAAGTAAAACGAGGTGTCCGTGTCTCCTCGCTAAGCCCACACCTGCACCTCCCGGGCATGTCTTCCTTGACCCAAATGCAGAATTTTTCCCTGCCCATATCGCCTCCGGACAGAAGGGGACAGAGGGGACAGAACACCTAACCTTGGCAGGGATAGCAGGAGGTCTGGACCACAGCCTTTGGAGCCTCAGAGACCTGAAACTCACGCCAGCCCCCTCCGCTTCGCTACTCCCCATGAAGTTTTTGCTCTCACACTGCTGGAGCGCTAAATACACGTGAACCCGGGCCCCACTTGTTTACAGGCTGGTGTGACCGGCTTCCAGAGTGCGTTTATAAAGAGATCCTCGTACGTGCTGCATGTTGGTGAACTTTTCCCTTCCCCCCGACTCTCCCATCCTCCCCCCCGCAACGTCCCTCCACCATACGGACACAGCTGAGCAGCTACTAGATATTCAGAGCCGTGAAGGTTGATAAACAAAAGTGAGATAGGACATGGCACCAGAAAGACCTCAGCTAATGGAATTTTTAAGCTACTTAATTTGGGGGCTTGTCAACCTTGACAGCAACCCTTTAATAAATGATGTGTTGTAATTCCCACCGAGTTCAGTAGGTGTGGGGACCGGTGCTCGGCGGAAGGGAATCCAGCCAGCCGGAGACCCCGGCACACAGGCGAGCAAACCGTGGCCGTGGGGACGATGCTGAGCGGGGACTCCCGGGTGGGAGCGGGTCCGGCTGAGCCGCGGTGCTGCCGGCAGCTCTGCCAGCGCTCCCCCCCAACTGCGAGGGGGGACGGGGACACGGCTGCTGTAGTCTGCTATGAATTGCTATACCGGTGGCAGCCCTCCGTGCCAAGGAGTGCGAGTGCCATCCAGTGTCTGCCGGCGGGCAGCGGCCCCGGGGGTCGGCCCGAGGGAAGGGGGAGGGTGTCTGTCACTTCATCTGCCGCTCGCTGGGGGCTGGGAAAAAGGCAGGAACGCAGCCCTGGGCTTCCCTCCCGGAGCCCTGGGTGGTGGACGGGGCAGGGCGGGGGGTTAGGGGGTGAGTGTCACCCACCTCTGTCTCTGGGGTGGCCCCCAGAGGATGCGGTCCCACAGTGTCCCCGCAGAGCCCTGCTAAACCAAGGGGCCAGCAAGGAAACACACACACACACACACACACCCCGCCTGGGGTGTCCCCCAAAAGGAGCTACAGCCATCACCAGGGTGTCAGGGCTGCCCCGGCAGGGAGCCAGCAGCAGAGGTGCTCCAGGAGGCTGTGGGACAGGCCCCCCCCATCTCCACAGGATGGAGACCCGCACTCTGTGGGACACAGGGAAGATGGCCCCTTCCCTCTGCCATGCAGCTGAACCCACTGCCAGCAGGGACAGGAGGGACACAGCCAAGCCAGGGGCACAGCAGGGACAAGGAGGGACACGGCTGGGTGGGGGGCACTGGGGCGAGACCCTGCTCTCCAGGGTAGAGCCCTGGCAGGAAACGAGGCCGCGGTTTTCTGGACCCGGAGGCTTTGCTGCTGGCAAGATGCAGGCAGGGCACATGCTTTGCTGAACACATTTAGCAGAGGATTTAATGGGTTCTGGCCTGTTCCTCATCAGTTCGTTGTGGCACATGCTTCCAGCAAGTGACTGAAAATTAGCTTCAGAGATGCTCTAATCCACATCCTGGCTGCACCCAGCCCTGGAAGCCCTTTCCCTCTCTCATGCCCGGATCCAGCAGCCTGCGTGCTACGTTCGTGCTGCAAGCTGAACTCGGACTCACATCTGTTGTGCACAAACCTGCCCATCCTCAGCACTGCAGCCTCACGGGACCAGGCTGGGCTGAAGGAGACAGCTGAGCGGTGGCACAGTGTGGTCATGCTGTGACACCCATCACTTGCCAACCTCATCAGCTCCTTTGGAGGTCTTGGTCTTTTTCTGGGTCCTAAAGGCAAGCTTCACTTCTGCTCCGTGGGGAATGACCCAGAACAGCTCAGTTTAACAAAGATGCAGTCATAAGGGGTAAAGCTGAAAGCAGGAGGTCCATGGGTTTCCTGGGAGTGGGAGGATGCTGTGACATCATTTTGAGCAGAAAGCAGCCAGTGGGTAGAAAACAGCACTCACCCCTTGCAAAGGGCAGCAAAAAGTGCTGCCCCAGCAGGAGTGCAGAGACGAGCCTTTGACCACTGGCAATTTGGAGATGGCAGCAGAAGCCAGGGCTCCGCACGCGCTGAAGCTGCTGAGCCTGGTGGAGAAGCGAGGGGTTAGGAAGAAAGTATCCAGGCTGGGAAAGAACCAGATGGCAGCTGTGGTGGGGAAGCAGATGGGAGATGTAAAACATCCTGCGCATCTGAGAGCGCCGAGCCCCCTGGTCCTCCGGCTGCATGAAGGGACACCCTGCAGCCCCGAGAGCTGGGGGGCAGGGAGCTGCCAGGGCCATGGGGCCAGCGAGGAACCTGCCCTGGGGCTGGCGAGGCAGCAGTATCCAGCACAGCCTCTCTGGCTCTCCTGCCCATAGCTCCAGGCTCCTTGTAGCACCTCCTCCTCCAGCAGCCATCCCGCTCTGCCATGCTCTTCTACTGGCAGCTGGCTGTCCTTGGAAAGCCTCTTCCCATTGGAAAGCCTCTTCCCATCCCCTTCCACAGCAGCTTTGGGAGAGAGGGCAAATGCTGCTATGTGGTGCAGCAGGGATGCACAGCAAGCACAGCATCTGCAACCATCTTCCTGTGCCAGCAGCCCCATCCCGCAGAGCCCCCGATCCGGCTGCTGTGCTCGCATGGGCAAGAGATGCAGGGGACACGGCAGCCACCACTGCCCCCCGGCTGCCCCTGGCCGCCCCCACGCAGCGGGGTCTCCTGTATGGCTCAGCACGCAGATTGATGCCCAGAGGGCTGAGCTAAGAGACCGGGGAAAGAGCCTGGCTCTTTGGGAGTCCACGTGCACAGATGTGGTGGTAGGAGAAATACAAACAAGAGGCCTGGAGGAGGGAGGGGAGAGACCCAACGAGGCGGTATAAAGCATTTAACTGCTACGGCTTGCAAAGATTTGGCCTTGCCCCACCAAAACTCAGCCACCATCTTGCAGAGCTCCACTCCCGTAAGACATAGAGGATGGACTGGAAAAGGGTCTCCTATATCCTTGGGAATGATACCCCGTACCCCAGCTCTTGGGCTGCAGGGTGCAAAGCTGCCAACCTCTCGTGGGTCGCTCTTTGCCTCTAGCCCTGAAGCAAAAATGTCTCCAACTACAAGTATTCAGCAAAATTAGCTGAAAATCCTGACTAGGTGTGAGACGGCTGAAATCACATTTTAAAGCAAATTTCTCATTTCCCAAATCGCTCTTGCCTGCCTCTAGCAACGTGTGCAGGAGGCCCCCAGTCTTGTGGGAAGAGGGGAGTTGTAGAAGAGCCAGAGGACTAGGCAGGATCAGCAGCACTGGGATCCGTGTGCCGGGCTGGGGCCGGGGCTGTGGGGTTTGGGCTGCCGGGCCAGATGGCTCCAAACGCCGTGGGGTCACACCACGCTGTGGTAGATCCTGCCCGGAGCCGAAATGGCCAGCTGAGCTGAGCGCTGAATTGCACTCTCTGGAGCTTTATAGCCAGCGAAATTAATTTTTTAAAAGTCCCTCTATGATCTCCGGTATCTAGCGTTTGGCTGAGAAGTCAGATGGTCTCCAGCCACCCGGCCCCACGTCCAGATGGCAGGGAAAGGCAGGGAGAAACCAGAGCCCGCTCCAGCCGGGGAGGACAGGGGTGACAGGGCTGCTGTGATTACCGGTGCCTGCTGGAAACCCACGCAAGAGCACAAGTAGAACAGGACAAGTGGGGACGGACCTGAACCACTTTGAGGACAAACAGCTTGGACAGCCCAGAGCCTGACCTGCTGCTCATCTTCTTTGCTTTCCAGCTGTCTGGAAATTAATAAATCCCCTTCTCCCGCCAGTTTGGCAGCAGAGAGTCGCTGAGTGCATCGGGGATGGCTTTTGCACAGGAGAGCAGCACTTTGCAGGGTAGGCAGGAGAGAAGCGAGAAGGAAGGGGAAGCATGCTAAAGCAGAGGGAGAGCACACGGGATGGGCTCAGATAGAAGCCTGGGTGGGCAGCTGGACCAGGCAGGACAGTAAAAGCCCATCAGCTGCAGCCCCCGTTACCTCTGATTTCCCACGGGGCAAAGGGAAGTAGGGATCCCAGGGAGCTGAGCCCCAGCAAACTCATTTCATACAAACCACCGCAGGAGGGCTGGGTGCAGGTGGAGGTGCTCATTGGGTAGGGGCTGGTTGCCACCGCCGTGCTCCTTGTGCTGGGGGTGTGAGACCAGGCAGGGCATTGCCACCTGCCCATCGGGAAAAGGCATCAGTCTGGGCTTCTCCATCCCCTGCGCAGGGGCTGCGTATCCCAGCGGGCCTGCAACGCCCTGTGAGTTTCACCTGGCTCCCGCACAGCCCTAACAAGAGCGCGCTGAGCCTCCTGGTGAGCTCCCATCCCCATCGCATCGCCCTGCGCAGCAGGAACGGGCAGCAAACCTGGCTGGAGCAGGAAATTTGGGATCCGGCACTTTGCTGCCCAGGCCAGAGTACTGTCCGCTGATGCGGCGGGGAGGCAGATGCTGCTGGATGAGGGATGCTGCAGCACACAGGGACACCGCAGGGCCGGCGAGAGCAGCCGTGGGCGAGCTCCCGCAGACGGGAAACACTAGCACTGTGCTCTTAAAAGTAATCCAAACCCATCATTACCAGTTGCCTCCAGCCTCCAATTAGGCATTTGCAAATACTTGGGACCAGGGTGGCTTAATTATAATTTCTCTCATTTCCGAGGCACAGGCACCCGGATGGCACACCGTGCGTCCACAGGATCCTCTCTGGTGTTTTCTTTAGGAGCCGCACTCCCCGGGTGTTTGCTTTGCAGGCTGCAGCAGCTTTTCTCCTCTTCCTGCTCTTTGTCATAAACTTTCTGGAGATGGCAGATGGCCACTGCTCATCTTGCAGGGGGAGGGAAAGCGTGCGTGTACGCTGGTGATGTGCCGGGCTGTCCTCTGCCGTGGGTGCACAGGGGACTTTGCTGTCTCGGCCGGGGCGCGGGTCTGTCCGCAGCCTTCCCGTGGTTCTCCGGAGGGATGGCAGGCTCGCTGGGAAATGCCAGGCTCTACTTTCCCAGCCACAGTGGGTCAGAGCGCTGGGGGAAGCAAAACTTCACCAGTCCAAGCAATTACTCAGGATTTTATCATTCGAAACTAAAAACAGAGCCTATAAATAATCAGGATCTCTGTCTTAATAGCTGCATTTCAGCGTATTTTTAATTATCATTTTATGAATGGGTGCATTAGAGTATATTTAAATACTAACTTAGCCATGCTGTTAATGAGGCAGGATTGTTATAGGCCAGGTCTGGCTATATATTATGTTGGTATATACATATGCTTCGACATCACATTTAAAAATCAGCTATTTCAAGCGTAAAATTATAATTGGTTTGTCTAATAAAAGGATAAATAAATATCTATTTAACTTCATTACTGTCAAAGGCAGGAGGCTTTTCTCCATTGTCTCCTTAGGGTTTTATGGCAGAAGAGCTAATTAGCTGTAATTGGGTGGATCCGAGGCGAATGAAGCAGGCACAGCCGCGGTGCTGGCTGGGAATGGGGCACCAGTGCCTTTCCCGGACTGGTGCCATGGTCTCTGCTGGGACAGCAGCCCCACCAGCCCCATGGATGGGCTCTGCCCCCGCACCCAGCTCAGGGTATTTCACTGGGGCGGATGCCCATGCAGTGAGGCAGGACCACACGCTGGTTTGCAAGGTCACTTTGGGGTCCACTCATTGTCTTTTATGGTCCCTCTGCCAGATATCCCTCCATTATACCTTATCCTGAGCTGGATGTGGGGATCCCAAACGCTGACCAAGACTTCCAGCCTCAGCCAGGGCTTCTTCATCCCCAGTTTGGGAGAAATCTTGCTCAACATCCAGTGTGCACGTCCCACACCTTCACAGTCCTTGTTGGAGTGGCCCTGGAGAGCCCCTCCTGGCCACAGAGCAGGAGGAGGGGACCCTGGCCAGCTCGCCTCGTTGCTGCTTGCCATCCTGGGCAAGGATGCTTCGCTTCCGGACTCTGCAAGGCTGCTTTTGGCAGAGGGGTTTCTGGCTGCAAGGGAGGATTTCAACACTTGCCCTGTTTCCTCCGCGGGATCTCGGGCACAGAGCCTAAAGCCTCTCTCCACCCCCGTGCCCTGGCAGAAGCAGGTATCTGTGCAGCCTGCTCTGCCCCTTTGCAGCTGCTGGAGGGCCGGGGGGGGTCTCGCTGCCCCCCACTCCGGGTGCCCCCACACTCCAGACCCTCTCCCCGGCTGATGACAGCTGCCTGCATGCTGATAAAGGTGCCAGCTAAGACCCTGTCAGCCGGCAGAAGGGATTAAAATGTCCTTTTTGGACAGTTCCTGACCCAAAGGAGGCACTGCCACCAGCCCTAATAAAACCCCACACAGGCCAAGCTGACCTGCTGCGCCGGGTGGGTGGCAGCCCCCCTCTGATCCTCTCCGGCTTCTGCTCCCGCTCCTTTGGCTTCCCCTGTCTCCAGCAGCTCGCAGCCCAGAAACCTCCCTCCTGGCTGTCAGGAGATGGAAGAGAGTCTTGTTGGATGGGAGAGGACCATTGTATACAGCGACGCCCGAGTGCCTGTGTATAAGTTTCCTTTGCATATGTTATTTGACACGAGGAAAGAGAGAAGCAGGCCCGACACCTGTAGCAAATCACCGAGCTGCCAACTAAATCTTCCTTTTTTTTTTCTTTTTTTTTTAAGAAAAGGAGAAAGATGGAATGTTAATAATTGCACAGCCGCCCTCTAATGATGAACGCTGGGCTGGGGGGAGCGCGCCTGCGCGGGGGGCATTAGCATGGAGGACGTTGTCTGGGTTTTGCTTATCAGTTCTGCTTGTTGAGCGCGTTCCAGGGATGGAAGAAACGCCAACAGACAGCGTGGAAAATTAATTTTTAATGCCTTTTATTAGTGCTTAAGCCATTCTGAGAGGATGAAATAATCCCTGTTTAGGTGGAGTGGCAAAGGTCTTGGAGGGCTGTCAGGAGGCTGAGTCACTCCACCGGCCAAAATTATCCCAATACGTTTTCCCAGTCCTCTGCAGAGGCTGAGAACCTTGGGGGGCCAATCCTCCGCCTGAGGTTCTGCGGCATCTTCCTGCACCCCCATTCAAAACAGGCAGAAAGTTTTCCTCCCAAGGAAAGGAGCGAAGAGCCTCATCTCTCACCTTTCCCACCCTCCATAGCTGTGTGCCACCGCTGCCACCACCCAGCACGGTGACAAGCAGCGGGGCAAGGCACGCAGGAGCGGTGATGCAGCCGCCTCCAGGAGCTGGTGCGATGCCCCCAGCAATCCCCGCAGGTGGGATGAGTCCAACTCCTCCTCACAACCAGCGCCAGCTCCTGCATCCTCACTCCCACCAAAAGCTGACCAGAAGGGACACCCCTCCAGAGCCACGGAAACAGACGGAGAGGGCTGGGAAATTGCTGCCATATGTCCCCATCCCCAGCAGCCCCAGGGCAGGTGGTGGCAGGGAGGGGACCCTGTCCCCATCCAACGCTGCCAGCACGGTCCCTGCTGCCAGCTGGAGGGGCAACTGCATCGGGACAGTGCCAGAAAAACAAACTCTGCCAGTGTTTCTCCATTCACCAGGCCCCGGTGAGAACCGTTTAATGAGGAAGGAAAACAAATACTTCAAGGCTCAAGGAAAGGAAGATTTCAAAGGGCGAGCTGGCAATGGGCAGTCTGTGGCTGCTAAAAATAGGTTTGTTTGCCTGGGGCCGGCACTCACTGGGTGATCTCGGTGATGCCATCTGGCTTCCCGCTCATTACAGCGTCCTCGTTAGCGCAGCGGGTACCTGTCAGGGCCAGGATCCAGAGGGGACAGCCGTGCCCTGCTCTCCCAGGCAAAGCCAGCAGCCACGGCCAGGCGTCAAGAGCGTCCCCTCACAGAGGTCCCACCATCTCCGCAGGGCATCCTTGTCACCGTGAGCATCCAGCTGGGAAGTAAGACAGCCGGACCGGACAGCAGCTCCACGCCAGAGGCAAGTTGAGCTCACAAATGTACCAGCCTCTCCTGCCTGGGCTGAAACTCCCTGCATATGCTGCTTGCTCGAGGCTGAAATTCCACAGGAAAATTTCAGCCAAAAAAAGTCCAGCCTTTCACCGGGGTGAGCAGGAAACTTTTTTTTTTCTCTTCCACATCAAAAATTGTCATATCGTTTCACCAAAAAATTAATATGCCTCATGCTTGAGAGCTGAGGCCTGCCCTGGCAGAAGGCTGCTCCAGTGTCAGAGATACGATCCTGCGGGAAGGCCAGCATGGGTTCGGGTAATTAAAACCTGTATCATGACACACGATCACAAGAGGGCTGAGTTAGACCAGTACAAATGACCCCTTCTGTTCTTGTAATGTATTCTTTTCTGCCATCTACTTGCCTTTCAGTGCGTGTGTTAATGCATTAGTAATATATTCTCTGCCCACTTCTAATGAATTTTATCTCTGCACATGCATATGTATGTATATATATTATACACATATGAGTGTATCTCTATATAATGTACATGTGTGGATATATTACACACTTGCCCCGACACCTGAGTGACATGACGCAGGAGAGGATCCAGCTGCACCAGCTCGGTGGCCACCACGGAGCTGATGTGCCAGGGGCGATGCTCCGCACCAGATGCTGGCCTGCCTGTCCCTGCATCCCTGGCAGCTACGTTAGCGTAAGAGCAATGTGCGTGCCCACCTCCCAGCTGCCCGCCTTCCCCAGCATCTCCTCCTGCGTGCCCACCTCCCAGCTGCCCACCTTCCCCAGCATCTCCTCCTGCGTGCCCACCTCCCAGCCGCCCACCTTCCCCAGCATCTCCACAGCTTGGACGTTCACCCTAGGATGCCAGAGGAGGCGGAGGTCTCTCCCCAGGAGGAAGGAAGCTCCGGAGAGCCTCTTCATATGATGAATTTTAACATTTCTTTCTACATCCAGCCCAAGCACAAATCCCTTCAAAGCACCAGCCCAGCACAGCAGAACTAATTTGAAATGTCACCGAGGTCAAGCTTGGCTTCCCCAGCCATTAACCTGCCTCTCAAGCTACACACTTCATATTTATTTACATAGTCACATATTTATTTAAGCCCCAGACCCTAGATAAAGGAAGAGATGCAGGGTCTGTGAAGGGGAAAGGGCACTTTGCTTGCAGGGCCCCGAGCTGCTGCTGCTGTGGGGACAGCAGAGGGTGGCTTTTCTGAGGGGTTCTGTGTCCGGAGTGCGATGGGGAAGATGCGGGGGGATGGGTTTGGATCTTCACAGAATTTGTCGTTCCACGCCAGCTTTTCTGGTTGAGCTTTTCTTCAATTTGTTCCCGTCTAGAAACAGAAAACACAGCTTTTCCTCTCCAGGCAGATCTTTCACAGGCATAAGTCAGTGTAAATTTACTCTAGTCAACGATGCTGATTTACAGGAATTTTGAACCCCCCTGTATTTTTCAGCCTTTGCTTCTACTCCCCGATAGATGAGAAAGCGTAGGGACCGGGGCAATGTTCCTGCAGGTGCATTTGCTGCCAAAGTTTCCTCATTTCCCCGTTTTGTGTCCTGTTTCTCAGCTACCCTGGTAGACCATGAGATTTGGAGAACATCTGGACCCAAACTCCACCAGACTCCACCTCATCTCAGTTCCTGTCCCCCTGAGCACTGTCCTTGGCATTATCCCAGTTTTGTGCTACCTGCAGATAAAAACAGAATCCTTTTTTCCCTGCTTACCATTACTCTGCCCCTCAAAGCCCTCATGCCTTTTGCAACCTCCATTCCTCAGGGACACGGGCCCTACTCGTCCCCTGGACCAGCCTCACTGGCAGGGGTGGAAACAGCCTGATCTGCATTGCATAATACAGCACAGACACTGCCAGTACATGCACCACCATAAGCTGTTTCATGGGAGAAGCACCTCCCGAGAGCACCAATATTTTTCTAAATGCTTTTCCATTGGGATGTGCCAATTAGGAGATTAAAACCTCCTGCTGAGACATGCCTGGGACCAGCTGGGATTACTTATATGTGAGTGGGTGCAGAGTGGGTCTCTGGGAAAGGGAAGACCCAGGCAGATGCTGTGGTTGTTGGAGAGGTGGGAAGCTGGGGCTGGGAAGGTCTGGCTAAGCCAGCCTGGGGAGGACCAGAGCATCTTTCACCCCAAGCTTTCTGTGTGGGGTGAGCTGTGTAGCAGCAGGGCTGTTTCCCCCCACCATGGCAAGCTCTGGCTCATGTCCTGCAGGTGCTGTGCTGGGGAGGTGGTGGGCTTTTTGTTGTCCATTCCCCATGTGCTCCCATATCCTTTTCCCCCTGGAGCTTCATGGGTTTGGGCAGGTGTGGGGAATGCTTCCACAGAGGGGACTGTCTCCCCATCTTCCTTCCTGCTGGGCAGTGACTCGTGTGCATTGTGAAACATGGCCTGACCTTTTTCTTTCTTTTTTTTTTTTTTATTTCTGTTCTCGCTGCTCACTTGCATGTTTAATTCAAGGCTGTGGAGCTGGCTAGCCTGTGGTTTAAAACCAATTTTTTTTTGAAAGCTCTGGCAGGGTATTAAAGGAGTCTGTAGTAACTTGAAATTAACAGGGCGATCTGAGACAGATGTGAATGAGGGAAGAGGAACTGACTTGCTGTGTCTCCTCTTTGCTGTTGTTTAAAAGATACTAATTTGATGCTTTTTTTTCTTAAAAGCAGGCACCTCTAGGTTAGGGCAATGAAAACCCATTTCCCTCTTATGATATGCCAGCACCTCCTTTTCTTGCTTTCTTCCTCTTCCAGTGGCCCTTGCTCTTGACCTGTGGGGCCACCATCATGGGCGGGCATGGTGCCGGCTCCCACAGCCTCAGCACCTCTGCTGTGCTTGGCACTGCCTCCCCATGCGCTTGCTGTCCTCCCTGGGCCCTCTGGGTGACAGCAAATTTGTGGCCAGCTGCACTGCCAGCAAAGCTTTGCACTTTGGCGTTGCTTTTGCTTGTGGGCAGGAGGGTGCAGTTCCCAGGGGAAGTTTGTCTCTTTGAGTGAGCAGCGTGCGTAGGGGATGAAAGGGGGGGGGAAGCAATGAAAAGTGGTGTAATTCTCCTATTTCCAAGCTGATCTCTTTGGTGGAACAGAAAGAGGGAGGATGGGTAGAAGGATTCTCATCAGGGGTGCGGATGCTCTGACTTCTGCAGCAGCAGCTTTGGGAGATTCGTGCCCGGAGGGATGCACTGGCTGCAAAGAGCATCTTCCCTCTGCAGGCTGTTTTAGTTTGCCTTTCAAGGGTGCCCTGTAATCATAACCTGGCTTCAGAAGAGTACAGAGCTGGAGAGAGGAGGGAGGAGTGAGGCTCTTAACGAGGTTAACCTGCTGCTGCTTCTCTTAAAGGAGGCTGTGACAGGGCAGGTGGAGAGGAGCCTGGAGCGGCTGTGACAGCGGGGAGAGGGATATCAAACCCTACCAGAACAAAAGACAAGACAAAGGTTTTGAGGGGGAAAAAAGCTTCTTGTCAGCAAAGCTGTCAGTGGGCGAGATTAAAGAGCACCTGCCACGTTCCCCAAAGGTTGTGTCACCGCTCTGGGAAGCGAGGCAGGAGCGAGCCGTGCGGCAGAGCTGGAAATAGCCTCGCTCGCCAGCCACGTGCTGGGGCTGAAGCAGTGATGTTCTGCCTGTGCCCTTCTCTCCAAACCCGGTGATGCCTTTGTGCAAACCAGGCCTGTGCTCCCCGTGTCCTGCTCTGCTCATCCCTCCTCCTCCTCCTCCTCCTCCACGCTTTAAAGTTCCCTCTCGTTCAGGTTTTACAGCCCTGAGCTTTGGCCTTGCAGCCTGCCAGTGCTGTGGGGTGGGCTTCAAAGGATGCACCAGCTCACAGCCAGCCTGGGGGTCCTGGAGAGAGAAATCCGTGGGTTTGGACACCGTATAAATTGCAGTGGGACCCGGCTCCAGAGGTGGGAAGGCAGCCCAGAGCCCCTCCTCGCCGTCCCTCTTCTTGGATGTGTCTTGCAGCATTTGGCAGGCTGGCTCTGCAGCCCGGGGTTCATGCAGAAGGCACGGCTGCCCGCGGATGCCGCTCTCTGTGGGCGCTTTACCCATTACTTCATAACATCAGATGCTCCGGCGTGTCCAGAAAGGTCATGCCTTAGAGATCCTCCACCAGCTGTGTGCAAATTCAGCCTGACATCATCAGGACAGCTGGGCTCAGGCTGCCTCTGCCATGGCTTTTCCAGCTGCTCGGAGGGAAAGGTTTCCTGAGGGGGGAGAGAGCATCCTCTTCCCCCTGCATTACGGTGAGCGGGGCCTGGGGGGAGGCAGATGGGAGGCACGGTGCAGAACGGATCTGCAGTGCTGCAATGCTGCTCAGATGCACTCCAGGGGCTGGATGCTCCGGTGGGAGCATGGTGCAGATGGGTCTGAGCCTCCGCTCTGGTAACATTGCGTGTTATTAAGTAAAGAGGGGCTGGAGAGGACCCAGGGTCACTGGCTGGAAATGTGCAGAAGATAATCCAAAAAGGCAAGTGTCTGTCAGCTGCTCAGGTGTTAGCAGAAGTTAATGAGAGTCTCGGTGTCTGATCTCTTGCAATCAATTCCACTTCCTATCACTCTGCGAGAGGTGAATATCCATGCCGCTGTGATGTTGTTAACTCTGGGTGACATGCCCACTTTCAGCTTTGATGCCAAAGGAAATTGCTGGATAACGTTGCTGTGCTGCTCGAGGCAGGGCTGGGAGAGTAAGATTATTCTCCCAGATGGCCCACCTCAAAGGGAAGGTTTCTATTCGAGGTATGATCACCTAAGAAAACAGCTCCCTCTCCTTCCACAGAATCAAATTGCCCCTTGGTTAGGAGAAAATGTGCCAAGTGATCAGGGAAGATGGATGCAGCGAGAAGCGTGTGTGGTAGGGGGATGCGGTGAGCTGCAGGCTTGTTTACTAAAAGCAGGAGACCTGCCAATTTTTCTTCTCCGAGTGCAGGCTTGTTTACAGAGCCCTAATGCAGGGAGAGGGATCCTTGAACCCGCGCTCTGCAGCTGCTGCCCTGGCACCATGTTGGGGTGGGTACCCGGTGCCAGGCAGGATGCTCCTGCCTGGAGAAGGAGCTGCTGGGGCGGGCAGGTGGGTGGGAGAGAAGTTTTCTGGGGGCACTGAAGCCTCTAGAAATTTTCCCTTGTGGAAGAAGCAACAGGACAAGGAAAAACACATCCCTAAGTTTACTCTTTGATTATTTTTCCATCATCTGGGATGGATTTTTGTTGCTCGGCATCAGTTATTGCTTTGCCAGCCTTGAAATGAGACCCGCAGGCGCTGTGATGAAGGCAGTGTCACATTTAGTTCCTATCACCTGCTATCTCAGAGATGGGCCCAGTGGGTTAAAATCCTGCAAGTTTCCGTGAAGCCCAGGGCCGTGTTGGGGTCGATACCCGGTGCCAGGCGGGATGCTCCTGCCTGGAGAAGGAGCTGCTGGGGCGGGCAGGTGGGTGGGAGAGAAGTTTTCTGGGGGCACTGAAGCCTCTAGAAATCTTCCCTTGTGGAAGAAGCAACAGGACAAGGAAAAACACATCCCTAAGTTTACTCTTTGATTATTTTTCCATCATCTGGGATGGATTTTTGTTGCTCGGCATCAGTTATTGCTTTGCCAGCCTTGAAATGAGACCCGCAGGCGCTGTGATGAAGGCAGTGTCACGTTTAGTTCCTATCACCTACTATCTCGGAGATGGGCCCAGTGGGTTAAAATCCTGCAAGTTTCCGTGAAGCCGTGGAAGGGTCGCTTTACTCCACTTGCTGAGTGATGGCATGGGCAGAGCCAGGGAGTGGGGTGAGGGATCAGCGAGGCACCGATGCAGCACGCTGGGGGACAAACAAACCCAACACAACCAAACCCACCAGGCGGGGAGGGATGGGGATGATGCTCCTTGCTGTGAGCTGTATGTAAATGTGACGAGCGGAGGAGATGTGCAACATCGCACCCGGCTGCGGGTTCCTTCTGAAATGCAAATCCCGACATGGGGCCCGCTGGCACTGACAGCAGCAGCAGCGTCTGCTGGTACAAGACAGCCGTTCTGTACACAAACCAGCACAGATTTGCTACTGGTTACGGCTGCAGGTGACACTTGTATCTTTGATCTGAGGAGGGAAAAGCAAGCAGGCTGCTCCTGGAGCTCTGCTCTGCCCAGCCAACCGCCCTGACAGGGCAGTGAGGAGCTGCTTGGGTGGCAGGGAAGAGCTGGCAGAAACCATGAAAAGTTGAGGAGAACATGTCTGTGGAAAACAGTCACTCTTTGAGACCTCACTGCAATGTAAAACTCATGCTCTGAAAGAAATGGAGGACTGGTGTCCCATCACCAGAGCCATCATCTTACGACTGCATCAGGTTTTAGCTTCCCTTTTTTGAGCAAAGTATTTTTACTTTAGCTTTTGAGATGTGTCCCTCCTGGAAAACTGGCTGAAGAGAGAAACTTCCTCTGAAGGTGGGTGACTGGGACCTGTTTATGCCAGTGGTGTTTAACCTTTCACTGGGGATGTCTTGAGGACCCAGTGATGAAGGACTCTTCCCCACCTCTAGGGTGAGAAAAGGCATCTCTCCTCTTCACCTGGAGATGCTGAGGTCTGGAGAAGGGGAGCACCCCAGAGGTGTCCCCGGAGCCAGGCACAGCGGTAGGCATGGCCCAGCCTGCTCCTGCCTGGGGTTGGGCAGGGAGAGGATCAGCCACTGGTGTGTGACACTGGCTGGGGGGTCCTGCTGGATTTGCCCGTGAGCTTTCACTGGGAGGGGACTGTGGGGGGAGATGCTACAGTTGGGGCTGGGCGGTGGAGAGGGGACAAAAGAAATCTCATGTGAAGGCAGGGGACTCAAAAGGTGCTTTAAATTGCTTCTTGTGTTATCCACAGCTCAGATGGCATCAGAAACAATTACCCTGCCCATGAATGCTGCTTTATTTTTCACTTTGAAAAGTAAAATTCCTGTCTCTAGAGCCAGAGATCCCAAAGATAGCAGGAGTGTTGACTTTGCTCCCAAGGGGAACAAGCTAGTCTCCGAATAGCTTCAAAAACAATGATGACAGGCAATCTTGACCGTTCCCAGGAGATTAGTGCGGGTTCTCACTTATCCTTACGCATCTGGTGGCAACAGCAAACATGTCTTGCAGGCAAGAAAGGGAAGGAGTGTGGCTTTACTGCCTGCCTTCCCTTTGGGTCCCCGGCTGCCTGGGTGGGACACAGGCTTCATGGTGGAGGGCAGGGGGGAGCTGCAGCCCAGGTCTCTGCCATGTGGGGACAGAGGGACTATAGCATCCGGAGCAGCCTTTGGCTGTCTCCAGTTTGGACATAATGTCCACACCTCCTTGGCCTTCGCCTCAGGTGCTCACTTGGGGCCCACCCTGGATTAGTCTGACGACAGTGTTAATTTGCTATTGCCATCTTTTTTATGAAAAATAAATTCACCCGAAACAGTCCTTCAGGTAACAGAGTTCCCAAAGAGATGAGATGGTCAGAGGGAAAGGGGCTTGCCTCACCCCCTCTCATATCATGCTTGAGAAATGTATATATATATATATATTTATTTTTTTTTTTTAGAACAATTAGCTCAGGTGGAAATTTGGGCTGCAGCCTCAGGAAGCAGAGGAGGGGAGCGGGGCTGAGCCTGACCCCTGCAGGTCAGCCTTTGCCAGGGCTGTCCAGCCCGGGGGCTCATCTGTCGTCTCTAACCCGCACTGGGGATGCTGTCCTCTGCGGACTACTGCAGCAGCCTCACTGAACCGGCTGCTGCCTGGGCATTGCTCAGTGCCAGCGATGGGGTAACACTGGTAGAGGTGGAAGGTTTGGACTTGCAGGATTTTCACTGACCTGTGAGGAAAAAAAAACAACAAACAAAACCCCGAAGTATTTCAGGATAAACACTGTAGTCTGCACTTCTCCTCCCCTCCTGGCAGCGCAGCCCAGCTCAGGACCGGCCAGCAGAGGTGTGGGCAGATGCCATGGTCGCAGGACAAAGCATCTTCCCTGCGTGTCCCCAGCCAGGCTTGCCTGTGATGGCTCCAGACAGGGGACTCGGGAGCTCAGAGCTCACATCAAGTCCAGGTTTCTCCCAGTTATAGGGGGAGCAACCCCAGGGGATGTGGGAACTGCTGCATTTCGGAGCTTTCAGCAACATGTTCTTGCAAATCCTGCTTTGTGTAACAGGGGACACAGGAGGTGACCAGTGTGACTGCTGGGGCTGCGGTGGCAGAAGGCACCCATCCACGAAGTGGAGCAGAAGAAAGAAGCTGCGGCACAGCCTGAGCTTTCTGCTGCTTTAGGTGATGCTTCTGATGTCCTTGCTCTTATGCTGCCTGAAACCTGTTATCTATTAGGCCGTTGCCCTTCCTCCCACCCATGCCCAAGGAAGACCAGGTCAGGCTGCTCCAAGTCTTGCATCTCTGCTCTTTTGCTAAGAGAAGCAAAGGGGCAGGGGAATCACTGGGTTTGCGCGCAGCCTCCGAGCAGCCTAAGACTTTCTGCTTTGCTTTGCTTTACCCTGCAGGGTCTTGTTCCTCTCGTAAGTGCGTGTACTTCTCATAAGGTGCCTTGTGGCCTCAGGTCTTGGATGCACTCACGTCTCATGTTGCTGTGGTCTCCTGAATGAGAGCGGTGAGGCTCGAGTTTGAGATACACGGCAACGAGCTTCGTCTTGCTCTCACTCTGCAAAGGAGCCTGTCCCAGGGCTTATTGCAGCCCTCCTCTCCCCCCCAACCCCCTGCCCTCTTTGGTCTGTGTAGCGTGAGAGGCTGCAAAATCTTCTTTTTCGCTTTTACAAGCACTCGCAGACCTGCTTCGCAGAGCCCCGAATGCCTCCCAGCGCCCTGTGATCAGCGCCGGACGGCCCCAAATCACTCATTTTTGCTTGCTGAGTGGTTTAGTGGAAATCCAGCCAAGATCATTTTTCTGTAGCCACGGGGTACGTGGTACTACCTTAGATGGCACATTTAGTTTCTGCAGGATCCCACGAAGCCAAACAGCCCTCTGTCAGCTTTAGGAATTTATGAGACCTTTTCATGCCTTGGGGAGCCCAGGGCCAAGCTAACACAAGAGGAAGGGCCAGCAGATATAAATTACCAGGAGCTGCACTGGCTCCGTTTTACCGCAGAGAAACCAGCCCCTCAGCTTCGCGCTCTTCCCATTGGCCACGAGTGAGCAGCATGTGGGTCCCCTGAGCACTGGTTCTGTTTTGGGTGAGAAAGAAAGTCCAAGATGTGGATGGGGAAGACTCTCTATATATACTCTTTCTATATCTGTGCGTCTTTATAAAAATGTTTAGCAGAAGCTAGTACTAGATCCAGCACAACCTCCGAGTGTTCATCATAATAAATGGGAAAGGGAAATAATTGCTGTTAATAAAGGAAGGAGGTGCTTCTGTGGCTGTGAGCAGCTGAGCCCCATGGTCGAACTCTTTCTTCTTCACTCCCTCCCCATCCTGAAGCCATCCGGGCTGCCCTGCTGCTGCTTTTGTGGTTCTTGGGCGGGGGGGGGGCAGCATCCCCCAGCCTGCATTTGGCCCCCTGCCCCGGGGTGGGCAGGAGCACTGGCGATGGGTGCATTGTGCCCGTCTGCGTGCAGGAGCGGGGATCTCGTTGCTGCCCGCCATCCCTATCCACGCGACAGAGAGGGGAAGCATGACCAAGCACCGCCAGAGAGGGCTTTAAACATCTCAGTAATTACACCAGCTCCCTGAAGACCACGCTCTTTTGAACTATAGCCGTTACCCGATGATTCGTAAAGACTCTTTGGGGACTTGGAGAGGACCGTTCAGCCATAATTACCTTGGCTGCCTGCCACCGCTGGCCCGCCGTCGGGTGCCAGGGGACCGCGTGGCATCGCTCCAATTAAGCGATGGGAAAGCGTGCGGCGTTCGCTGCTCTCCCCGTGCTGAGACAGGGAGGGAAACGTGGCCCTGGCCAAGCCCTGGCTTGGTCATGCCACGGGGAAAGGGGGACCTGGGGAAGGGACGCACTGTTTCATTGGAGGGAAATAGGCACGAGTCATAAAGCCACTCACGCCTATTCCCGCCTAACGAAACTCAAAGAGCGCCTTTCACTTTTTCCCGTTTCGGGCCCATAAAACAGGCGCTGACAGAATTATTTGGCAGGGTGCAGGCAGCAGCCCGGGGCTGACTAGGTGGCCCTATGATGACGGGCTATCCTGCCCCGTGTCCCGCACAGCCCCACAGTTCCCCCAGTTATGGGAGCGTGGAGCGGAGGAGCGGGAAGAAAGGGTGCCTTGCTCTGCGATAGAGACATGTATAATTTCATCACGCATTACAGCATTTTGCCCTGGCAGCTTGTCACCAGCCGGGCTGTGAAAATTCCCTTGAAAAATGAGGGATCCGTGGCAAATTACTGATTATAGGATAGGAAAGGTAATCTGGCTACGTGTGATTGATCGCTTTGATACTGCAGCATTGAGTGCTCTAGAAAACCCTGGCGAGAGATGCGGCGATAGCGCCGTGTGAACCGTACAGAGGGCAGACAGCAGCACGGGCACGCGGCGATGGGGGTATTCAGAGAGGACAGACAGACAGACAGACAGAGCACGGTGCATCTGAGCCGTGGCAGACGGCTGCGTCGAGAGGCTGCATCACCGAGGAGACGAGATGACAGACAGGAGATGATAGTTTTTAAGGGAGCTCCGGGAGTCCTCGGCACATTTGGGTTTGGAGCGTGAATCACGCAGCAAGCCTGCTGGTTGTGGCATCCCGCTCTGCCGAGCTGCTCAGGTTGTCCTCGGTCCTTCTGCTTGGGAAGGGGAGGGGATGGGAAGGCTTTGACCACCAGTGCCACGGTTCCCTGGTCCTCAAGCACCAACTGCCAGCAGGAGCCATGCATTAGTCCTACCCCCTGCCCAGTGCCGGGTTTTGGGGCAAGCAAGAACAGGGGATGGGAGGGCAGGAGCTGCAGAGATCGCAATGCTTTTACCTGGCCGTTATATTACATCCCTCCCTACAGTCAAGAAGGGGGCACCAACAAGACAGCCAAATGAAACGGCATCAAAAGGAAGAGTGGACCTCTTGGAGACGTTAAAATGAGTCAGGAATAAAAGGCACTTGTGGAAATTCAGTGTGCCGTTTCATATATTTGACCACACCAATTCTTAACAAAAGAAAACCCGGGCTCATTACATGGAAACATCAAACCAGCCGAGATAATTATCTCTAATTAGTGCTAATTTAAAAGTGAGGTCTGTTCTATAGCTGAATTGTTGCATATTTCATTAGTTCATTAGATGCTGAGCAGACAACGCAGATAAGAGAATCAGTTCATTGGGATGATATAAATTTCATCCTCCCTTCCCCAGAAACAGCTTGGGGGTCCATCTTCACAGCACAAATTATGTGCTGGGCCGCATAGCCCAAACAAACCAACCCGGATGACTCAATGGTTCATCCTCTGGGGAAAGTTCACTGAATACTGTATTAAGTTTGCAGAAATAAAAAAAAAAAAAAAAAAAAGAAAAAAAAGAAAGAAAAAAGAGAAAGAGAGAAACAAGCAGTTCATCAGTCAATGTTATTATCTTGCTGTTTCTGCAAATATCAATCAATATTTGCCGGAGCTGACTGAGGGAGGGGCTGGTCCCACCATGGGGACCCTGCCAGGCAAGTACCAAGACCCTGGCCTGGCCTCATCATGGGTAGAAGACTTTGACACATGTGGGTGACCCTCCAGGTTTGCGCACACCCGAGGTCTGGAAGAAATGGGGACAGGTATCAGTCCTGTCTTGCTCCAGGTGCTCCGTGTCTATCTGCTTTGGCCCTTTGGATTTCACTCCCATGACCAGTCTTCTTCATAAGCATTTCCATGTCCTTCGTTCTTTTTTTTTCCATCTCTTGCCAGACCAGCTTGCTCCAAAGCCAGTCCTTGCTCTGGCCACCACTAAGCCGCAGCATTCAGCCCTGCCTCGCACAGAAGCCTCCCAGGTCTCTGCCACGGAACAGGGATGGGCAGCAGTGAGCCTGGCTCCACGGGTTCACTTCATCTCTGGTTTCCCTCGCCGAGAAAGGTCTTGGCAGCCACTTCTGTTACTGAGGAAACAAACAGCTGGTTTGGGAAACGTTGGATTTTCAAACCTCCGCTCGGGCTCACTGTGGAGCTGGATGCCGTGGGACTTGCAGTCAGCCTGGAGGGACAACTCGGTGATACATGCAATGGTACCAAAAAAGGGCCACATAACAACAGAGATTTCTAACTCAGTAGAGCTGTGGCTCATACAGATCACTGGCATCGTCTTTTGTAATAAACATAAATGCCAGCTCTTCCCTGAAGAGCATCTGGAGGAGACGGTGCCATGATGTTGATGTGCTGCACATCTTCCCATCCCAGCTTCTGCTGCAGAAGCCCCCAGATTGACTCTCAGAGTCTTGAAGCGTTTACCTCCTGCTGCAATCCTGCCTGGCCCAGGGAAGCTGTGACTTATGAGATGAAGAGCAAAAACTGGCTCTTAAGTGATGATGTGTGAGCAGGAATAAAGCATTTGACTTTCAGATCCACTTCAAGACTGCAGGAAAATAACCCTTTCCCTTGTAAACTATACATGGGCTAGGATCCTTGTGAGGCAATAAAATACCCCTTCTCTTTACACTGCAGGTTTTTAATCAGATTAATCTGACTTTATGAAGCTTTCAGCTGCAACTGCTGGTGGAGTGAGGGCCCAGCTCAATGCAAGATATTGTCGAGCAAAAGGCAGGGGAACTTTTAATCCTCAAGAAGTTACTGAGCAGGAATACAGTAATTGAAGAAAGTTACTGCAGGTGTTTGAAGCTATAATTAATCTTTGAGAAAGAGAGGAAAGCTTCAAGTTCTTTGAAGGAGAAAACTTTGGAGCTTTAAAGCGTTTCAGAAGAGTGAATTGAACGGGGATGAAATATGCAAAGAAAGAAAGGCTGCCACGAAGTGCAGTTACAGGCGGTAGGTTTGGGAAATCTGGAGAGGAGACAGTGGGGAACCCCCCCCCATACCCTGGCGTGAAGGAGCCCAGCAAAGGAGCGCAGTGATGGGAAGGTGTGGTGATGACCGGACGGTGGGGGGAGACTAACTGAATTATCCAAAAATGCTATTTATCAGCGTGTGCCAGGAATTGGACCCGAATCCCAGCTTTGATTAACTGGGAGGTTCCTGATGCCGAAATACTGTTTATTTTCAGAAGTGCTGCTGGAGAGGCTGGACAAGGCTAAATGAGGACCTACAAAACTGGAAACAGGAGACAGCAAGTGTGTCACTGAAAACAGCACCAGAAGAGACCCAGGTACAGTACCCAGAAGAATCAATTAGTTAATGGCTGCCATCACAGACAGGCAAGAAATGTGGAGATTTAATGAACAGTAATTTAACTTATTGATTAATCAGAAAGCTTTCCACTCTCGCTAATGCTCGCCTTATTAAGGAGACATCTCCTTCCTGTCTGGTCCCTGCTCTGCCTCACTGCTGACTGGTGCAAAGACCAGAAATTTGGGGAGCAGGAGCTCAGAGAACCGGCTCAGTGACAGTGGCTTGTCTGAGCATCATCTCAGTCCCATATCCACAACACCGTCCTGAGAGCTGCCTTGTTCCTTCTGCCTCTGATTTTCCCCGTCCTCCCCAACAGATTACCCAGAAAACTGCTGCCTCCTATATGGTGGTCTCCTTTACAGCATTGCCCAGTCTCACATAGGGTCTTACCTTCACCATCACATCTAGGACCCTTCCAGCACCTCATTAAGCAAAGCTCTACACGCTCTCCCTTGCCTTCACCCTACAAGAAGATTCACCTATACCAAGGCACTCGATTTCATAGAATTCCACTTTAAATATGTGTATTCTGAGGATTTAGTTACAGAAGTTGCACTCTAGGAGGCCACCACTGGTGAGAAGGTGCTCAGGTTTGTGATGGTCTCTTAGATTTTGGGCAAGTTCTTTCCACAGGCTGGGAACTACCCTCCAAAGCTATCCACCAGCAGCTCTCCTTTCTTCACTAGGTCTGGTTTCAGGAAGGCACTCTGCCTGAGCCACAGCTCCGTGTCTCCCCAGTGCCCATGCCACTGTTCGTCATCCAAGTGCTCCAGCTCCCGCCAGGGTATGGTATGGGCCCCCTCCATGCCTCCCCGTTATCCCTCACTCTGTCTCTCCGTCAGCTGTCACCAGAAGTAACGTTTAGATTTCATGCTCAATATTCTTGATGCAAGTCGAACATCAAAACCTCAGCAGGGTGCCTGGGAAAATCTAAGCGAGAATATCAGAGGAATCTGTTTCTACAAAGCAAAAGAAATCAACAAAGGCTGTGTTTGGGGATTTTTTTTTTTCATCCTGGACGATACATACAAATAATAAGTTTAGACTTGGGGTTTTTTTATTATTATCACCTTTCCTGATATCAATCTCTCTTTTTCATTATAATAAATATTGATTTGTGCTGTTAGAAAATGACTTCTCCTATCTGCCTCTTATCTTTCTGCAGGGGCAGCAGTGGGGACATGGACAGCAGCTTTCATCATCCTCAGGAACAACTGTT
The DNA here is from genome assembly GCF_000708025.1 of Charadrius vociferus. NCBI lineage: Eukaryota > Metazoa > Chordata > Aves > Charadriiformes > Charadriidae > Charadrius > Charadrius vociferus. The sequence goes on from NW_009647444.1 coordinate 758,983, forward strand.
CTGCTCATCCCCACCTCCCCTCCAGCAGCACTGGAGGGCCACAGAGCCAGGGCTCTTAGGAGACCTTAGGTTATGCGTTGGGTTCATCTGTATGGAGCTGGGCTGCTGAACAACGGCTGTGATCCTGCGTATCTGGGGGGACGGTGTAAAGCAGTCCCCTGAAGTATTGCTTCTTTCCTTCTCTGTCCTGCCACATGGTAGGACAAATGCCTTTATAAATTGCTGATGAGGGTTTTTCTTGTCAGGGAACATTTTCCTACTCCAAGGCATCTTCAGGGCAATGGCCTCATTCCTTTGGTGTGTCTGTGTAGTTCCTGGCACAGCTCTTGTGCCACGTTAATTATCTTCCACGTGGAATTTGTTTTGTGCCAGCAGAAATGTACTCAGGTTAGTATAAGAAGTGAAATAAAAATAGCTTCTTCCCAAAAAAAAATGGTTATAGAAGATGGATCAGCAAAACCCGAAGCAGAGGGGCGGATAACGCCACGGGCTGGTTTGTGAAGTCAGCCCTCCGTGAGCATCCCAGCAGAAGCTCAGCTGTAACACAGGGGTAGATTTGGAAAAGAGGACATTTGGGAGAGCCTGGAGAAAAGAGAGTTGGCTGGGAAGGAAGTGGCAGGCAGCTGGGGGGAGGAAAAGGAGGAGGAGGGAACGAAGGCAGTCGGAGCTGTGTATCACTGAGCACTGGGCTCAATCTGCAGCCAGGAGGAACCTGTGCCCGGCTCCCACAGGAGAGCCATGGCACTGCTACTGGGCTGTCACCATCCTGCCATCCCCAAAGCAACGCACCCGCAGAGCTGGTTTTCACGCGGGACACCGCAGACAGGAGGGGGGACGTGAGGGTCCACCCTTCTGGCCAGGCAAAGCCCCGCTGGCCGGGGATGCTGGTGCCGAAAATGCAATTCCAGCCCGGCAAACCCCTGCACTGCCTTTGCTGGAGGCCGGGGAGGAGGGAGAGCAAAGAGGATTTTTGGAAGTCCAAAGATTTCCAGTCTTCGCCTGGCATGAGAAAAGCGTTTACCCTCATATCTCAGCGCCTCCAGATTTAACCACGAGTAGAGCCAAAATCATTTTCATGAGGTATCAACAAGATCTACATGAATAAAGTATAACAAAGTTTTCTTCCAATCCAAGGAGTCCTTTTTAAAGCCAGAGCCTCAGTTCAGAGCACCTGCCAGCCTCAGAGCAAACCACAGGCAATTTCTGCTGGGGAAAAAACCAACAACTCTGCTTGTTTCATTCGTATCTTTGCCCTTAGGCACTCTCAGGCTACACCTGAGCCTGGGGGCTGGGGCAAGGGAGGGAAAACAATTGTGCTGCATTTAAAAAAGTGATTTTTATCAGAAAGCTTCTTTTATTTATCAGCTTTATTAAAGTGCCGTCTCCCAGAGTCATGGGGTCATGAGTTAATCTCAGCTTTCAATTAGCTAAAAATGCATGCTTCTCACTGTCGGAGCTGAGAAGTTAGCCGAAATCAGGAGAACCCAGCAATGTTTTCTGCTTCTCAGGCCCCTGTTTGGGTGAGGCTGGCTTTGGAGAGCTTGCAGCCGATGGTACAAAGTTAAGCGAGTGGCTTTTATTCCCAAGAGAGCTTTCAGCTGCTGTTCTGGGCGGAGGTTTGGGCTTGTTCCTGCGGTACCCAAAAGAGGGCATCGCCCTGTCCCCCGGCTCGGGCAGCGCCAGTCCTCGGTTGCCACAGGAGGAGCTTCCAGCAGCCTGGGCAGAGTGGACCAGGCTGTTAATTAAGTTAATTGGAGGAGTTTTTCCCCCTGAAAGGAACCCTCTGCCAATGCATCCAGCAAGGGAAGGCAGCCCCATCCCGGGGCCCCCCGAGCCCAGCCCCTCGCCTCCCCGGCCGGCGCGGGAGCAGGATTTGTAAGCTGTTGACACGGACATCCTGCGTAGGCGATGGAGGCTTTTCTATCGGAGAGCAGACACCTCCAGCAGACGCTTTCACTAACAGATTTATTATTGCTGGTGAGGAAAATGAAACCATGTGGAGCCGGTGTGCAGAGCTCAAGGAAGAAGCTGGCCACTTGGAGGCAGACGGGAATTTCCTGAAAGGTGAATATGGCAGAGCATTAAAAGACAAATAAATAAAAAAAAGCCTTGCTTTATTCCTCTGTCTCAGCTGTGCTTCAACTTGCCCCAAAGCCCAGATAATATAGGAGCCGAAGAACTGCCATAAAGGGCCAGACCCGAGCTCCACTTAGTCTAAATGCGTATCCCTCCCAACACCCGCTACCAGATGCTGCAAGAGAGGCTCGAGATGTCCCATAAAGAACACTGATGGGGCAACCTGCACAGATGAGCTATTTCTACCCAGCTCCAGGGAGTCAGAGGATGCTTTAGGACCTGAAACGGGAAGGTTTATCTCCCCCATATTTTTCTCCTGCTTTTCTACCCTGCAGTAATGCAAGTGTTCTTGGTGAATCCATAGCACAACTATTCATAAGCACCTTTACGGTTTTTTATCTCTGAAGCGTTCTTGCCTGGGAGACGCAGAGAAGCAGGATCTCACCTCGGCTCACCTCCCTGCAGCAAAACAGGGGCCAAGATCTCATCAGGTTCCTGGCCAAAGGAGCCCCCGTCCCACCAAGCCCCCCGGGTGATGCAAACAGCCAGCCAGGGCACAGCTGCGGCCAGCAGGGTGGACATGCCCCGTGCCCGGGTCGGAGCCTTCCAAACAGACGCTGGCTTGGCAAAAAGGAGAGCTGCTTCATGAATTCCCCATAGTGATGGCATTTTTCCTGTGCATATTTCTCCCTGTGATCATCTCTGCTCCCACTGCCTCTTCCCTGCCTGCCACATTGGGCCCAGATGTCTCCTTTAAAGGGGAACGGCAAAGTTTTGTTTAAAATAACACTATTTAAAAAAAAAAAAAACAGCCCTTCCAAGATCCCCAGCAATTAATCAACTCTACGTTCTGGCTCCAAACTTGCAAACACATTTGAAAGCGAACTACTTGAAGTTGAGCTTCCCCCCCGCTCACCTGCCAAGCCCCAGCATTACGATTTTGGGTATTCCCTGCCAGAAGCTGATTGTGCCTCACCGAGAGCAGTGAGTCAGAGCCGTGTCCCAGCCCAGGCAAGGCTCCAAGTAGATGCAGAGGGAGGATTGCAAGGCGGGGGCTAGTCTGGTCCTGCATTCCTTCGGCACAGCGCTTTAGATGCTTAATTGAGAAAACGGGGAGAGCTGAACGTCGGGAGTGGTATAACCAGAGTCCTGCTCGCAAACGGCCGCTGTGCTTGACTGCAGGATGAATTTTTGGTCCGGAAAAAGAGAATTGGGCTTTTTTCTTTATGCATCCCTAAGTCTGAAGAGAAGTGGCCAAGGCAGGAAGAGGATCAGCAAGGTGGTCTGCAGTCACCAGTCAGCTCATGATTCTGTTCTTGTCCTACCATTACTCTGGTGGCTTCCACCGAGCAGCCCTGCTCTGCCTCTGCCTCTCGCGTGTCCTTCCTAAAATCAGCCCTGCACACACCGTGACCATGGGAGACAGCAGAGACCTGTGGCTTCCCGGTGCTCCGGTCCTGCAGGGCTGCTCCGGCATCCTGGTAGACAAGAGGCGCTTTGCTCCTCATCCTCGTCCCCAGGGGCGAAGGCCTGGGCTCACCAGCTGCGGCCCCAGCTCAGCCCAGGATGGCTTCTCAAGCCCTGAATCTCTAAACAACTCCCCTCCTCCCCTGACCCACTCCCCACCCCTCCCGCCCTAAGTTTTAATTTATCAGGAGAATTATTAAAACAGCCATTTCTCAGCTGTCTAATGTTTCAAACCCCTGCTCTCATTCATCTGATAAATATTTACAGAGCTTGACATTGTCTTCAGCTCATTCCCTTCTGCGCCAAACAATTCCAAACACTCGCTTCCCTTCTCCCGCGGCTCACGGAGCAGGGCTGCCCGCCCCGGTGTGGCCAGACCCATGTGCCCCACCTCGCACCACTGCTCGGGGGCAGGAGAAGGTGGGGGGAATCACCCATCCCTCCTTTGGACTTGTCCCCTCTCCCACTGCACGGGTACAGGGCTGCCTCTTGCTTGTAGCCCAACTGCCCTGCACAGAGCGTGTTCCTTTCAAAGCGAGTCCCCGCACCTCGGCCAGCCTGTCCCCGCGCCTCGGCAAGCACTGGTGCTCTGACCCCGTCCAATCCCATCAGCATCACCAGCTTCGCACCATCCACCCTCCCCTGCCCGAGTCATCGCTCCAATTTGCTTGTGCCGCATCCTCTGATGGGGACGAAGGAGCAAGTGCTGCTCAGCACCTCTGGCTCTGCAGGGTCACCACCGAGGGGGATGTTTCCTCGTGTTGGTCTTTGTCACAGCTGGTTCCCCGTGGAGCACGAAGCGCTGTCAGCGAGTGGGCACGCACGCCAGCACCCGTGCACATCGGCACAGGCGTTTCAAGGATGCTGAGCTCCGAGCTGCCCGGCTCTTTGCACAGCAGAGGTGTCACACAGTGACAGCCGTCACCCACTTGGGTCTGTGCGAGTTTTTATCTCGTTTTACCAGCCTCTCACCGCACGGGAGCTGCATCCCAACATCCTCCTGGGAAAGCAGCAGCTTGTGTGAACTCGAGTCCAGAGGGGAGCGATGCCTTCCCGGGAGCGTTCACACCAGCCTGCCCAGCATCTCCGCAGGTGAGACAGAGCTCCTTGTGTCCGTGCTGTCCCCGCTGGCAGCCCACCTGGTGATAGTGACCCCCGGGGCGCAGAGACCTGCCCTTCCCACCTGCCCTAGCACGAGGAAACCAAAATCATCCCTTCACCTTTTAGGATGGGACGTTGCGTCCTTGCTCCGCTGCAGCCTGTCAGTCGCCTCGCCAGTGCTGGTGAAGCCAGGGTAAACTGGTGGGAGCCTTTCTCGAGCCAGTTTATTTTTGTCTAAATACAGGATTTCATCAGAAGTGAGAGCTCTTGTGGAGGCGCATTGATTTCGATGCCATTTTCAACAGGTTAGGTCAAGGATTCTGCAGTCACCTCCGAATGGAGAGAGGGAGGCAGATGCTCACAAATCAAAACCCCAATTCTTCTGATTTGGAAATGGATGTTTCAACACCATCCCATTTTGCAAGGCCTTACAGGAGGTCAGATTTTGTTTCCAGCAGAAAAAAACAATCAATTTCAAGCTCTTGAAATTGTTGAGAAGCAGAATTGCCATCCCCTGCCAGTTTGATCATAACACCATAATTTCTTTCCATGTATTTTTCAGGTTAGAGAGATGAAGTCCCTTTTGCTGCAGCTTCTCAAAAGGTTTTCACGGGTCCACATCACAGGTGGGAAGTGCTGAGTGGTTACTCAAGGAGCCTGAGGTCCCCGATGGGGGGAACATCTCCTTCAAGCTGCACAATGGATTTTTCAGGCAGGTCCAAAATTCCTCCAAGAATCCTACCAGAGCAAGGAAAAGGAAAAGGAAAAGGAAAAGGAAAAGGAAAAGGAAAAGGAAAAGGAAAAGGAAAAGGAAAAGGAAAAGGAAAAGGAAAAGGAAAAGGAAAAGGAAGAAAAGGAAGAAAAGGAAGAAAAGGAAGAAAAGGAAGAAAAGGAAGAAAAGGAAAAAGATGCACCACCTTCTTTGATCCTCTCTTTTCCCACATTCATCTACCCAGAAGTCAGTCAAGATCTGTGGCAGCAACAAGGTTGTGACAGCTGGTGCAGGAGTCAAAGTGCGTAAGTAGGGGCATTTGTGGGTGATTTTTGGGTTTTTAAATGCTGGAGGGCTTCAGGAGTTTGCGTTTCACTGACCAGCCCAAAGAACTGCAGTTCAAAACCCTTGAGATGGGCTGTGGGTCTTGCCTGCGTTGCTCCGAGGGGCTCTCCCAGCTGAGCTCAGGACAGGGCTCTTGCAATACATTTTCCAAACTTCTGAACTGGAAGTTGGGCTGGATTTTTTTCCCAGGCATTCATCCGTGGTGAATTGTTAGCAGCAAACCTTAAATTCTCTGCCTTCCCTTACAATAACTAAATAAATGCCACATGCCGGCAGTTCCCCGCAGCCCGGGCATGACGTGTGTGTTCGTTATAGATTATCCGGTACGTCTAAGTCACTGAGAGACGGGGAATGTCGAGGAAACCCATGACGTTTCACTCAATTTCAGGAATGTGTGCTCTTATTAGAAAAGCACAGCATTTTTCACGGGGAAAGATTTCCATTTTGGGGTCAGCCTTAGCTGTGCCCTATTCCAGGGGGAAGGCCGGTGCGGGGTACCCACAAGCCGCCTGTGCCCCGCTATGAGGGGCCATTTTTGGCTTTCTTGCACACACACAACCCCTTCCCACATTGCAGGCTCTGCTGCCTTTCATCCCACACACAATTTTTCTGGCTGAATTAGACATCCCCACACACCCCTGCCCAGCCTGCTCCCCCCACCCCCGGCTCCCAGAGCCCTGACCTTATAATAAGGGGATTAGAGGGTTTCCAGGCGGACACGGTGGGGCTGGGGGTGCTCGGCGGGTGGCACTGCCCTCCTGCCGCAGGGTTTCCCCTGCACAGGGGCTGCCTGGCTTGTAGGGCTGGGCTCGGTTTATTGCTGTTAGAGAAACGCAGGTTTGCTTTTTTTTAAGGGGGTGTTGAGGAGAGTCCCGTCACACCGCCTGGCACTGCCCCACGCCTGTGGGGTGCAGCTCTGTCTCAGGGGGGCTTCGCGCTGCAGCGACCCTCGGGGGAAGAGGCCATTGCCCGCTCGGAGATGCCGATGCCGGGCTGCCTCTCCGTCAACACAGCCCCCTCGGGGTGTTCCAGGACCCACAGTCATCAGTGATGTTGCCTACAGTGCAGAGAACACGAGTGGGGAGCTGCAGCCCCTCCACTGCCCTGACCTGCACTCCTGCCTCGTCGCCATCCCTCTCCCTCTGTCCCCAGTACCTCCCCCAGCACTCAGCTGTGACACGACACCGGGCTAAAAGGAACTCTGTTGAAATGTGGCTTGGACAAGAAAGGTAAACCCATATATCAGCATATCGTCAGCCTTTCCACCTGCTGGGCAAGGTCAAAGCTTTGCCAACAGGCAATGTGTTAGCATTGCTCCTCTCCCTCTGCCAGGTATGACCCTTTTCCCCCTTTGCCCCCTTCCCCCCTCTCAGAGCCCGTTTTCTGCTGGGCACAGGGTTTTCATACCTTCACAGCTACTTTTGCCACCCAATATCTGGTTACTTCTGCAGGCGAGGGGGAAGGCAAGAGAAACCAGAGGATTCACTCATTAGACATCATGCTAAAGCCAAAACCCATGAGGTTTATCTGGCCAGTGCAGAGGAGCAAAGTGTGGCTTGGCTGAGCCCAGGCGGGCTCCTGAGCAGCCCCGTGGGGGCTCAGGGCAGAGACCCCCCTTCGCAGCCCCCGTCCCCGGCCAGCCTTCGCCCGGGAGCTTTGCACAAACCTGCCCCTCTGGCTGCCGACGTCTCCTGCAGGCTTCACTCCAAGGTGCCTTGTCCGACACCAGCTCCTGTCATTCTCCCGCTGTAATTAACTTCAAATAACATATATAACCCACTCACTTACACTTACATCCCTCACACTTATATCTATCTGCTTGAAAGGCTTGCTTAGCCATGTGATTGACATCTAACAAGACAACTGTGGAAACAAAGCCATCAATTGACACATACAGTTTTTAACTGCAGATTGGTATTTGCAGCACTAAAGTGATGTCTCATTACTCTGCTGTAGTGATCTTGTTAAACGCCAATTTAAACCCCGATCACAAAAGAGTGGAGCACAAGATTCCAGCCGGAGGAGCGATATATTGCAGGAAAGGGAAATCTGCAGTCTGCTCTGTAGTCCTTCACTGCAATGCCATGGAGAGAAATGAAAAAGCCCTTTTTATCTTCTCACCTACCCTCCATGGGCCAATACAGGCCTCTGCATTAACCTTCAGGGCTTCCTCCAGTCTAAATTTAAATGCCTCAGGGTTTCCATCACTCCCCTTAGGATACTGTTCTGAAGTCTATGGAGGTGTTCCGCTCTATGAAGTTTCCCTAGGAGTCAGCCTAAATACTTAATTTCTTCCCCCTTTGTCCTAATTAGAGCTAGCAAAATAATGAGAACATTATTTAAATAATGAGAAATTATTCAAAGCTAAGATTTGCACACAAAACTTCTGTGCGGATGGAGCATGTTTGTGGGGAGCGCGTGTGCCATGCACGATATATATGACACTGAGATGGACATATTATTCAGCTGGCCCTGTTCAAGTTCACTCCCCGAGGAACCCCCCAATCCGTTTAGTGCTTACACCCTTCCAACCCTCAGATAAACCCTTCAGAGATGCCTGTGCAGCCCTCCAGAGGCTGGTACATCGGCTTGTGCACGGTGTCCCTGCAGGGCTGATGCTACAGGGTACCACCCCGGCCAGCCACAGGGCACTGGAGCTCCTTTCCCACGCACAAAGCACAGGTCTTCAGAGCTGGTCTGGCCTGACATGTGTCTGGAGCTCTGTCCCCTCTGCTCCTGGTCCTTTGCCACTCACCCCAGTGGTGTCCCCCTGGAGAGGAAGGGACCCTGCCTGCCTGGGAGCCCACCACGACAACTCCCAGCAGGATGCTGCCGGTGGAGGCAGAGCTGTAACGCTGCAGGGAGCTGCATGCCTGCTAGAGGGTAATTTTGTCCCTGTCACGGAAAAATGCCTTCAGAAGAGGACCAAGCAGGATATGAATGCATTGTAATCCACCATGTGCTGCCCTTGAGTGGAGAGAGTCTGTGGAGACTTCGGTTATAAGCCCCTCTTTCAAAGGGTTTTATTACATACTTAGTCATAAAACTTTGCCTGGGGCTGACTTGGCAAACGGGGCCTCGGCCCGGAAGCCAAACCCTTTTCATTTTTTAATAACATTTCATGAAAATCCATTTGGCCCTTTGTAACTCGGACAGGTGGGAAAACAATAGAGCTTTCTATTTCCAGTCCCTCTCGCTGGCCGGGCCGCTCGCCCGGCGGGCTGCGCGCTGCTCCACGTGTGCAGGGACCCCCGGTGCGGCCGCAGGCGATGATGTTACCATGCTGGCTCCGGTGACAAGGACCATTTTGGCACACTCCCCCGTTACTAAGGAGTATGTGAGAACCGCACACCACATCCCAGTCTCCATGTCACTCTGCTGGGAGATTGGGTTGTTTGATCCAACCCCGGAGCGGCGTGTGTGGGGTGGGATGGCTGTCGCCAGCCCCCGCTGCCCAGGCGCTTCCCGCACCGCCTCACCGCAGGACCGGAGCTCCAGGTACCTCCAGCACCCGCGAAGTCCCCTGTCTCTGCACCGCCCCAGGCTTGTCCCCGGGCTGGGTACCCACATTTCCCCCGAGCCCTTGCCTCCAAGCCACGGTCTGGATGCTCACGTTGTCACCCTCGAATCACCATCACAAATGTATGAGGCAGTGTTGGCACAGTCAGGAGCCTTTTCTAAGGAGAGAGTAAAATCTGAGCCCCCATCTGTGGCACCTTCCCCTTCCTTGACAGAAGTTCCTATCTATGACGGGGTCAGCAGCTCCAAAAAGCTGTCACGGGGGTGAGGGGCTCTCTTGGCACAGTGAGAGTCAACCTGTTTGCTGGAGCAGCCATGCAACCAACTTTCTGCAACCAACATTTGCCCTTCGACGAGCTTTTGTTCAGTCCTCACCTTCCCACATCCTCCTTTCCCAGGCGTCCTCCCTCCTCTCCTGCCCCAAATCCAGCCTTCAGCCAGCTCCGGGACGTGGGCAGGGTGCCCTGGGCTGTGCTCATCTCCACCCTGCCTCTGCCTGGGATGCGTTGCAAGCTGCAAATCGCTGAATCCGCATCCCCATCCTGACACCTCCCACCTGGGCACCGAGCCCCCCGTTCCCCACAGCGGCTGGGTCACCCCAGGATTGAGCTGCCCCAGGGAGGCGATGGAGGGAGAGAGCTGCAGCTGCCGGCAGGCTGACATAAAGTTCAAAGACGTGTTAGATGGGTCTCTTGGCATCAGGCTCTATTTTTACAGCTTGTACATTAATGCTACCAAAGTTTAAACAATTGCAAGGGACCAGCGGCTTTGAAGGGAAAGAACATGTCAGGTTTAGTGCAGCCAGCGTGTGCCGGGCCCCGAGCGGGGGGATTTTCCGAAAGCCCCAGCACACAACCTCACGGTGCGGTGGTGCAGCGTGGTGGGGTCCCTTGGTGTCCCAGGGAGAGCAGGTGGCACAGTGTGGGGACCAGGGACAGTCAGTGTGACCGGGCAGCGCACTGACGGAGCGGGCAGTGCCTGCTGCCTGCATCCTGGGGGAAAAGGGATGCAGCAGCTGTGTGAGCTGAGCTGTACGCGTGCTCCTGGGGAGAGGGATCGGAGGGTACCGGAGTGCCTGCACTCCCTGTGCCACGGGGTCAGTACAGCATGCAAGAGGCTGCCTGGAGCATGCAAAGCATCAATTCTGTGTTGAAGGAGCAGACAGTGACCCTGGACGGGCAGGGGGGGGGCAAGCCCCCCATCGCCAGCTGCCACACCGCTCTGCCTGCATCTCCTGTAGCGCTCGCAAAATGCTGTCGCTCGAGCGCCGCTCCTTAGAGGGCTTCAGGGGCAGTTTAATACCAGATCTGTGTTTGAAAGGTTGGAGTTATGAGTCTGTCAGCATTTCCATTACAGGGCCTGATTAATTGGGGGGTACGGGGTAGGGTTAGGAGTTGTCATTCCAGATGTGGATTTTTGTTTTAATTCCTCTAAAAAAAAAAAAAAAAGTTTAAATCCTTTAACTTTGTGTTTTCCCTTTCAAAGGAAAGAAAATATGTGCCGTCTGGGTCTGTTCTGTTTTTGCTACAGAGCTCCAAATGCTGTTTGCCAGGTTCATGGCCATAAGTGCTTTCATTTGAACCGGGTTCACTCTCCGTCCTTTATAGATTCACCCCGATTTCAGCCTGGGGATCCTAACCAGCATACCAGGGGATCTGCCTGGAAATAGCCCGGGCTCAGGGGAAGGAGATGCTCAGGCCTCCTGATGCTGGTACCAGCAGTGCAATGCTGCAGCAGAGCAGTGGGTACCTTTTCCCAGAGGATTACCCGCGGCAGAGGTTTGGGGACCCCCACCAGCGCCACGGCCCAGCAGAGAGCGGGGTCAGTCTTTTGCAGCATCCAGTTACCAGGTACCTCAGAGAGAGCACAGCGAATTCCGTGTCAAAGACTCGGGTGTCTGCTGAGCAGCACCTTGTCAACATCCCTGGCTCCCCAGCCCTGCCGGGGTATGGAGGCAACGGTGGCCAAATGGTGGAGGCAAAACTAAACAAACTAAAACTTTGCGCTAGAGGAATGTCGAAGTGCATCAGGTTCTCACCGATGCTTTGACATTTCTGAAAAGCAAATTTCCAGCACGGCTTATTCAAGATAAAAACAGAAGCCAAAATAATGGAGTTTCCCAGCAGGGACATACAGGTTTCCCCTTCTGCACGCTCAGAGCATCTGTGCTGCTTTTCTGGCGGGTGTCGAGTGCTCCCTTCCCCCCTGCAAACCGCTAATTCCTCTGTGACTCCTGCTGTGCGCCCCGTCGCACTCAGGCACCGAGTTCCTCAAGTTAATTCTGTCCTATATAGGAAGCGTTTTCTGTTAGCACTTATGCCTTTCATCCTCCTAAATGTTCCCCTGACACCTTTCCCTTGTTTTTACATCACAAGAAAAGATAGGGACTGGTACAGCTAATTTAAATATTTGTATTTTCTAAAGCACCCTGGACACGGTATATCTGTGCCGCGTTCCCCCTTATCGAGCACACCGCGGGGGGTTGTAAACAGCCACAGAGGAATGGGTCTTGTCGGGTAAGAACCAAAGTCCCAGAGGGCGGCTCAGCTCCCACCCAAGCGTGGTGAACGGGGCACTTCAAACAGATAAACATTTTCCTGAAAACCAGAGGACGTTCCCCAGCTGCCCTGTGCCACTGGTGTGGGGCATCAGCATCCGAGCAAAGCACTGGAGGCCTCATTGCATAGTTGCTCAAGTAAACTTGCCCATTTATGGGGTTTGCTGGGAAAAAACCCTGTCCCAAGGAAGGGAAGGGACTGAGTGGCATTTCACAATGTCCTTTCCATTCCCGTTCCTCCCTCCCCAGGATGTGCCCTCCCCAGGGGACGCCTCGGCGTGTCTCCAGGTGCTGTCTGCCAGAGCAGAGAGCATCCTTCTGCTTTCCCATTAGCCTCCCCATAAGAGATGCAGGTAAAATCATATTTCTATCCAGCCCACTGTTCTTAAGCACATCTAATTTATTAACCGCTGTCCTGGTACTTTAGTGGGAGGGCTTGTTAGTTTTCATGATTTAATCATTACAAGGACCTTACCGTTCGATGAAAGCAGTGTGCTAGAGAGATGAGAACATGTTTACTCTGACAATAAAGCAAAGGCAGAGCTTATCGTGCCCCCAGAGAAAGGGGTCTAAACCCCATGGTGGGTGGGTTTTGCTCCAAGCTGCTCCATTCTCTGTGGTTCTCGTGCACGTCCGATCCTGCTCCCCAGCCACGTGCCGGAGCGCGACTCAGAGAAAGGATCCCAGCTGCCGTCCCTCCCTGCTGCTGCGGCTTTGAAAGATAATTAAGAGGTGGTGGACTCAGGATACAAGAAATGGGCACAGAGCTCTGCAAAGATAAAAACAAAAGCACCAGGATTTGCTGCAGCTGCTTGGTGAGCTGCGGAGGGGGCTGTGCAATGGCAAATTTCCTTTTATTGCCATCTTTTCACTTGAAAATCTGTCTGGCTGCTTTTCAGCTCTTTGCAGAGAGACTGTTGTTGTTGCTACTGCTGCTGCTGTTGTTGCTGCCAGGAAAAGACTTGCAAATAATCTTCCCATTTAAGCTGAGTTGGTATCAAACTTGGTATCAGCATTTTTCAGCAAGGACTTGTGTGGGGGCTGAAGGAGCTGGGCGTCAGGCGTCGAGTGGCTGCATCTGTGCCTCTCAGACCGGCATTGTCAGCGCTGCCCGGGCTGGCAGGGACGCCGGGGAGATGGGAGGAGAACCCAATGCCAGCCAGCCCGCCAGCGCTCGCTTTCCTTCTTCCGCTCTCCCACTGCTCGAGCACTCCTTGAGACCTCAGAAATGGAGAATCGTAGAATGGTTAGAGTTGGAAGGGACCTTATCATCCAGTTCCAACCCCCCTGCCATGGGCAGGGACACCCCCCACCAGCCCAGGTTGCTCAGAGCCCCATCCAACCTGGCCTTGAACACCTCCAGGGATGGGGCAGCCACAGCTTCTCTGGGCAACCTGGGCCAGTGCCTCACCTCCCTCACAGTAAAGAATTCCTTCCTAATATCTAATCTAAATCCACCCTCTTTCAGTTTAAAACTCTTACCCCTCGTCCTGTCTCTACACTCCTGATAAAGAGTCAGAGAGTCCCCTGCTGCCCTGCATAAAACTTTGCCTAACGGCAATTAAAATTATTTTTTTTTAAACTGTAAAGAAAACAGCTGGAGAGGCACAGATGTCACAGCAGCCCTCCCTGCCGGGGTGGTGTTCTGCGAGGGATGTCCACACAGCGGGGGAGTGAGAGTGGCCGCCAGCGGTCCCCACAACTCTTCTTTAATAAATGCCCACAAAAATGCATTAATACAATGCCACTAATAGATGTGCAACTATGTAGGCAGCTATCTGCATCCCTAAAAACCCACTGCATAATAGTAACAAGTCATAACCTACGTGGGCACATCCATCCCGCAAGCAGTTGCTGCGCTCGTGGGGATCGGTGGGGATGCTCCCTCCCTGCCCAGCAAAGCCTCTGGGCTGCCAGTCCCTCACATCCCACGTGTGCTCCTGCCCGGTTCACATTTGACACGACCGACTGACTTTCTTCCCAAGGAAATTCATACTTCCTTATTAGGAGCAATAGATTAATTGCTGACATAAAGAAAAACTGCAGGAAAAATGCAGTTAAAGTCTCAAAGTATGATCAAGGGAAAGGAAACCTTTTCCAAACACGGGGTATCTTTGGCAGGGATCTGACACTGCCCCTCATCTTGAAGGCTGCGCCTTTGCCTCTATTTACTAAAAGTCCCAGGAGCGGCCGGCCTCAGGGAGGCAGTTTTCCAGAAATGACTGCTGACGGATGGGGAGCTGCCGGAGGGCAGGGAGGAGGGAGAGGAAAGCTCACCCTGCGAGCGAGCCCTGGGCCGGGGCACGACTGTGCTTAAGCGTCCCTGTGCCCATGCTCGCGAGCTGCTGTGCTGCAGGGGCCGTCCCCCACCTCGCTCCGGTCCCTTGTCCTGGTCCCCAGTCCTGGTGCAGAGCTTGTCTGCGCTGCTCCCCATGCAGGTACTCAGCAGTGCATCCTCTGACACTCCAGCTCTGCTCCCTTTCAAGTGCGAAAGCAATTCATGGGGCGATTTTCATCGCTTTTTAAAAATAATTCCTTTAGTCTCTATTATTTTATACAATTTAGGAGCCTAACCATGGGAATGAAATAACCCCAGTACCCATCCTCCCCGAGCGGCGCACTGCCCCGCCGATGCCGGCAGGATGTGGTTATAGCTGATGCCACGATGGGTCCATGCCTGGGAGAGGGGTTTAGCAGAGAAGCGCGGGTGGCTCTCAGGATTAGCCCGGGGAATGCAGGGAGGAGACCACTCTGAGGGCGGGGGCGAAGGATGCTCGCTCTTCACTGTGATAATTAATACCTGCGCTCTTTGTGGGAGAGCAGGGACGTGAGCAGGCAGCCTCCTCGCTTTTGGGGCCAGCCACAAAGAAAAGCGGGTGAAGATTTGGCTGGGCACTGAGGGCTGCCGGGGCTTCGCTCTCCCCCAGGACCAAAGCACGAGCATAGACCCACATGGGAGTTTCTGATCAGGGCTTGGAAAAGCCATGGGGAAGGTAGCGCTGGGCGCAGGCACAGCCCACCACGCTGATGGATGCAGCTCCCACGGCATGGAGCAACGTGCCAGCCTGGGCATGGCCTTTGTCAGGTTTAATGTCCCTTTTTTCCAGGCACATACCATCGGGGACCGGAGCAGCAAGGGATGCCCTCTGCACTATCGCAACGGCCGGCGTTCAGAGCAAAGGATTTAATTTGCAAGTGGAGCCGTGCTGGGAGGAAGGTGCTGACGCACGGGCAGGCAGGGAGAGGGGTGGCCAGGCATGGTCCAGCAGGGCTCGGGGGTGGCTCCAGCACACCGGAGCTGTTAATCCCGGCTTTACAGAGCTGAGTTTACCCACCGAGGTGACAGAGCGCTAGATAGAAAATGAAATTTCCAACTCCTGCCACACATTTTTTCCACAGGTTTTTGTGCATTTTCCCATCTCTTACCTCCTTTTTTTCTGCTGTTTTTCCCCTCTTTTGCTGGCCGGGCCCAGAGTGTGGGGAACAGATGTAGGTGGGAAAGGGTAAAGGGGAGGGGGCTTCTGTGAGCAGATGAAATTAGTCATGGAAACGCAGACAGCATGTGCATTCGCACGTCAGCCTGAAATAAGTGTGTGTTTTTATGTTTCCCAAATGAGGTTGGGAAGTGGGCAAATAATTGTTTCAGGGTTTGGTTTTAGTTAATTGATTCTTGGTTTGTTTTTTTTTTTCCTGGCATATTCTGCCAATGTGGGAAGCTGGAGCAGCCAGCCAGGTGAGAGCCTGCTCAGCGAAGAGCAGTACTCCAGCCCAGGATGGGAGAAACCCCACGTCAGGGTCTTCTGCAAGCCCATCTCTCCTTTCTCCTCCATCACTGTGGTCCCCATGGGATGGGCGGGATGGGGCAGGTCCCTCTGCCATCCCCGGCTGCCCCTCTCTGCCGGCACTGTAGCGATGCCCCAGCCACTGCAGGGTGTCCTGGTGTGAGCAGGACCATCTGTCACTGCCACCTCTCCCAGAGATGTAGTTGTGACTTCCCCAGAGAAGCACCATTAATTAGCGGGCAGCCCTCGCTGTCAGGGAGCTGCCCACCACGGGCAGCGCAGGGAGGAGGAGGAGGAGGCATCCAGCGAGGGCGAGAAAACGGGTCATTTTTCAAAGTGATGAATGGGAGGAAAAGAAAGTGGAAAGGCGGACAAGGGGAAGAGAAGGGAACTGATTTCCAGATAAAGTTTTCAGGACACTTAAATAAACATCTCAGCCAGCGGAGCAATGGGCGGGGGACAGCAGGAGGGATGTGTGTGAGCTGGACAACG
>NW_009647444.1:775181-781089 GCF_000708025.1 Charadrius vociferus
CAGCAGGACACTTCA
Organism: Charadrius vociferus; assembly: GCF_000708025.1. Classification (NCBI taxonomy): domain Eukaryota; kingdom Metazoa; phylum Chordata; class Aves; order Charadriiformes; family Charadriidae; genus Charadrius; species Charadrius vociferus. The sequence goes on from NW_009647444.1 coordinate 775,197, forward strand.
AATAAACAGCATTTAAAAAGACATGTGTGCTCTCTGTCCCAGGGGTTTTCTTCCGAGATTCCCCTTCTGCAGTTCCCACCGTGTCTCCAGCTTGGGCTGACGCTTGCAAGCATTTCCAGTCCCGTTTTGTCCCCTTAGCAAGGGGGGTACCCAGGCCAGGGAGACCCTCGCCACGGCTGCAGGGTCCCTTCCCTCTCCCAGCCCTCCTCCCTGGTGTGAGGAAGAGCAGCTGGGGGTCCCTGGGGCCTTCATCCCTGGAAGAGGAGCAGAGGAGGCAGAGCCATCCCGTCCCGTCACACCCCACTGCGTGCTGTGGCCTCTTCGTCTTCCTTTCAAGAACAAAAGAGCAAAGGGGGAGAGAAGAAATTGCTGAGCCATTAAAAACAAAAATGAAAGCCCATCAATGAATTAATACGGCATTAAATGTTAATAATTAGGCGATCGTAAACATTTATGGGAACAGATTAAAGCCAAGTTCTGCTCCATTAAATTGCTCACGTGGTCTCTGCTTTCCACCCACCTCAAGGGAGAAGAAGGAAAACGGGAGAGGAGGTTTGTTCACAAAAGGCTCTTGCTACCCCCGTCGCATCTCCTGCCCTCGAGGTGCTCGGTGCTCTGGGGGTCCTCGGCAGCTCCAGCCCTGTCGGCAGCACCCAGGGACATCCCTGCCAGCGGGTATGGTGATTCTCATGCACGATGCTCTCCGGAGCGATCAGGCGGGATTAGGTCCGAGAGGCAGAGCCTGCATCCAGCGAGAGCCCAGCAGCTCTGGCGGTGAGCACGCCGGGATGCGGCAATCCCTCCCTGCCACGGCAGCGGGGAAGCTCACGTCGGTGTGTTCTGAGCATTTGAGCAGTGATAATACCGTGATTAATCATCCAAACTGAGCCCAGTGATCTTTTTTATTTATTTGGGTTATTTAGGAAGTATTTGAAGTCAGGCAACCTGAGATGATGTGGTTAAATGTGCCAAACACAGGCAGAGCATCTCCTGAGCACCTCAGCTGCGTTTTCATATGTGCTCATCTGTTGTGGTTCCCTGTTGGGGTTAATCACCTCACCAAGAAAACCTTGTTAGAAATACACAGGGAACAGATTATAAAGCCTTGCACCACAAGAACAATATTTTGCATTTCTGCGGCAATATTTATAAAAGCCTCTTTTTTTCATTAGTTAAGCCTATAGTGGGGCAGTTAGCGGCATTTCCAGAGGAAGAGAAGTTGCTTGGGGGGAAATCCTGTCCAGGTTTCTCCTCTCCTGTCTTCACAGCATTCCCATCCCCACTTTGCAGAATTGGGGGCCGGCAGTGGGGCACCCCAGCCTGGCTGGCTCCGTCCCGGCAGCACAGGAGGTTTCCTGGCAGCCCTGGGAGAGCGGGCTGGGATGAGCTGCTATGCTGGGCACAAGCAAAGGGTGGAGGCTGGGGTTTTTCTTCCCCACAGAGAATGAAAATATTTTGTTTTTATCATTTAAGTCATTGCTTCCTGGGAAAAAGTTTCCATTTCTTCAGGGAAGATATTCTTAATGCCCATTTGTTTTCTAACTGTGTTTTTTTAAATGCCAAACCTTTTCTGAAAATATGTTTTTTTAAACACTTTCTTTCAGGTACCAAAAACCACAATGAAATTTTTGGCACCAAAAAAAAAAAAAAAGTAATCTTTTTTCAGTAAAATACTTTTTGAATAAAGACATGTAAGTATCTCTTAGGTCTCTGTTTGGGATGCCTGGCCCTGAGCCTGTCTCCTTTAGACCTGATTTACCCACTCACTGCTCACCGCTTCCCCTGAAAAAACAACCCGTTTTTTCAAGCTTGTGATGGGATCACGGGAGGAACGTGCGGAATCTGTCAGGCATCCCTGTGCCGCCGGCAACTCATCGCAAGTGATTCTCGCTCGTCGCGGTGCTGCCGGAGCCACCGCTTGGGAAGCAGAGAGGGCATCCGTGGCTTGCATCGCTCGCCGGGGGCAGCCCCGAACAATGCGGGTCTCTAACACCGCGGGCAGGCAGCGGGCAGGCAGCGGGAAGGCAGCGGGCAGGCAACGCATATGCGCCCCACGGAGGCCCCACAGCCCATCCCGGTGGGATGGTGTTGTTGTTGGCCGCCCTGCGCGGCTCCGGCCACGCTGCAGGCTGGGGCTGGGGGTCCGCGGTGGCGGGGGCTCTTTGCAATCGAAAGCTTCCTGCTGGGGACCCTTCAAGGGCAGCCCTTGTAGCAGATCTAATTTCACAAACAATTTTGTTCTGCTTCTCCAAATAAACACAGCGAGGTCTGCGGGACGCGGCACGATGGGAAATTAGAAACGAGAACGCTTGCTAATGGGCTCCTTAGCTGCAGGGGTAAACAGATTATTTGAAAAGGCCCCAGCCGCCCCTCCGACAGATCCACTCGCTCCTCTCCCCTCTTTCTTCCCCATCTCCTCCCTCTCCCCCCCGTCGCACCAAATATTAACAAAGCTTGCAATTTAATCAAATCTCTGAACTGTGAAAGGAGACTTCTGTAGATTCGATTTCAAGGTTTTTCCCTGTTAAGATTTGCATTGAGAAAATTAGATTAAAATCCTGGATGTAAAAGGAAAAGGGGCGGGGGGGTGGGAACTGGTGTGGAGGGAAACCGGGGGAGGAGGAGAGGGGGCAAAGAGAGGCCCCAAAGTCTCCCTGTCAGTGGGCTGAGTCAAGAGGTGACGGGCTATGGAGTGAGATGGGGGACCCCCTTCCCTCCCCAATCACCAAAGACCAGAGCCAGGCTGGGGACCCCCCCGCTGCTCAACCACCCCCCATCCGAGAGCTGCTGCAGATCGGGACCCTTGGTCTGAGGATCCTGCTTCCTCTACACCCCCACACCTTTTGCAGACAAATGGTTTATTTCAGGGAGATGGGTAACACCGTGATATCTCCCCTTGCATCAGACTGTTGCTCTGGGTGTGGGGAAACACGTGTAGCACCAGTCAGCGATCCCTGGGGACAGCCACAGGCAGGAGGTCTCATCACCCCACCCCACTGCAATGCCCCAAAGGTCTGGAGGACACAGATGTCCTCTCCCAGGCTCTGCCCAGCTCCTTCACCGGAACCCCTCACATCGGTCGTGATCAGGGACACACGCCAAAAAATGCACCCGCACTGAGAGGGTGGTCCTTCGCATGGGACACTGAATTCTCTCCAGTCTCGACAGGTCCCACATGTGGATCACTGCATGAAGGGTTTGATCCTGCACTCCCAGTTACTGAGCTCTCCTGTGCATTTTATCACAGGTTTCCCGCAGACGATAAGCCCTGACCTGCAGCAGGGACATTTCAGAGCTGCTGTGAGTACAGCCAGGACATTCCCTGTCCTGGCCAGCAGCCAGCGCTGGGTACGTGCCACAGCACCACGTTTCAGGACACCCGATGCCCACCAAGCTCGGAGGATGGGGAGGGGGTGGGAGCTGGAGCGGGGCTCATCTGCCAGTGGATTGGGAGAATCATGTCCCCATATGCAGCGTGATGCCCTCTCCCAGTGGCAGCTGCTGGTGGTGTTTGAGTCGAGCTCTCCAGCACAAATGTGCGTCTTGGGACTTGCCAGCGCTACTGGAGCCTCGTGCCTGGGATGTTGTGGCTGAGCTGGGGAGACCCCGGCGCAATCCCACAGTGGTCCCGTCTCGCGCAGGTTGTCTGCAGCCCTCCCGTCGTGTACACACACAAATGGGGTCTATCAACACCCCGTCACCAGAGGAAATCTAATTCGAGCCAGAGTCCCTCGATGGCGGCTTGGCAGGAACATGCTGTTGGCTGGGACTTTGTTTTCATTACTACTCCATGTAATTTATAATTGTATCAAAACCGAAGAACTAATTGCAGTTGCCGTCGTGCTCCGTGCCTGCCCGCAGCCCGCCCCGGTCCCCAGCAGCGGTGGGATGCAGGAGGGTTCGTCCCATGCTGGGGTGTGGGATGGAGCATCGTGTCCGGGACAGGGCCAGGACTCTGGGCACTCCTCCCCGGCGGGGTCGGATGTGCACCAGGACCTTGGGGTCACACAACACTTGAGCTGCTAATGAAGCCTCTGAGATGGGAGATCATTCTGTTTGAGTAAAAGTTTTTCTCAGCCAACTACACCGGTTCTGCACTTTCTGCACTCATTTTGGTCACACTGTGATCTTGAAATTAAATTTTCTTTTTTCCAGATTAAGAACCTCCCTTTGACATTTCAACAGTGAAATGTGTCGATTTTTCTCTCCAAAATCCTCTGCTTTTAAAACGCCCTTCAATCCTACTTTTTAAAAACTAATGCTCCAGAACAAAACAAATATTTCCCTGCAAGTGAAATGTAACATTTCATTAAACCTGGATCAATTCCTTTTTCGCTTTTTGATTCCCTAAGACCAAGTCTCTACCAGCGGCAGCTCTCACTGAGGCCCCTCCACCCCACCTGAAACATCCCAGCCTGGGGAAGCTCCAGGGAGCAAAAGGTATTTGGCATCTCAGGGAGTGTGGCTTCCTCTGCAAAAGCATGGATGCACGCTGGGAAGCCAAACCTTCAGCATCTAGGTTTGCTGTCGGAAGCTGAAGTTGCACACTAAAATCACAGGCCCGTGCTCGTGTGATTGAAGCGGGACCCCATCTCGGGGTTCCTGGTGCACCCCCTGTGACAACAGCATCTCAGTGGGGTCCCCACCTCCTACACTCGTCCGGGCAGAGTTGCGGGCAGGTTCGGCTGTGCAACGGGACTCACTGAAATGCAGAGCAAACGTTGAGCTCTGGAGCGGCAGGGGCTCAGCGCAGCCCCCCGGGGCGATGCTGTGGGACCCCCACGCAGCCGCTCTGATGGGTGCAGGGAGCCCCGCAGCCCCCCGCAGCCTACTGCACCCGCTCCCTGTCTGTGGGTGAGATGGGCATCGGCACAGGGCCGGCTCCGGGAGAGGCACCGCAGCAGCTCAGCACCAGGATGATGATGACACAGGCACAGATTTGGAAGGAGCTGGGACCTGCTGGTCTGACTTCTGCTCACCACACAGGTGGCCTGTGCTTGAAGTTTTAAACCTCTTGTCACATTAATTCATTTTTTGTCTCAATTCTTGGCCTTTTTGGCAGCTAACGCATCTTCTCTCATCAATTTTGCAGAGCCTGGGATTACACTGGCAATGCCTGTCGGCTGCCACACCGATGTCACGTCCCAACTGGTCAGCACAGACTCTCACTGATGATGACACCTTCTGACCCACAGCTTCCCCAGTGAGAGCTGAGCCAAAGGAGATGCTCCTTGAGGAAAGAGGGGCCAAGGGAACGATGGCCCCCAAAAACCTGCAGGGCAAAATCTTTGATTAGGGGACTGGCCTTTCTCCTCCACCACCCAAGCCACTAAATTCACTGTTTCCAGCTTACAGACCCCTCTCACTCCTGTTCCTGTCTCCAGTCACCTTCCAGGTCTACCCCATCACCTCTCCACGTAAGAGATCCCACCAGTCCTGGAGCTGTTACACCTCCTGCCTGGAGACACAGGTCTCTGTGACAGCCCACTGAGGGAACGCTGCCCATGCCCTGGGCATTCCTCTCCCCTTGTGCCCTGGCAGGGGACAGCCCCAAAGCTCCAGGTACCCGCTCGGTGCCAGGGACACTCATCCCGTCCCCCATGCTCAGGAGTCAGCTGGAGGGAAGCGGAGATTGGGTACCACCACCCTGGCACCTTCCCTCCTCCCCCCATCTCCCGGGGGCGTTTCTGGTTGCCCATCAGGATGGTTTCTGGTCTCACCTGCTGTCCTGCAGCAAACCACCACTTGAAAGCAGTTGGGAGAGGCACGGGGCTTTCCGGACACAGGTGCCAGCAAAATTCAGTGTGAAAAGGAAAAGAGGGGAAAAAAAAAAAAACAAAAACAAAAGAAAAAAAAAAAAAAAAGGAAAAGGGGGGGGCCGGTTGAGAGAGGG
>NW_009647444.1:781124-786055 GCF_000708025.1 Charadrius vociferus
GCCAGGCCGGGCGGCTGGACCCGTCCTCGTCTGGGGCTATTGAATGGCGGAGCTAAGTGGTTTCCTCTCCACCTCACCAGGGAGCGGCTTTTATGTTCCACTGAAAAGGTATCCTGCTCAAACAAGCGGGGACATAATGGGGAGAGCATCCATTAAACAGAAGGAAACGAGGGCATGTTAAACATGAAATATTCATGGGGGATCTTGCCAGCTTGTTAATGCATTTGTGTTTGCAAAATACCTGTGGCTCGGGGAGCCGGGGAGGGAGGTCGGGGGGCCCCTGGGTGCGGTGTGGGGGGGGGGGAAACTGCGGAGGGGGCGGTTGGGGAGAGGACAAAGGCAGTTTGTGCCTGGGAGGAGGATGGTTTGGTCACAAAAGACCTGCTCAGTGTTGCAGAGGTAAATAAGGGCCGCTAGCAGCTTCTGCTCGGCGCATCCCAGCCCCGTCGCCGGCATCTCCCATGTCGGGGTGCCCTGTGCCCAGCACGACCAGCGGGCTCTGGGGGGGTGTGGGGTGTGTTCAGGCACTGCCTCTGCTTCCACGGCATTTTGTGGACAACATTGTCCCAGGCTCTGCTGGTCTGCGCGTCCCTAAGCTGGTTTGTGTGTCCCTGCTGGGAGAACAGCCTCCCACAAAGGTTTTACAGCATTTCTCCAGCTTCAGATTACAGAGACCTCACTGCTTCCGCACTCACTTCCACGTATTTACTGGGATGTTACGAGATAGCATCAATAATTAAAAATAAACTACAATTGTCAAAATGAGCGAACAAAGTGCATCTGGTGATGAATCACCCTGGCTATGCAAAACAGTATTTGCTCTGTTGGTTGCTAAGCCATAGATTTCATTAACTCACAACGGGTCTCCCAGTGATTTAGTGCAAATTAGGGAAGCTCTATTGTATTATGCCTATTCCTATTATTAATAATATTAGTATTAATATTATTATTATCATTATTATTGGTTTGTAACACAGTCTTATGCGTGAATGTCCCTAGCAAGAGCTGCATTTATTCATCTTGAATGATGAGCTGGCTGAAGGTCATGCGGTGCCATCAGGAGCTGGGAAGGTTCTCAGCAGTGCCAGATCTGGGGTGGTCTTTTCACAACTCCAGGTTGTGAAGCTGCCTCTTCCCAGCTTGGGCAGAGTTTCCAAGGCACAGATGACAGCTATACATCCTTTTCTAGTTCCTTCCATTTCCATCCCTCCAACTCATCTTTCTAGGAAGGGTTTTACTCTCCAGCCAAGAACAGACAGATCGCATCGCAGCACTAAGGGTACACACTTTTGGTATTAAACTGGGACCAGAATCACTGATGTTGGCACTCAGCAAAGTTGATGCTACCCCAGAGGGCTGTTTGCTGAGCATGTCCGCCTCGTGCCAGGCCGCCCACCCCTCCTTTCACCCAATTTTGGTGACAATGTTCAGAGCAGTATGAGTCCCCGGTGTGCTCTGCTGCGGGGAGAGGACACAGTCGGGGGGTACATGGGAGAAGGGACCTGAAGGGGCTTTTCACGCAGAACAGAATAATTGGATGGAGTGCCAACAGACAAGAAGGACAGGAGAAAGAGCACATTTTGATGAAGAACAGTTTTTAATGATTGCTGGTTTTCACCCCTAATTAATGAAAGAAGGTTTGGGATAGAGAGGGAGGAGCGAGGCAGGAAGAAGAATGAAAAAGTGGCTTTGTCATAGGCGTTACTGGAATTGACTGGTGTCTCGCATCCCAGCAGTGAAGGGGGAAGTGGTAGCTGATGGACCTGGGCCTAGAGGACTGTTGTGCAGCGGAAAAAATCAGCATGTAATAGAACCATAAAAATGTTGTTCATGCCTTTGTAAAAATCTCTCTCTCGGAGGAAGAGGCTGGGGAGGGAGAGGGTCTCACCAAGGAGAGGGCAGGCTGGAAACTCCCCTCGCTAAAGATGAGGACCAGCAGAAAAAAAGGGAGATTTTGCCCAGCACGGTGACAAATCCTTCACAAACCTCAAGTCCTGGGGAAATGGGACCAAAGTGCAAAGGGGAAAATGTTGATACAGATCAGGTTTATGCTGTGCAAATACATTCTTACATTGGTATTTGGGAAATGCAATCACAGACTTGGCCAAGGAGGAATTAACAGCAGGTTCAAAGACAGCTTGGGCTGAATATTTTATCAGAAATCGTCTATTTCTGTAACACCTGCTTGACTTATCCTGTGGCTTTAGCCCTCTGCTAATGTCCAGCCCTCGGAGCTCAATGCCGTGCACCGGAAGCATTTCCCAGGCTTGTGCCAGTGTTCATTCTGCCAAAACCCAATTGGAGAAAAACTTGGAGTGATGGAAACGGCCCGAGGGGTCCCTAGGGGCCAAGAGCATTCCCTCTCCCGGCGGGCGATGCCGGGTGGTCCGGCCGTGCTGCAGCCCCAGCTGGCTGCGGCACTTGTAGGGATCCAAAATCCATCCCTGAGCATCTCCAGCAGAGCTGAGGGCCCTTTAGGAAACCCGGCCTCAATCGCTTCTTGTGAGCTTGGCCTTTTCTTCAGACACAGCCGCATGCTTGGCCCGACACATAGTTCTGGGTTATTAATCCGTCTCTCTGTTGCAAACCTCCCAGGACTTTGTTTTCTGAAGGGGAAGAGAGTTGATTATTTCAAATTGATGTTCAGGGTCATCAGCCGAGCTCCTTCCCACAGACAGTAACTGCATCCAGCTCCCTGCTCACTCCATGATCTCAAACCCCATCAGCAGGATGGGCTCATGTTTAGAGCTTTGACATCATCAGGATGGTTTATCCCTACCCTCCACGATCTCGTGCAGCTCCCCGCGGTACAAATTAAGCTTGCTGGAACATTTATTTAAAATTTCTCTTCCTTTTTGATTCCCAATTTCAGGTCAATGAACTCTACGTAAATTGGCCACAGGCGCCCGGCAGCCCCCGACCTGCAGTGCCGGCGAGCGCAGCCCCTGAGCCCCGCTCTGCTCCGCTGCAGCTCACCTCCTCTTCTTGCACAAGTTTATCCTGAGGAAAAAGTAAGTTCAGCAGCTTCGATATGTCTGTGGGATTTGCCTCAGCTTTTCCTTGCTCTTCAGTGGAAAGAGAGGGAGATGAAACACTCTTTACTTGTGTTTTTAAGAGAACTGATTCATTTTTTTTCCACTGAAAATAGTCCTGCATTTCACTCTCCCCTCTATTTTATTTTACCCTCCAAATTAGAACAATAATAATAAAATTCAGAAAGAACTTTGTCTGCTGTGGGAATGATGTGCCAGTTGTGCCCCAAAACCACAAGACACAAATCACGACACAAACACCTCCTTAGCCACTGCCCCCCTCATTAGCTGCTTAGAGAAGAGCCGGGCTGCAAGGCACTAATTGCAGCGGGGAAACGGGTGGCAGAGCTGCAGCAGCAGTGGGTGTAGCTGGAAAGGATGGCTCTCTGTGTGCCCCACAACCAGGGCCAGCCCTGGCCAGGAGAGCTGCTCACAAGTCCCCATGGTTTGGCAGTGCCGGGACGTGCCTGCCCTGCCAAAAGCAGGGACAAAGCCATCCCCGGTATCAAAAGTCTTAGTGTAAGTGAAAAAATCTCCCCTTCAGCCTCTTTGCCAGCTCCAGAGGGGAGCACCTGGGATGGGACCTGCCGTCACAGGGTCTGTTCGTGCAGGAGGTAACCACACACTGCGGCCAGATGTGAATCTGCTCTAATTATCTCCGGCTCATTAACACTAGGCTAAAGGCAGGGAGGTTTCTCTGGTGAACAGCGCTGCGTTGGGAGCTTGCTGCAAGGTTTTGCCTCTCTGGACATCCCTTGTCCTTCCTGAGTTGTGTGCGTCTCCATCCCTGGGGCTCCCCTCCGTGACAGCAGCTCGTTTGCCGTGGAGGTGAGGACTGGGACCGGGAGGGATGGAGGAGTGGGATAGCCCACCTGTGGGACATGAGGTGGGACCGACACAATGGGAGGAGAGCAGGGGACGGGCAGAATGTGGTACCCACGCATCCTCTGTGTCCAGCAGGAAGGGTGACACTGCAGCAGAACAAGGTACCAGGGCATCCTCGATCTTGAGACCCCCCATGAGCCTCGTGTGCACTCTCAGGGGCTGGAGACCTCTGAGCACTCCAGTGTCCCCATCCAGCCCTGAGACACATCCCAATCCCTCCCCTGGAAGAGGCACCAGCCTGAGACCTGGGGCTCCTGGACCCCCATGGCTGGTCTTCAGATGGGGGCTCACCCAGGAGAGCAGGTCCAGACGTGCCCTCACAGCTCACCCCAGTCCCAGACAGGCCCAGTTATTTACTGTGGGGTTTATACTTTCTTCTTCCTTCTTTTATTTCTTTTTCTTTTCTTCCACTGGTATTAAGACCCTAAAAATAGCCGCGCTTGTTATCTCGGCTGGTAATGTAAAACCAGGTTAACATAGCTGCGCCATGGAACAGCAGCCATCTCGTTTGCTCTGAAATCAAATTTATTAAGGCATTAGTCTCTTTCTCTCTCTTTCCTCCTCTCTCCCCCCACCACAGTAAGCACAGGTTTTCACACGGCCATCGCTGCTGCTTTGCTCTGAGCAGAAAGCAGGGGGGGATGTCAGGGGGACGGGGCTGCTGCTGCAAGGGGCAGCCACCCCCCGGGGGCTTGGCACGGTTGCCCCGTGAGCATCCTCGACCAGAGGAAAACCCAACCTCATCCAGGGCACCCACACGGGACCCGATCGGCACAGCTCACACTGCTTGTCTGCCTGGGGAGGGGGAGCTCTGCACCCAGCCTACCCCCAAATAACTCCCCAGCCCTGCCCTGACGGCATCGCAGGCAGGGGCAGCTCGGCTCTCGGGAAGAGCAATCTGCCTTTTCTGCAACCAGGCTGAGGGCTGACAGCCAGCGGGAATTTGCCGAGAGGATGCCCTGCGTGTAGGCACAGCTTCAGACAAATTAACGCAAGCATCAGGTTCAAAGGCAG
>NW_009647444.1:786149-798080 GCF_000708025.1 Charadrius vociferus
TGGTGGGGGCAGCTGGTCCCCTTGGCAGAGCCGTGGGGTCCTGCCAGCCCCATCTCAGGGCGCGGGAGAGGAGGAAATAGCTGAAAATCCAGTGACCCTCAGGCTGGGCAGAGGCAGAAGTCAGTCGGACCCTCCAATGGATGGAAGAGGCTGCGAATGAAACTTGCAGCGTGCTCCAACTGCAGGTCGTTACAGACCAGTGGGATCCTTTATAAATAATAAACCAATATTGATTGCCTTTGCCAGTAAACACAGAGCGACCTTTATTAAAAATACACGAAAAACGCACTTAGGGAAACTTGCTGACTTCTTGCTACAGACAGATTTACACAAAAAGCTGATTTGTCCCACAACAGCCAGAAATGTGGAAAATGAGGCAGGCAAAGGGAGCGAGCCGCCGGCACGGAGGGTGCTGTGTCCCACTGCCCGCTGCTGCCCTGCAGCTGCAGGCCAGGGCCAACTGCAGCATCACCCAGCAGAGACGCCCACTGGGGACCCACCGCTGTCCCCGGGGTGAGGGTGCAGGTCTCTGCCCCACAGAAAACCGTGGGACACAAGATATTGGGCCCCAACGCAGTTACTGGGGATGGGAGAGAGCTCAGCAGAGGAGGGGGAAAGATGAGACATCAAACTCCACTTCAGGGCGTATCGCACAATAACCCACTCAGGCACTTCTGATTTAGTGGTTTGGAACTGGCCCTTGGACTCTGCAATTTGCTTCAAATTGTCCACTCAGCACCCAGCACCACGCTCGCTGGGCGCCGGGAGCTGGACACGCTTTCCTTGGCCGGGGGCCGTGGAAGTGGCTCAAGGTACTGTGTAAATCTGGGAATTTGCCTCGGAGCTGCCCTCCGTTTGCCTGATCTCTTGGGGGTTTTGCAACAATTAATTATCTGCTATACAATAGAAAGATCATTCCTCCTGGCCAAGGTTAAACATCCCAGTGCTGCAAAATAGCATTCATGTTAGCTCGAAATAAATCTCGCTTATTCCCCAGGCAATGCTGCTGCTTCTAATTCTTTGTCCATAGATTAGAAAAATGGGCAACAGCACAGCTCCAGACCCTGGGAGGGAGATTAAGAGCTCCTCACCCCTCGGCCACCACTCGAGCTGTGAATCATCGCTTGGGCCCTTCGTGTCGGCAAATTGCTCGTGACCCCCCGGCAGTTTTTGCCAGCGTGTGACTCGGTCTGCAGTTGTTTCACAAATCCCAGGGCTGGCGAGCTGTGCCATGGGTGGCCTTCGAGCGCTAGGCATTGTGGTGGTAAGGCTGGGGATGAGGATGCTGCTTCTGGGAAGATGCTGGGAAGACAACACCATGGAGGAGAAGAAGCTGGTGGAGCCCCGAATGGCTCAGGCTGTCCTTCGTCAGCAGGGGAGCAGTCCTGGCAGTGAGATGAAATAAGTCTCTGAGGTCTAGAGGCTGCATAAAGAAAAACAAGTAGAAATGGCACTAGATACTCGGATCCCCAGACTTAAAAGCATCTGGTTCTCTTCCCAAAGGAGAGGGGGAATCAGACATGTTCACTGTCTACTAGACGGTACGTCCCGTTTGCTCTCTCGCAGGGTAATTGCTTGTATGCAAAGTGACTGGGAGATATTTCTCTCTTTGAGAGTCATTTACACACAGCACTTTTCCACATGGGAATGTGCCCATGTGTGCACAAGTACAGGCATTTCCACAAATAAAAGCATTTTGAGCGAAACATCTGTTTCAAAAAGCGCATGCAGAACGCTGTGCAGAGGCAGGGAAAGCCCATCCCAGTTCAGACATGGGGAGCTCGTTGCAGGACCTTCCTGGCTCTCGTTATGGGGTCTCACCAGCCAGACCAGGGACACAAACCAGTCTCCACCAGCCCTTCCCACACTGTCACACGAGGAATTGCAGCCCCCCTTACCCACAGGTGCACCCATGGGTACCACACTGCCCACGCTGAGCATCCAGCTCAGGCTCTCATGGGATGGGGTTGTGGGCTGCTGCCCTACCCTGCTCATGCCTTCCCATCCCAAAAGCCAACACACGGAGCTTTGTGCCCACGACAGAGGATCCAATTCCATTAACCTCCTCCAGACTTGGCCAGGCAGCCTTTTTGGGTGCTCTTCCATTGGGACACCTCCTGGGCACCCTACGTCTGGACATGTGGGCTCCTCTGGGGCCAAGCAAGGGCAGGAGAAAGGCTCTCCCCATCCCTTCTGATCCCAGCGAGGACCTGCAAAGCATTCTGGCTGCTCTGGCAGAGGTTGCTGGGGAGCAGTCTGGGCTGCTCCAGAGGTTGTACAATGCTAAAAAGCCAGTGTGGACCAGGGCCAAGCGAACAAAGGTTTTATTAATTGGAGTGCATGTGGGTAAGTAGCATTGATCACTAAAGTCAAGGGAAGTACATTACTTATGGCTTTGGAACAAATGCTCCTGGAGCAAATGTGTCTGGCTGCTTAATTGATTTTGGATTTTATTTTATTTATTTTTTCCCTTCAGTCTTTTTGGAGAGGCAGAGCTAGATGCTGAGTGTCCAGCACCTGCTCTGTGTGCCTTACAGTTTTCTCATATCAGAGCATCCCATTTCACATTCTGATTTCCACCTCTTTTATCACCCCCTAGCTTCCAGGAGGAGATGTGCAAGCAAAAGCCACTCTAGTATGGTGTTTTGTCCCCAGTCAGAATGTCTGTTAGACTCTCCTGGAAGGGTAGCAGATCCTCCACACCCCCTACATCATTCTCATATGCCAGCTGAGCTGAGGCACAGAGCAGAGCAGCCTTCCCCAGCATCGTCCTCCTGCCCACCACTATTTTATAATTAATGTTGGCACTGCCCAAACAACATGGCAACACAAGAACTACGTGCTGAAGCGTACTCCGAGGCCAGGCTGTGCTGAGTCCTGGTGTCCAGCCAGGACCTGGTGGTAGTCAACTGCATTTTCCCTGGGAAACTGGAGCGGAGGAGCTTTTCCCCGGGCTCTCGGCAGTCCGTCAGCCTGACAAGCACCGCAGCATCCTCCATTACCGCTGTACACAAGGGGCCACTCCACACCGCGCTTGTAACCCGGCCCCGCACTCCTGGCGGCAACAAAACCCATTGCACGGCCAATAAATAATTCACGCCAGCAAACTGGCTCTGCTCGCTGCCACTGCGTACAGCCGCAGCCCGCGATGCCGGCAGAGTCCCAGAAGGGCAGAGGCATCTTCCATGCTGCCGTGCAGATGGGGACAGAGCTCCCGGGACTGCCTCACCGCCCTGCCCATCTCTGCCAGGACCTCCAGCCTTGTCGCCTCGCTAATGCTCGCTCGTCCCTGCGCAACCCTGCCCGGAGCCGGAGCAGCGGCCAGCGAGCTGCCTGCTCCCCGCCGGTGGCTCGGGCCGTTACCCTGGAGAAGCCAGTTAGCCCACTGGATGAGGATGTTGCTGCACCAAATCAAAAAGGTCAGGGTCTGCAAAAGCTCATCTGGTGGCTGCTGTAGGGAAGCACTGTCTAACCCAGGCTGCCCCACGGAGAGCCCTGTGCTCAGCGAGATGCAGAGAACACAAGTTCGGAGAGGGGCTGTGCTTCGTATCTCGCACTCCAGGGAGCCTTCAATTAGCTCCCTCTCTGAATCTGATCACAAAAAAGATATATTAGCTAAAGGCCAGTGTTGACTCCAGGTCTAAACAGGGTTTCTTTCCTGATAGACACTCCTCTACTGATGAGGGTCAGACGGTGGAAGGTTTCTAAGCAGCCGGACCCTTGGGACAGCTTCCCCAGAGAGGCAGCAACACACAAAATCTTCAAGTGGTTCTAATACGAAATTTAATTAACTTATAAATGGAAACATGTGGCACCACCACCTGAGGGAGCAGAAATCTGCAGCTGATCCAGGCATCCCAGGCTGGGGCATCCTCAGGGGATCCCAGCATCCCCGCTAGGGATCGGGACTGGGGAGCAGGGACTGGTCCCACAAACAGGCCTGAAAATTTCCCCTGCTTTTTTTTTTTAAATTCTTTTTTCTAGACATCAGAGAGAAGATGGTTTTAAGGGCTTGTGGATTTTTTTTCATATAGAAAAATACAAAATTAGAGGTAAATAGGCATATGGTTTTAATGATCAATCATTCATTCAATTTGCACTTGCTTATCTACCCAGTAAGGAGAGATGTTCTTAATATAAAGGTATCAAAATGATCAGTCTCCTCCCAAAACAGTTCAGATGTTTGGGAAGATGCAGATATATGGGGCCATGTTTACCTCTTCACCTCTGTGACCTGCACTGCATTGGGATTTAAAATTAGGATGATGGAGGGACGATATTCGCATTTTGAGAAAATTTCCCAACTTCACAAGTTGATTGTCCTCAACTTCCTGCAGAAGTCTCTTGACAGAATGGCACTGATAGAAGAAAAAAAAAAAACCCAACCCTTTTCTCTAGAACCCTTGAAATGTTCCATTTTGGAGCAGTCGAAGCAGATTATGAAAGAAAATAGACTCTCCAATCAGGGCCCAGGCAGGAAGGCTGGAAACAAGCGGATGCGAGCATGAAATGTGATGTGCAGTGGGATGAGATAAACTCCCTATCTTGTTTTGGCCCATTATGGCATATTATTCATCAAAACACTTTGTTGAAATCAGCTAGCTCTGGGTTTTGTTAATTTTCTCTGCTTCAAAAAAATCAGACTTTGGGGAAAAAAGTGCCAAAAATAGATATTTAACTAGCTGCAGCCAAACGGTCCTTGAGTTTACCCTGTCATCCTGGGTTATTACTTCACTTATATCCCCGTGATAATTTGGGAATGGTTTCTCTGAGCCTAAAGGGGAGGGAGGGGGGAGGCGGATACATGCTGCCTTGTTAAAACATTCGGGATATTTTCCTGGATGGCAAGAAGCAGCCAGGATTAAGCCCTTATCCCGTGGGGAGTGTTATTACAATAGGCCTGGGCGAATTCTTTGCGTGGACATGAGATGATCCGTGTGTCCCGCAGGAGTGGGGTCCCTCACCCTGCCCTGAAGCCGCCAGAGAGAAATAAATACACCAGCCCAAGCGAGCAAACCTTGGGTGTCTGTGCATGCTGAGTTTTCTTCGTTTCGCAAAGGGGAGATGCCTTCCCAGTGAAACCTGCCCGCGGCGCTGGGTGGGGAGGGAGGGCAGGCAGCGGGCTGGGGTCCCGGCCCCGGCAGCCCCCAGCCCAACGGGTCCCCCCCCTTGCAGTCCCACAGCCTCTCCCCGACCTTTCAATGTGCAATCAGGGGACAGAGGAACGAGAGCCATGTTTGAAGGCACCGTTGATTTTCAAGTACCAGTGGCAGGCTTGTTTTGTTTGGGTAAGTTGGGCGCTCGCTCGAGTTTCTTAGCAACCCTAATGGGCTGATGCTTTCCATTCCTCCGAATTGCACACGGCAAATTAAGCCCCGCGTTTCTATCAGACCGTCCTTTGCACACCCACTCGGGCAGGCGAGCGGGGCAGCTCCTGCTCTGCCGCCGTGGGGTGCACATAGTGAGTCCCCCCCAGGAATGACGTGGGACCCCCCCATCTCTCCCTGTGCTGCGGCCAGAGACACCAACGTTCCTCAGCAGTGACCTGGAGGGTCCCACTGGAAACCGCCCGATCCGTGTTTCCTAATCCTCCAGCCACGTCCAAGCTTGGCCTCTCTAGCGCAACCAGGCAGGGATGTGCTTAATTTCTCACATTTATTTATTTCCACTTTATAAATCAGTCAAAGCCACAATTGCTGCTGTTCATATTTCTTTGGATCAGCCTCAGAGCAAGGAAGGGCAGCTCAGCAGTCCTCTAAAGCGGCTTAGGGTTTTTTACACCACGGCAGAGCAGGAAAAGACCATCAGTGAAGGACTGTAAATTGAGCCAATTAAAGGAATCATCGAGATTATAATGGACAGGCCATGTTCATCTTGGTGCAGCTCTGGACTTCAGAGAGTTTATACAAAATCACATATTGCCTTTGTATAATTTAACACCCTCCAAGTAATATTATCAAACAAAACACCACCTTTTAAGTCATATTTTGAAACAGAAGGCCATATATGTTCTGCCATCTCAGATGGTTGGGGTTTCACTCTTCTCCCCTTTCGGACAGTGACTCCAGGCCAGCTGGTTTCACCTTCCACCTTTCATTATTTTTATTGTCCGTTTCTCCCGTCTACTGAGATCAGTCAAATCTCTGCAAAACAAGTACCAAGAGATGATCTTTAAAGCAAAGAGGAACTCACTCTCCACCACTACGCAGGGCATTAAAGGGGAGTCTGTCATTGCCGGATAGTTTTTCCCAGTTGTCCAGCTCCCTCCATCCCTGGGGGCAGAGGGGCCGCCTTGGGGACTCTGGCAAAGCCCTCTGGACACTCTCACCCCTCAAGGCTCAGTCGCAAGGCCAGATTTGTGAAACTTGAGAACAAATCATGTCTTTTCCATTAAGACTTTCCAGCAATACCACCAAGCGTGCTGCAACATATGCGATCTCGTGAAAGTCATTAAGCCTTCTTGATGAACCACTGACGTCCCTCATTAGCTCGCTAGCGCTTAGTCACTTGACTGATTTTAAAGGGTCCAAAAATCTTTGGCTTTGTAGCATCACTAGTGGAAATCTGTTTCTGTCTCTTTGTGCTCTCTCAGCCCAGGGTTGCTCTGGTGCTGACCGTGTCCCTCAGTGCCACCGCAACAGAGATAAGTATTTACAGGCCTCATACAGCAGGTTTGGTTACTTTTGATCACGAAGTCATTGCCAACCCGTTTCAATTGTGACCTTTGGGATAAACTTGGGCTTCCACAGAGGACCAGGGCTGTAGTTGCAGATGATTTTGGCTGATTTGCTGTGACCCTCAGCTGTTCCTGGTTACAGGAACCACAGCCGCAAGCACAGCCTGGACTTGGGGAAGATCAGGACTTTCAGGCTGAAGCTTTTCCTTCCCACCGGATTGGGGCAGCTGGACTAGTGCCTGCCAGCATGTGGGCATCGGGCTCGGGCCAAGCCCTGGGCATGCTGGCATTTCCCTGCACCCCACACCACAAGGGAAGGAGATGTCAGCCCCATTTTCTGCAAATAAGGCAGCTGGAGAGGTGTAAGAGGAAAGGACTAACTGGAATATTACAGGGAGAAGGACAAACCAAAGGGTAAAAGCGTGGCGGGTAGGACTTCATGGGAGCCACGTGGGCTCTAAGCCAGCCCCTCCAGGTCTTGGCAATGCCTCGATTCACCTTTTTTTTGGAAACATATGTGTTGTGAGCATGGGCAAGGCTGCGACGGGGAACTCGGCCAACCTGCATCTTTTCTGTCATCTTCTCCTGTTTCCCTCGCAGCACCGGGCAGCTCCCGAGGGCCGCTGGACGTGACAAACCGGCTAAAGCAGCGACTGCGGGATGAAGTCGGCGGTCTGGTTTCAATAAAATCAGCAGATTGTTTCATGGCTGGATGGGAAAGTTGTGAGGCTCCAGGATTTGCTCCTCTGGCAGCTGGATCCTGTTTGTCCATCATCGTCTCCCTGGACTGCAGCTCCCACCCCACCTCTCTGGAACAGGCATCCTGGAGAGGTGTCTGATACCCCAAACCTGTCAGTGTTTAAGAGGCATTTGGACAATGCCCTTAATAACATGCTTTAACTTTTGATCAGCCCTGAAGTGGTCGGGCAGTTAGACTAGATGATCATTGTAGGTCCCTTCCAACTGAAAATATTCTATTCTATTCTATTCTATTCTATTCTATTCTATTCTATTCTATTCTATTCTATTCTGTGGTGGTTGTGCTGGTCAGAGCACAGTGCCTGCCACGGGACCCAGCACACCCAGGGCCCCGACCTCCTCTGGGGATGCAAGACAAGAATGTAAAGCAGAAAATATTAGTCAGGGCTGAGAGCTAAATGCTCCTGCTGATTCGCAGCTTTCTAGGTCTTTGGAAGCAGAGGCAGGTTGGATGGATGAGAGGGATTCCAGGGAGAACTGGGCTGGCTTCCTGGGCTGCAGAGAGCTTCTGGCTCGTGGTGCATCACCCTCTCAGAGCATCCAGCTGACCCAGCAAGAGCGCTGGCAAGTCCTCTGGCCCTGCCTGCTTCTGAGGAGGGCACATCCCGCAAGCACTGCAGTTATCAATGATGTAGAGGGCTGGACTTTGGGATGAACTCTGCTGTGGTCTCCAAAAAGCATAGCCACCCCTGAGCTCAGGGTGCTTGTGATGTACAGGAGGCAGAGATACAGGAGCATCCCCTGGCTCCAACTCAGCAAAGCGCTTCAGTGTGCAGCTTTGATGGGGACATTAAGCATATGCTTAAAGCTGAGCCCGCACTCCAAGGCGCTGCTCAGCCGGGGACCCGGCGTTAGCTCAGTTGGAGGCAGCTGGGTGCTTTGAAATATTGGGCAGTTTTCTAGGTTACATTTAGGCTTTCTCTGTACCTTTAAATTCCAAAAGCAATGTGACTTCTAAGGAAAAAAACAAGACTTTAAAGCAGTAAACAGCTGTTTTCCCTCTTTCTATATAAGAGCAATTTTAAAAAACACTAAAAGATTTAACAACCTTAATTTTTTTTCGAAGGTTTTTTTTTTGTGAAGCAGGGCCATTTCAGGGGTCTGTCAAGCGTACTCAGTAACAACGTGACATATCCAGTAACGGCATCACCAATAACCAGCTTGGCCTTCCTCCCTAGCTTGGCTTTATTACAGTCCTTAAACTGGCCCAATAGGAATTTCTGCTCTGTATTTAAATGAACTTGCAGGCAGTAAAGGAGCATGTATAAAGAAAGGGGTGAGTATTATGTCAGTTTTGTGTATTGTAACCCCTTTACTTACAGCCCCTATATCTTCTAAACTCTGGCAGGGGCAGAAGCACTAACTTACTCACTCCCACTGTCTCCATCCCCAAAGTGTGCAGTTAATCCCAAATCCGAGGCTGCAATATCAGCTTTCTGTTCTAGCCAGGACAGAAAAAACACAGAGCAGGACAGACCAGCTGCATTTAGAGCCCCATCAGCTAAATTTCAATGAAATCATTTTGATGAATTGTTTAGGAAGGGAAAAAAGCCCCATTAACTGTACATTTGCTGTTAATTAATAGTCTGGGGTTTTTTTTTCTCCTCTTCGGCACAGCACTTCCGAGCTTTTTCACACTCCGTTGTGAGCACAGCATCCTTGTTAGGCACGGCAGCAGTGGGTGCTGGGGACCGGTGATCCAGACAGAGACAATACCAAATCCATGCCGATGTGTGAGGAATGGTAAAAGCTAATGTCTCCATTTTGCTCCCAGGGCTGCCCCTGCTCCAGCCCAGCACTGGTCCATGGGCAGCAGCCGTGGGCGGCTGCGCGGTGTCAGCAGGGCAGGCGAGGCGTTCCTCAGCTCCTGGGTTTTATTATTTTTAATAAATTCTCTTTTGGTCTATTTATTTTCTGTACATATCTTGTAAATATCTCTGGAATGTTATTTGAGAGGAATGTTGGCCAATATCCCCCAGAAAACAGATGCTGGAGCTGCTGCGGGGGACGGGAGAAGGGCAGCCCCGTGTGCCTCGGGGGTGTGGGTGCCCGCAGGTCCTGGCCAGGGCTTAAAACCAGTAGCAAACATACACAGCAGGCAACTGCAATGAAGGAAAAAAGTCTTGGTAAATCATTTTCATTCATAATTGTTATGTTGATGTGCCCACAGGACGTTTCAGGAACCAAAACACAGGCGAGAGGAGAGAGCGGTTGCGTGGCAGAGCATCTGCCCAGCTCCCATCCTGCCCCTCTTGCAGCAGTGCACGGGGTCTGCCACAGCATCCTCATCCTCAGCGCTTGTCCGCGCGGGCAGCCCTTGAGCAAAGAGTTCATCATTTGTTTTAGACCGGCTCCCATGCTCCCACAGCTGCAGGCTGTATTTCGCCGCTTCTGTAGGAAGCCCTTACAGTTTTGAAGCCCAAAGGCTGAGGGCCCTCTCACGGGGAAGCTTTTATGTGGTACTGTTCCTTGGGCTGCCAAGCTTTGTTTGAGCCAAGATGTGCTTCTCCCATGGAGACTTTGCAGGATAGGGCACCCTGGGAAGATAATGTGAAATACCTGGAGGGTGCTGAGGCTGGGCACTCGCTCCTGACCAGCCTCGCAGTTCTCTTCGGAACTCCTCGTGTGAGTCTTTGACTTTTCTGTATTTAATTTTCTGTATTTTTTTTCCCCTGTAATTAATCCAGAAACTTTCATTCAAATTCAATTTGAATTTAGGAGAAACCAAAGGCTGTAAACGTGGTTTCTTCCAACCCACCTGCATCACCTGGACTCAGCCCTGCTGGAGAAGGAGAGAAAACCTCAGGAACATGGATTGTGGTTTACTGATTGCTTTACCTGCTTGTCGGAGAGTGCACCACCGACTCCAGCACCTCCAGAGAAGGGCAGCTGGTGACAGAAAAGGAATAGATACCCAACAGTAGAAGTGCTTGTGAGCCTGCAAGTTTCTCCTCTTTTCCAGCCATGCTGACTCTTCCGACAAGTGAGATCAGCCACGGACATTGTCTCACGGCTGTCCTCCACTGCGGCACAAGCACTGAAATCTGCTGTTTGACACTGCGGCTCCATCACAGGGGACAAAAAGCCCAAATCCACCCATGACAGGCGGCTGCCAAACCCCTCGGGAGAAGCTGCCCTGCAGAGCTTGCTGCCTGCAACCCTTCAGCTCCAGACATGGGGACCGAGGAAAGGGTCCCGCTTGTCTTCCTCCCCCTCCTGCACTACATGCTCTGACACAAGCTATTCCCTCTGCCACCAAGCTCCCCCCACACAGTGCTCACTCCCCATTCGGTGGC
Organism: Charadrius vociferus; assembly: GCF_000708025.1. Taxonomy (NCBI): domain Eukaryota; kingdom Metazoa; phylum Chordata; class Aves; order Charadriiformes; family Charadriidae; genus Charadrius; species Charadrius vociferus. Next base: position 796,881 of record NW_009647444.1, read on the forward strand.
ACCCACCCTCCCAGAGGGTTTGCCTCTTGGTGGACCATTGCCTCCCAGACGTGTCCACCCGTCACCCTGGCTCAGGCCTGGGGGGCTGTGGGATGCGGGATGCTCGGAGCCAGTCGATTCCACAGGCACTGCCCGGTCCGGCACCGCGAAACCATTAGTGATGCAGTGAAAGAGCAAAAGCCAAGCTGGGGCCAGGGGCTGTGCTCAGCTCCAGGGGCAGGTACGGAGGTGACCAGCGCTGCCCAGGTCCCATCCTCCACGGCTTTAGCAAAATGCAGAGGAGGAGGGAAGGATGCGCAGGCAAGGGCAGGTGGAAGGCAGATAGCTCACCTTCGGCAGTGACTTTCCATTCTTTCAAGTATTTGGGTTTCCTGCAAATAAGCTCTGGATTTCCCGGGGCTTTTTTATTCTTCTCAAACTACCGTGGCCTCCGGCTTGTGCTGGCAGATCCCTGTGCCTGCACAAAATACCACTGCTGTCAGCCAGATCTCCAAGTCTGTGCAGGAATCATTACAGGTTTGGGTCTAAAAGCTTCCTTGGGGGATTTCTCGCCCTTAATTTTTGACGTGCACGCTCAGCATTGGCTTCACCTTCAGGAAGCATTTTCTCCGGGTACCCCATAGCGGCAGCGAGCCCTGGTCCTGGCAGGTGAAAGGGGGTACGCCACCCCGCTTTCTGTCTCTGGGCCACGAGGTATCAGTGCAATGAGCTGCTGCAAAACCCAGGCTCTGCGTCCCTCTGAGTCACCACCTCAGCCCAGAGGAAGAAGCTAATCTGAGTCTTTCTACGAAGCAGCAGTCATTCACCAGCATGCCACATGCTTAATTATCCTGACAAGGAAGAAGAGCCCTAGTAACATTTGGTCCAAATTAATGATGGTTTGTTTTGAAATGCAAATAGTTTTTAATCAGAGGGGGAAAGGTGGAAATAGACACTACTTAGTTTCTACGTTTTATTTTTTTTTAATGAAGCCATGCATCTGTGTTTTTTTTTAAATATATATTTCTTTTAATATGGAGAATAACTTTTGTGTGGGCTGAATTATCTCTAAATGAAAGCAAACAAGGCATAATTAGAAACCGGTTCACTTTTTTTTTTTTTTTTCTTGTTTCTTTTCCTCTGTAACGGCAGCGTTATAATCAGGTGTGCAGATGGGAGGGGAGGGAAAGCACCCCAGTCGAGAGCAGGCCTGTCTGCGGG
>NW_009647444.1:798149-813257 GCF_000708025.1 Charadrius vociferus
CGCGCGGACTCATCCCAGCTGCTTGAGGCTCCCGGAGGAGCAGGATGCTCTCCCCCCTCCCCACTTTCAGCCCTGCCAGCAGCTGCGGCGCTGCGAGCCCCGGTCCTCACGCCCAGACACCCCTGACCACTGGAAGCGGCTCCTGCCAAGTGGAAGGAGAGGGGCCCGTTTCCAAAGGCGTCTCCATGTGCGAATCTGGGAAGCTCCCATTTGGGAAGGGCATGAGTTTCTCATTTAATATGGTACCATGCTGCATTCTTTCTCTATAAAGAAACCTCATTTAACTTTAGGCGTGTTTATACATCTAATTAAAAATTGGTCATGTCTAATTGATTGCATATATCATTACTGCCGCCTCATTGCATCTGCGAGCGCGGTCTGACAGCAGTCACAGAGCCGCTTCCCCGTGCTGCGGCGCAGGCACAGAATCGTTGCTAGGTCCCGGCTGGTTTCTCTCCGCTTTGCCCTCGTTTGGTTAGCGGTGTCCACAAACTGCCCGGTGTCACCTCCTCCTCCTCGGAGCTCCCACCGCCCGGCTGCTGCAGCCCCAGTTTGGGCAGCATCTGGGCAGAGCGGGGAGGGAAGCGCTTGGCCAGGCGCTCTGTGGCTTCCCTCCAGCACAATCGTGCACACGCAAAATACCACACTCTGGGCTGGTGGTTTCCAAACCCCTCGGGGCTGGGGAGGAGAAAGCCATTTTCAAGGCAAGGCAGAAGCTGGAGAGCCCTCTCCCGTGTCCCTGCCACCACTGCATCTGCGCTGAGCAGGGTGCTGGGGCTGGCTCAGGGCCGTGGCTCTCTGGCCGGCGCTCCCCACCACCCTGTGCTTGATGCCCCCTGCTCCTGCGAGCCCCGTGGCGAGGAACACGTGAGCTCCTTGGGGTGGGAGTCTGGCCCGCCACAGGAACAATGGGGAGCATGGGCAGAGAGCAGAGAGCATCGCTGGGGGACAGCCACCACCCCGGCCATCGACGGAGAGCCCAAGGCTTGCATGGCACGCGCACAGCCATCTCTGCCCGCCCCACCATCCGAGCACCATGGCTGCCCCAGCTTGCTGCCTGGGAGGGGGGCGGCCACTGCGGCAGCGATGGGGCACTGCTCGTCCTCCTCCCTGTCACACCTCTCCCGGGTAATTGAATCAAATTGTCAGCAAAGAGGGGATGATGATTCAGCTCCCACCAAAGGCTAGACTATTACCTAGCAGCTTAATAATGAAAACTGTCATCATTCCTGCAATAAGGAAAGATAAATAAGTTATTAAATGCAAGAGCCTGCCACCCTCCCCGGGCAGGGCACCACGCCAGAGGAATATTAACTCCTGGCCACAGCCTATCTGTTCGGGGAATGGAGAGGAATCCCCCGAGCACTGAGAGAAAGAGCTCTTTCTCCTCCAGCCGGCTTTGAAAGGGCTTCTGCTCGCTTTGTGCTCCTCCTGTGTGCTTGGCAAACCAAGAGCCACCGCTCCCTTCTCCTCCTCAGAGGCTGAAAGATAAATACAGTCCCAAAAAAGGGAGACACGTGGGGAAGACTGAGTCTGAGGAGGGGCAAGAGCGGGGTCTGAAGATGCACATTATTCACACAGGTCTGATGAGCCCTAATCTGGAGCAAGGAACACGTTAACTGGAGCTTTACTGAGCAGCTTTGGTGGGACCCTCGGCTGCAAGACAAGCGAGGAGCGATATGTACAGCATCACCTGCGGGCAGTTGCCGCCGGTGGTGCCGTGCAGTGAAGGGGCCAGTTCAGCATCCACCCACGCTGGACCCAGCTCAGCTCAGGAGCCAAAATCCCTTTCCTCTCCCCGACGGCCCCTGCCAAGCTCACCTGGTTGTGGCTCAACTTTAGCGCCTGTCAATATGTTACAAAATGAAAGGCACGTCTGATGTGGAGAAAAAAAAAAGGTGAGAAACAGGGAAGAGAGGAGGAAAGAAGAAGTGACCTTTCTTGCCCAGCTGTATTTTACTGGGAGAAAATCCATGAGCTGTTACACGGCCCACTGGGAATTGGAGGGAGCGAGCCCTGGTTCTGGTCCGGCTGCAGCTGTGTGCTGTAGAGACCCGTAGGTGCTGTTCCGCAGAGCTAGCCATAATAAATGGCCTTCATAACACCTTCTCTCTAAAATTCTCCAACTTTCCCACTAATAAACAATGTGGTTGTCTAGGCAGTCCTATCGTTTTATCTAAAAATTGTTCCTTCCATCCAAGCTAAGCAGGCAAAGCATCTTCCACTGAGCCTACAGCTATGTATTCTCCTCTCCAGCCTTCTTCTGGGGGTGAGTCCTCCCCTGGCCTTCACCCTCTCCCACTTCCCGAGCTCTGACCCCTTCCCCATTGTTGTTAGCTCCCTGGGGATTAAAAAGAAAAATATTTGCTGATGTGGCACCTCTCTCTCTCTCTGGGCTACCTCAGTGCCATTTTTAGCCTCAGCACAGCCCCTGGAACCATTTTTTTTTAATCACTGTGTTTACATGCAGTTTCTGTAGGCTGCTAGAGTGCCCTGACAAGCCTCTGAAATCAAAGGCTGGAGCTGCCCCAAGGGCAGGGACCAAAGAGCAGCCATCACCTGGGCTCCCGCCGGGATCGCCCGGGAAGGGCTGCAGGAACACGCCTGGCGCAGGCGGGGGGGGTTCGGGGCCTGCAACCCCCACATCCCCTTCCCACCCAACCACCCACGGTGGCGCAGGTCCTGACATGCCACGCTCCATTCCCACCCCGGCAGCCCGAGCCCACAGACGCCATCAGAGACCACAGGCAAGTTTCCACGCTTGGCCAGAAAAGAATCCATAAAGTTAGTGAACATCTTAAAAATTAAGCATCTAATGAGCCCCATCCTGAAGCCAAGGGCTTGGTTCCAGTTTGGCACTGGCTCCGTTCCGTGCCCTTCCCATAACGGCAGACGGCTCTGCTTGACTCATCTTCTGAATCCCGTAACACCCTCTCGGTGCCTTCTCTGGGGGAGCGGGGCTGTGAAGACGGAGCAGGTCTGGGGACACTGCTACCAGTTAGATGGCAAACGAAGGCATGAGGACACTGGGGGGAAGTGGGGAAGACGTGACCTGAGCCTTCATGCTCTGGATTATGTCAGCAGAGCTCATGCTCTTTGACTCCCAGAAACATTTTGCTCCCTGAATATCCATTTTCAGGTCTTGTGCTATCGATGGCTTATGTTCCCTCACCCCATGGCTTGCGAGAAGGGGTAGCTCTCTGGGGAAGTCCATCCACCTGCCTCCTCAGGCTGTAGCTAAGGGCTTGTCTGTGTTGCAAACACCTTTACGCCGTGCATCCTCGCTGCCGCAGAGCCAGGCCAGCCCCTGTCACAAACGCAGCAGCGGTGAAACCTTCAGGCAGCTCGGAGGGGACCCGAGAGCCAGACTGAAGGCAGTTTGTTAAAACGCTTTGTACGTCCATGCGTTTCTTGCTATTAACAATGCAGCATCCAGCCAGTGGATGAAAAAAACCTCAGATGTACTCGGTCTTGTAGCAGGAGGGGACAGCCTCTTCCCAACCCGAAGCATGGGGATTTCCCTCGTGTGTGTCCCCTGGGCAAAGCTAACTGGGATGGTACCTCCGCTTCAGCGCCCCCCTTCTCCTCCCCCCCGCCCCAGTCTGCTTTTGGCACACTGCACCCTGACTCATCCCTCTGCAGATGTCTGGGTGCTTCTCCCCACTGCTCGCCCACTCCTGCCCCGTTCCGTGCTGGACCAGACCCCGGTCCCAGGATACCTGCCCACCCCGGGCTGCTCCTCTGGAGACTCCTTTCCTACAGCCTTCCTTCTGCTGGCCAGCCTTCCGCTGTTCCCTGCCCTCTACTGCTCTCCTGCCGGCCATAAAAATATATAGAATATAGAACATTATTTTATGACGTACCATAAAAAAGAAAAAATCCTGGAACTACAAGGCACGTCACATACAAGAATGCCTTTGTTCCAGCTGTTACTGTGATTGCCTGAGCTCTTCCCAGCATAGTTTGAAGGCTTTTCAGGACAGGAACCTTGTTTTCTTGATTATCTTGGTTTTTTCTGGCATCGGGCAGCAGCAGCAGTTGGGGCTAGAGACAGTCGGTGATACCGTCTGTCCTTTACATACGGCCTGTCTGTCCCAACTCCTGAATTGCTGCCCAGGACTCCCCAAATCAGAGGCACACGTGGAATTTGAAGTGTGGGTACAGACTGAGCCTGGAAGTGTGAGAAGGGGCGTAGGGCAGCGATGTCCTGTTTCTCACGGAGGACGCTGTCTCATTTATTGCTCCTTAGATCTTGTACCTTCCTTCTGTAAGAGCCGTCTCCCCCCTTCCCCGGGGACTGAGCCTCCCTGCGCCCACCGAGAGCCACCGGTGCAGAGCCCCTCGGTGCAACGCAACCCACGGCTCTTTCTAGAGTTTCACTGAGGCACTGGTTCCTGCGTGGCCACTTTGGGGAACTGGTGAGCAAGGAACCGTCTGTGTTTCTTATCAGGGCTCATGCCAGACCCATAAATCACCAAGAGATACCGTCCCTCACCGGCACCCACGCCCCAAAGTGCCAGCCCCTCGTCCTTGTTTTCCTTCCCCTCCTGGGCCGGTGAAACTTTCTTATAAAACCTGCAAACCAAGCTCCATAAAACTCCCGATTCATTCTGCAGATATTTCCTGCGCTGGGGCTTTCAGCAGCATCTGCTGGTTTGAAGTACGCTTTTTATTCGTCCTGGGGGCACCATTACTTTCTGTTCTAGCAGTATTGCCTGCTCTGTAGTCTCTGCCAGGCTCCATCCACGGAAGAGAAAATTGGTGAAAGAATAATAATTATGATTGTTATAAATATATATTTCATTGCGGTGGCCCTTTGTGCATGCGTTCATCCCTGATGAGGAGACCAGAGGGGAGAGCGGGTGATGCTCAGCTCCTAACAGGCTCCCGACGGCGGATGCCGTGTCCTCACCCAGCCCGGTGGGCAGCCGCTCTCCTCCTCCTCCCGAGGCACCTGCCAGGACATCCCCATCTCTTCTCCATAGAGTGTCTCTGGTGGGTCAGAGGGGCCGGAAGAGCTGGACACCTCCAGAGGCGGGTGCCTGAGGGACAGGCTGGAGATGCTTCCAAGCTCATCCATCCATTGGGATGGCAGGAGAAGGGGGAAAGGAGAGAGCAGCTGAGTTGGGGACACTGGTGAAAAAGACTTGCAAAGTGGGGCACAGGGAAAAAGTGCGTAGTCATGTCTTGCGGACTCTGCCTCAGTTTCTTGATGGATGTCTGCTCATTTCCAGCTGAGTGGAAACACAAAGGACTGATAATTTCATCCATGAGTGATTCACATCGGCAACCAGCAGCAACTTTCTCCTCTCATCAGAGAATTATGTGAACAGGGATTTTGTGAGTGAGCATAAAGGATCTTTCCCCTTCTCTTACAAGGATTTTTTTTCCTTCTTTCACCAGCTGTGGACGATCACCTTCTCTTCATGTCCTCGACTACACAGCCCCTGCAGACTGAGGATGCTCCCCGGGTGAGTGTCCCGGCCCCTCGCTGCCACTCAACCTTCTCCGCTTTCATTTCCTGCTGCAGAAAGGTTCAGGTATTTCCTGTAGCCACTTTAAATTTCCTTGAGGGTTTCTTCATTTCATCCTCAATGGAACGGCCTGAAAGCAGGACAGTAGGAGTCGTGCAGAATGGGGTTCGCAGGAAGTCTTTGTACTAATAAGCATTTCTTGGCTAATTTTTCCACTGGCCTTTCCACTCTGAGCAGCCCTCCCCTCCTCGCAGATCCGACTAGATAGTTACGTATGGTCCCTCCTGGTTTCGAAAATCAGTGAATGCAATTCCATCTGCAAGTGAGTCTAATATTACCGCTGTCAGATCTTCCCCACTCCTGGGCTGCAGCTCCTGCCAGAGACTGTCCGTACCGCGGAGCTGCCGCTGGGGCTTCGTTGGAACATACAGAGAGAACGAGCCCGTGGTGGATACTTTTAGCTATAGAAGGAACGCCATCTCTAAGGTACTTGCTCTTCCGTAAACTCATTTGCCGTAACTCCTCCAGAGGACCTGGAGCAGGTTGCTGTGGTTTGCCTTTGCAGCAAAACAGAGAAGAGGTGGGAGAAAACACACACACATTTTACCTTTACCTACTCCTATCCCACAGGAACGTGCAAACTGCTCTCCGCTCCAGAGGAGCCCCACGCCCGAGCTGAGCACCCTAACCTGGCCAGCAGCATCCCCCGAAGGCCAGGCAGCGCAGGCTGGGCAGACCCGTGCAGCCTCTCTGCCAGGTGCTGGTGGTGAGGAGGGGAAGGGATGATGCCCAGGGTGAAGCGAGGTGTCTGACAGATGCCAAGGCCAGTTTTGGAGACTAGCATCGCCACAGCTGGGGTACGAAGGTGGAGGAGCCTGAGTCCAGCCAGGATCTGCTGTAAAACACGTGCCCTTTGGTTTCAGCACCTCGAGGAGCAGCTATGGGCTTGAGTCCTCAGGGATTATCAAAACTTTTAACATGTATTTAAACTCCTGTGTTGGGAGATTGCCTGGAGCTGATGTCAGCCCATCACACAACACCCACCTCTCTTGCACAAGCCCCACGCACAGCACCTCGGGGACACGCCAGCAAGCTGCTCCTCCTCCAGCACAAGAGCAGGCTCCCCTGGAGCTGCCGCTGCCCTGGGGGGCTGGTATGGTCCTGGCTGGGACCTGCACACAGCCTGTACCCCTCAGAGCTGGCTGCTGCTCTCTCCTGTGTCTGACCCTGTCGCAGGGACTCACACTGGGGTTCGAGACTCATGCTCGGTCAGCTCATCAGCTCACGCTGAGCAGGTCCGGCAACTTCTCCGAGCCAGGCCAGATGCTCCTGCAAGCTGGGCAGTGAGTCATCGAGCAGGAGCAGAAAGCAGTCTCCTTCTGTCTCTCCAGCCCTACGTATTGCAGCCCAGGAAGGTGGGAGAAAAAGATGAAAATACATCAACAGCCAGAGCCTGTACAAACGTAGCGCTAGCTGCAAAATTTCGTATTTGTTTTTCCTTATCTGCTGTAAGATCAGTCATAACCTCTCTGAGAGCCTTCTCCCAGTTTGGTCAGAGGAGGCAGACCTTTCCTGTCCCACCATGGGTTCACTGGCTCCTTCCCCACCTCCCGTGCTGCACTGGTGCGTGCGTCCCCAAGAGGGGAGCCAGCTCTCCGCAAAGCCAGAGAATCCTGTTGTGGCCATCTCCACACCACGCTTGCCAAAAGAGCCTTCCCAAACACCCTGATATCTGTCTCCAAATGTAAACAGACATTTCCATGGAAAACCCGCAGCTCAACTTGAACAGCAGGTCAAGGATGTTTGCTGAAAACCTGGTTCCTGACCCCAGAGAGAACCCATGCAGCCCAAAGGGTCTCAGTTTCCCATGTTTGCACACAAGGAAGCTGTTTCTTATGGTAATTTGTGCTTCAATAAACGTGAAATAAAATTCATTCTGCCCTTTCCCAGCTGGCGTCATCACCATTTCCCTCTGTTTATCACATCATAACCATTGCCCCGGCAACCGCAGCGTGGCCCAGGCGGGGATGTTGGCTGCAGGTGGGGCGAGCGCTGGCTCCGTGCCCCTAAAACAAAGATCCCACTTTCACACGAGCATCTCCAGTGGCTGGAGGGAGGCTGGGAAACAAACGGGAGATGGGAGCAAAGCAGCTTCTGAAGAGGATGCTCTTGGCAGTGGCAGGCGCTGACCCCAGGTACCACCTACAAGCTTGAGCTTTGGAGGTGTCTGCCCTGGCAAACCTGCAGACACGGACATCCCCACAGCCTAGCTCCAGCTCTGGGAAGGAGCAAAACAAAAAACACAGCTCAGAAGGGAGGGAGTTTGGGTGCAGTTTGGTGACCTGATCCTGGTGCGGGCTCATCTCTGCACCCGCTCCCACTCTCCCGCCTCACTGGGACCTGTCGTCTCTCTGCGCCTCCCCCCTGCCCCATCAAGTACGGGGTTCATCCCTTCAAAACCACAGTCAGGAGTCCATCTTCAGTGGGTTTTTTCGCCTTTTAACCCCGTATCGGTTTGATTTCGGAACTCACTTTACAAATGAATTCACGACCCTCTGGCGAGCCCCCAGACCCCTCCTGCTAAGCGGAGCGGCACAGCCCGCGGGTCTCTCTCTTCTCCATCCTCTTCTGCTGAATTGCAAAAGATCCCGGATCCCGGCACAGCAGAGATTCCCCGCAGGACCTCCATGCACTCCAGCTGGTCCTTGACATAGAGAGTGACACTTTCTCCTTGTCTCCCCTGTCTGTCCTTCCTGAAGAGCCTGTATCCATCCATTTCAACACTCCAGTCGTAGAAGCCTTCCCACCATGTCTTCGTGATGCCAATATGCAGGTGTGAACATTTCTCTAACTCCTCATGTTTGTTCCCCATGCTTCATAGGTTTGCATAGAGGCATAGAAGTTGGGCCCCTGATGAATCTATCTCCCTGGCTGGAGTGGCTCTTTTTTCTTGATGCTGCACTCCAGGTGCTCTCTCTCCTGACCTGCAACCCACTTCCAGGTTGTGGGCCTCTGCTATCAGCATCGTATTGGTAAGAGCAGCATGGATTCTGGTTCCCCTCCCCCGGCAACTCTAGTTTAAAGCCCCCTTCACAAGGATAAAAGTACTGTTTAAAAATTTCCTAGTATGGGGTGGATGGGCAGACAGTGTCTGCGACTGAAGCACATCTGAACGGGGACCCACACACACCCCCCGAGCCCACACCCGGACCCACACACACCCCCCGAGCCCACTCCCAGACCCACGCCGGGACCCACACACACACCCTGAGCCCACACCCAGACCCACACACACACCCCAAGCCCACTCCCGGACCCACACCAGACCCACGCACACCCCCCTAGCCCACGCCCGGACCCACGCTGGCACCCACACATGCCCGGAGCCACACCAGGATCCACACACAGCCAAACATGTGGCCAAAGAGCCGGTGACTTCTGCCACTGCAGCATCCCACGCAGTGCTGGGGTGCACCCCCCAATTCCCACACTGCAGCAGCAGCTGGGGGGACCCTAACAGGGACGCGCAGGCGAGGGGGGGAGAAGGATTCAGCTGCTTTATATCTCGTCGCATCCACTAGTTTAAATGACATTAACCCTCAGGTGTGCAAGCAGTTCCGGTGTTCTGGGTAGTTATCCCAGAGGGTTTTCCAAAGATTTTGCCCCTGTACAGTGGGAAAACGGGGTGCCTGCCTCAGCAAGGTGGGGGCGAGGAGCCGGGCAGGTACGCACGGGATGGCTTAACTCCATTATGGGGAAAATACCGGGATGCATTCTCCCAAAAGCATGTAAGCAGTGAGAAGATAACAAGGCAAGGAAAGAAGTCAACATGGATTTCTCAAGAAAAAATCATGTCAAACCAATCTCGTATTTCTTTTTATGACAGAGCAACAGCCTTATGGATAAAGAGAAGCAGGAGTTGTCCTATATTTTGTCTTTAGTGCCTTTTGATGTTGTCTCTCATGGCACACTCGTATGCAAGGGAGAGAAAAACTGGAATGATTATGAATTGGGTGCTCTCTGCCTGAAACCTGCGCTAATGGAGAAGTTACCCGGTGTCCCTGTCAGGCCACAAGCATGCGTGGAGCAGGGTTTCAGAAGGGTTGGCTCTGGGCTTGTGCATTCATTAACGGCTTGGTTGACAGAATAAGAGTCTGCCTATTTATTTTGCATATGTGATGGAGGAAGAAGGACACAGGGATAGGATTTGAATTTGAAATGATCTTGAGAAATGGGAGAAATGGTCTTGGGGGAAAAGTGAAGCACAGTTCAACAGGAGTAGATGAAGTTCTGCCCTTAGGAATAATCAAGTGCACAGAAGCAGGAGGGGGACTGACTGGCAAGGCAGGCTTGGAGAATTGCAGTGGACCTCAAGCTGAGCACGAGTCCACCATGCCACCCTGGGAGAGAAAATCAAAAGTTACCTGGGCTGCCTAGACAGCAGCGGCATTTTTGAGACATGTGGAGTACAGGCTGTCCTCTGCTTTGTCCTGGAGGTATGTCAGGAAGAGCAGTTTGGGGCATAGCAATTCAAGAAACATGTGAGAGAAGGCCAGAGCAGAGGGATGAGGTGGATCAGAAGAAAATGCTGAACTGCTGGGGGAGATTTACGTGAGAGCGGAGACTGGAGAGGGGACATAATCATCTTCAAAGACATAAGCTTTGGGGCTTAAACCAACCTGACATCAGTCAAGCTCCCTTAAGTTCAGCTATTCATGCCAATGTGGATGAGATGGGTCCTACCAGTATTAAAAAAGGGGCCTTCTGGAGGTCTCCAGATCTGGCCTCAGCCAAGCCTGGCCCTACAAGCTGTTGTCGTCTCCCCCGTGCCCCACACTCTGGGAAGCCTGTGGGCACCACAGTCCCACTGCCACATGCCCAGGAAGGACACAAAGACTGGTCCAGCAGGCAAGGGAGGGGTTTGAATGCCGGGGTCCCCAGGGGACCCTTGTGCAAGGCTCTCAGCTGGCACAGTCATCAAATGAAGATTAAATAGCCAAGTAAAGTTGCTTTGCCTCTTATCAAAGAGCTGTTGCTCTCCCCTCCGCTTGCAGTGACTCATGCTCTGCTAGAGCACTTTCCCCAGCCTCATCTGGGATGTATTACAGCCTTGGACCCCACTCCCTTTCCTTACAGATGTGGATTCTCCTGGAATGTCTGCCTCCTCCTCCTCCTCATCTCTAGTGTTTCTGCTTCTCAGGTGTCCCCCTCCCCAGCTAACAAAGGAGTCCCCTAAGCAGTGCTCCCCTTGGCTGGTGCCCGGCTCCCGGGAGCCCCTGGTAACACGTGCCCTGGAGCCAGTGATGGCTCTGCTGCTCGCTGCCCCCCGGGCTGTGTCATTGTGTCCCTTCCCTGGACGTTTCCTCAGGGGGACTCCCCAGGCATGACTTTGCACACCGTGGGGGAAAAGGTGGGTGGGAGCAGGCTGGGCCACGCTGTCAGCCCTCCTGGAGTTTCCTGCAAGGAGCTGTACCTGGAAGTGGGCGTTTGTCCCATGAACAGCAGAGCTGGAGTGGAACGCCAAACCATCCTGGCAAGAGTGAGAAGCAGCCAGGAGACAATCTGGGATGTGACAAGCCTCTGTCATCATATGCATGAAAGGAGAGAGAATTTTTGCCACCAGCTGTGATGCTCAGGTACATGAGAGGTGAGGGACCGCCTGTGGTCCCACCTGGAGGTGAGCAGGAAACTAACCCTCCCTGCAGTGACCATCCACTGCGGTCATTTCTGCTTTGACACAGCAGCCCAACCATCTGGAAAGAGGATGCTCTTCAAAGACTCTCCCTTTCTCAGAAGCCACCGAGGGCTGTCCATGCGCGTTCCTGCCCGCTGGCCCCAGCTCTGTCTGCGTGGGTTCTCCTACGGGTTTCAGAGCCATCCTCTTCTCCTGGGCTAGTTTAATTCTGACCTGCAGAGGGGAGGGAGGACGACATTCAAATTCAAGGTAGTGAGCACAGATTCATTGGATCTTCATTACGAGCTGCCAGCTGACATTTCAGAGGGGGTGATCACATACCTCTCTGTTTAGTGAGGTTTAATTTAACTGTCTCAGAAGCCCATACGTCTTTCAGTGCCTGGGACAGTGGTGACTCGAGGAGGCGGCAGAGCTAAATCAGATGCCAAATACTGATTCCTCTGCGCATCCCCAGGGACTGACAACTAGAGTTACTCTCACCATCTGTCTTCCCGCATGCAGCCTCTGGAGAAGATGCACGCTCCTTCAGCTAACAGTGAAGACAGCAAAAGGACAAATGCTTTCATTTCCAAGCATATGGATTTTCTGTTCAGGTATTTTGGGAATGAGCTGCATTAGGGTAATGTGTTTTGTTCATCTCCGTAATGGGACGTAGCTGCTGCACTTTGCTGTAGTAACAGGTGTTGCACCGTGCCCATGCGTTACTGCACATCGAGGATGGCTGGACCTCATCCTCCATGTCCCCTGTCCAGGGTGTCTTTCAGGGAGGTGTGTTTGTGCTTTGAGATCCTTGGAGATAAAAATACGTAAAAGATTGTATTTATTGTTGCTTGTGCTCTCACACTTACACCAGGCAGGCTTGGAGACTGAATGGGTTGGCCAGAGACTTGAAACATACGATAAAAACATTTTATTTCTAGATAGAACACATCTTCATGGGAATGAGTCCGGTATTAATAAACCATCAACTAGCAGCCAAGTTTGTTGTGTTAACTCAAAAGTAATGAGGTTGTTGTGAATCGCTGGGAGTCTGGGACAGGGGGGTAGAAACCAGCTTGTAAAAATACTAGATTAGGCCAAAACCTGGAACTGAACCCTTTTCCTTTCCTTATGGTTGAAACTATTTAACAGTTTATATTCTTCACTTTAGTTTTCCATCTAACCCTTCCAAGAAAATGGGAGAGGAAACCTCAGGTACCGCAGAAACCATCCCGGCCCAGGGGGGATGCAGGAACTGGCAGAGGCAGGGGGGCTCAGGCAGGTCTGGTTTCTGCACCCCCAGGGAAAGCCAAGGTGGGGGGAACAGTGCCTTGCCCAGCTCTGCAGGGACCTGTCCCCAAACCGCCCACGGACAGGGCTGTTGGTGACAGGGCTGTTGGTGATGCTGCTGTGCCGGAGGACCTGAGCTGGGAGGGAGGGCGGGTTGTGAGCTCTGCCATCCTGCCTGATCTTGGACAGCAGGAGGTGGCTGAGGCTGATGCCACCTTCCCATTCTCCCCAGCTGCTTATCTCTACTGCAGCAGTTCCCAAAGGCTTTTTGTTCCTCCCGGGGCACTCAGTGGCCAGGGCACCCACGGAATGTGGGAAAAACACCCATTTGCAAAAATTTTCCAGGCTACAGGTGTCTGGGGACTTTGCGGAAATAGCTCGGTGGCAGGGTGACACCCAAGTCAGACTAGGTTCTCACGGCGAAAGGGAGCTGTGGTGGGAAAAACCCTTCTCCTCAGCTTTGCATATTCATTTATTATTATTAACAGGCTAATCCAGTGCCCCTCCCTACACTCTGACAACCTCAATACCCATCTGCAGTTTGAATTACCTTTTTCCCTGCAAAGTCTGGCTCTTCAGACCACCCACAGTATTGCCAACAACTCCCTCTCATCCCCCTGGCCTTGCTGTCTCCCAGGGAGCTCCCTTCGCGCACCACCCTGGGGTGCCAAATTCAGCTGGGAGCAAAACCCCAGCTGCAGACACTCCTATGCTTTCGGGGATCTCATCCCCAAATGCTGACAGTCCACCCCAAGCTTCTATCTGCTTCTTAGTCTCCACACAGTCATTCCCCTGCCACAGTCTTCCACAGCTCTTCTTCCCGTGCTTACTTTCTGGCAGGTTCTCCTCATCTTCCTCATCCATCCACCCCGGACCTCTCTTCCTCAGCACCCGCGGATCTGTGAGAGCATCCCTGTTTGCACAGGCATGCCAGGCAAGGTGGCACCTCATCTTCCTCCCATCCCGCCTGCAGGGGAGCAACCTCTTGCCCTGCATCAAGCCCTGCTCTTCCTGAGGGCAAGTCCAAGTCCCTGACCTTCTCCTGCACCGACCCCCGCGGCTCTGCTCCCCATGCTGGCATTGCCACGTTCCCTAAAATACTAACAACTTGGCTCACTTCAAACAGCGACTTTCTCTCCCCCGGCAGACCTTTATCCACACCCAAAGGGGTCTGAATATGCTTTCCGACAGGCAGCCACGTACCAACACGCACCCCAACACCCCCACGTATTCAGCTGTGCCACCAATGACAGCCACAAACGGCACAGGCACTGCCAGCCCCAGCAGAAGGCTGCAGCCAGGAGCATCCCAAGGGGTTGGCTAAAGCTCACAAAGGCTGCTGGAAAGGCATTGCCCATCAGCGCTCAGACCTCAGGAACCCCCTGTCTTTGCTTCAGAAATCCTCACTGGTAATCCCAGAGCAGTGGAGGTTAATCCATCTTCTTGGGGTGAGAACTGAAACAGGAAAAGGAGTACATGAGCTCTTCCAAATTGTGAGATGTCGCAAACCCATTGGATCAAGAATTCACAAATGCCCCACTCGGACCATCAATGTTTTATTCAGTGCTAATTTGCAAGTCTTTGCATTCCAGACGATACTGAAATTAACTCTAGTTTCCAAGAATGGTAAAACCAGGGCTTAGGCAGACCTGGAGGAAGCTCATCTGCTTCCCAGCCAGCTTGGCTCCCACGGCATTTCTCAGAAGAGCAGAGAACAATTCTGCAAAGAATGAGCTGAAAAGTGACATATTTGCCCTCCTTTGTTTCCACTTCCATCAGCTGAAATCTTCCTCTCCTCTAATTCCTGAAAGGCTCTCATTGTAATTAACTTCACAGGAACATGTGAGCGACGCGATGCTGCAAGTTCCTCAGCAGCGGAGCAGCCAAAGCAGACAGATCTGCAGGAAGCCTCCACTGTGCTTTACACATTTACATCTGCCTGGCAGGATGCTGAACGCTGCTGTCCCCTTCTCTGCGATGTCCCCCTGCCTGCACAGACATGGGCCCATCACAGCCGCAGCCCCCAGGGCGCCCCGACGGACGGACCCCAGAGCCCGCCGGGTTCGTGCCCTCGGCTGCGCCGGCTGCCGCTGCTCCCCCATCCCCGGGGTGTTGTTCGTTGCAGGTACACTTTTTATTGGATTTTGTTAAATTAAACATATGATCCCATATTATCTGACCCAGCTCGGAAATCTCCCGGGCACAAGTAAGCTCTGCTGTCTCAGCTTTTCATTTACATGTTTATTTACTGCCTTTCAGATCACCCCGTTTGCACTGTGCAGCCTCTGATGAATAAATAACCAGTGCCCTTGTAGGCCAGATTGATTAAATGTATTTAATTAATGAGCCCGGCTCCCCCCTGAGGGCTCTCCCAACTAAAATACTGAAACCAGCCTTTTGTATATGACACCGCCAGGACCCATTGATTTGCAGCAATATGAAAGAGGAATAACTTAGTAACTTCATTGATGCCATAACAAGGACATCCCCGAGGACAGGGAAAGGCTGTCGAGGGGTTGGGTCACGGGTGGTTCACACATGGCTTGCTCCCCCTTACTGTTTGGCCACGCAACGCCTGTGAATGTCTTTATTTTTGGTGTCTGGCTGTCCTCCCCTTGCCGGCTGTACCTGTGTGGCTGGAGGGACTGGGAGGTGGGGAACCAGCGCTGC
>NW_009647444.1:813390-815323 GCF_000708025.1 Charadrius vociferus
GCAATGCAGAGACACTGAAAGACGTACAGAGGCATTGCTGGAAGCCAGGGGAGACATGCTGGAGGAAGGCTTGCAGTCCATCTGAAACTGCCACGGAAAAAGGAATGGAGGAAAGACTTCATTGTGGGCTCACCATCAGAATAATTTTAACTTGTTTTCTAAAAGATGAGGGTGGCACAGGCAGACCAGGGCTGGCTGGTGCGGCCGGCTGAAGGCAGCGGTGCTGGGGCCCTCTGCGGTTGTGCGAAGCAGAGTCTGCAGGAGAGGGCTACTGAGCCACATGTGCAAACGAAGCAGCATGAAGGTGCCGGGGAACTGAGGGGAAGGGGTACCATGGGACAGCCCTGTGGCACGTGTTTGTGCCCACGTACGCCAGGGAGGACAATCTCCCCCAAAGGGGAAAGCCCAGCCTGGTGCGGATCAACACCACTGCCTGCTATCTGCCCGCAGAGCTCGGAGGGTAAGCGCTTTCCAGGCCGCAGGCAGGGGAGGCAGATGGTGCCCCAGAGGTCAGATCTGAGGACCCAGGTCCCATCATGAGCAGAAAACCCAGAGATGAACACTGCACAGAGCAGCAATTCAGGCAGAGGCGGCACTAGTTTTAAGGATGGGGGCGTTTAAGGAGATGGCGCTGACTGGAGTCAGAGTGACGGGCTCCAGGGAGGGCGGCAGGCAGCGGGCAGGATGAGGAAAAGGGGACAGGGAGGGGTTCTGGCCCTGTGCTTTTTGCTGACAGATGCCTGACCTGCAAAAGCTCACAAGCTGCCTTTCCAAAATCCTCCCCTGAATCTTCTGCCCTAATTCTCCATTAGCAAATGCAATGACAGGCAGATGTTAAGAGCTCCCCCGGGCCACTCCTCACCAGGCAGGTTGCTGAGACATCACGATCCAGGGCTCAAAACCTGCTCAGAGCAGCTCTGTGCACAGACCCGCAGTGATTTGCACCTGGGGACAGGAGCTGCTGAGCTGTCACTCCCACGGGACGCTGTGCCCAGCTTCTGGGGACAGCAGGGCTGCAGTGGGCTGGGGACCAGGGGACCGCAGGGATGCTGCAAGAGGGTGGCAGGGCTTTGCCAGGGGAAACATAATGTTACCCCAAGAGGAGACAACTGGGGTTGTTCCTCACCAAGCTCAAACCTGGAGGTTTGCAGGAGAGGGGAAGCTGGGGCAGGACTGAGGAGCCCAGGGAGAGCTGCCCAGGGCCAGCCTCAGCAGCTGTGTGCTGTGGAGCACGTAGCTAAAGGGGACAGATCGGCTTCTGCTCGCGGGTGTGCGGTCAGGGTGTTGAGGCAAGCTGCCTGCCCGCTCCACAGCTTTCCCTGTTTGAAGGCAGATGGCAGGCCCTGCCGGCACCTCACCCTGCCGCAGACCTTGCCCTGCCAGACTCAGCAGCATCCTAGAGAAGAAGCCGCATGGGTTTATTAATTAGTCCATTAAATTATTGCTGAAGCTAATTGGGACCCACACGTTCTCCCTCCAAGCTCCCTCCCCACCGGCCAGCAGCTCAGGCAGGAAGACGCAGCATTACAAAGGATCAGTAGCGTGCAGCTAATTAGCTGCTGTTGGATGCCGTTGGGAGCATCCAACGCCAAGCGTGCCGCATGTCCGCCGTGCTGCCTGACACAGACGTCTGCCAGGCTCATCTCGGTGACGATCATCAGGTTTTAATTAGTCTCAAACACGATTCCTGTCACAAACACTCTGCTGGGGGTTGTTTGTTTTAATTTGATCAGGGACAGGCAAAGAGTGGGGGAAGAAGGAAGGTAATTAAATTTGACTAAAAATCTTGGAATGCCATTAAAGCTGATGTCCTCATTTGCATAATCCGCTACCCGCAGCGCCCAAAACTTCCACCAGCTTATTTTGACTACATCCCCCCCCCTCACCCCCCCCCGCCCCGAGAAGAGGCGGGCCCCCCGCCCCCACGGGGGCA
>NW_009647444.1:816594-818066 GCF_000708025.1 Charadrius vociferus
CGAGAGGAGATGGGGAAAAGAAAAACAGGCCTGGTTTGCTTTTAGCAAATTGGGGAGCTGCAGGTGAAGTGGTTAAAGCACCAACACCTGAGTTAAGTGGTTAAAATGCCAACGTCTGGGTTAAGTGGTTAAAATGCCAACATCTGGGTGGTTTCTCCTCTGGAGCCTGGGGCTTGCTGGGGATAAGAGCTGAGGAGTAGCCTGGTATGGATGGCTGAGTGAGGAGCAGTATGGTGCCCGGTCATGCTGTGGGTGAGACACCAGGAACAGAGGCAGAGCAACAAGGGCTTGCCAGCACGGCAAACACAGCTGGCTGTGACTCCACATCCCCGGCCTTGGGAAGGTTGAGGCTCCCAGAGCTGGGGTTTTGGTCCCCAGCGTAAGGACAACTAAGTGGCAGGTAGGTGTAAAATCAGACCGGGCACTTCTACCCTCATCCATCCCTTTGTATAGCCTTAACCAGCTCCTTTTTCCCTTGGTGCTTCTGTTTCCCTACTTGTGTTTCCCTGTTTAACATGGAGAAAATGCTATTCCTAATTTCCCTGCTTGGCTGTCCATAAAGCAATTATCTGATAATTGTTTCTGCTCATTGGCAAGTTAGTTCTAATGATGTTTGCTAAACATTTGATTATTATTGCAAACACCACTTCTGCATGTGGAGTCAGGGCTGTGATTTTGAGAGATGATTTCTGGGAGTAGTAGGTTTTACAGGCAAGTGCTTCTGTTTTATGAAGATATCCCAGTTGGAGCTAGAATTTGTGATGCTGTTAGCTTTTCTGGTCTTGTAGATAAAATAATTAAGGTGATGAGCTTGTGCTGGGTGACAAAGGTGGGTTTGATAGAATTAGACAGAAAAAATCCTGGATAGCGTGGGAAGAAACAAAGAAGAAGAGGAGTGCTGGGGGACTAGGGACCAGAAGGGATGTTTCTTGTCTGTCCCTGGGATGTGCATTTACAGTCAAGCAAAATCCTCTGGCTGTTTAAAGCAGAAGTCTCTGCTCCCATCCCTCCAAACCCCTCAGTGGCAGATGCAGGATGCAAGCCAGGGCGATGCTCTGGAGCTGCCCTCTGCAAGCTCCCGGTGCCTGCTGAGGGCTGCTGCTCCCCAGCTGAGCTCCCGCCAGCCCCTGCCTGCCTAAGTCGGCAGTTTTGGATGTTTCTTGGAACCGATTGATTCACCTCCCACCACAGCCATCCTTTTTCAAGCCCTGGAGACCATTATGCAGTGTTTGAGAAATGCTATTAAAGGCCTTTCTGGATGGTTTTCTGTAATCAGGCCCTTATACCAAGAGCTCCAGGGCATCAGAGGAGAGGGATCATCCCTACGCCATGCAGTGCTTTCCTACAGAGGATTTGCCCGTTGCTCTTAGCTCTCTAAATGAACACAAGCTTTTCTCACGTTGCTCCCTCTCACTGCGGAAGCTGTGGTGGCAAGAAGAGCCCAGGAGAAATAGTAGAGTGGGTTAGAGTGC
>NW_009647444.1:818133-823502 GCF_000708025.1 Charadrius vociferus
TGGGCTCTGGGGGAAGGAGAAAATGTTGGTTAGAGGCACGTCGCTACCTGAGTGGCATCAGCTCTTATTTGGCTGGGAAATTGAGCGTGCCCTCGCATCACTTGGCATTGCCCCTTCCCCGCAAGCTTGCTGGGACTAAAACCTTAGAATGAAGGAGGGAGAGGAAAAAATGTGGAGATGGAGGTCCAAAGTGCTGGGAAAGCCAAGGAGTTATCAGTGCCAGTCCAGGTGCTGGTGGAGCAGAATAGGCTCTTGTAATACAAACACAATCCCAAAAAGAGGACTAAAGAGAGACTGAACCATTACAGGAGCATTGGAGAGGAAGAAAGTGATGCGGGCACAACATAGGAGGCTTTTAGCAGCTGAGGACAGTCTGAATTAGCCAGTGCTGGCTGCAGAAGTCATAAAGGATGGGATGGGAGGGTATCACGACCATGCTGTGCAGCATGTACAAGAATGTAAGGAAGCTGAAATGTCACCTGCTCCCAGCTGGCTTCCAGAGGCAGGAGCGCCTGAGGAGGAGTTGCCTCTTCTAGTGGCACTGTGGAAATTGGGCCTCTTCCTCCAGCATGATAAACCTGCCAGTGCCAGAGATAAAAGACAGGGGTCACACCAGCAGCATGTTAGGAGCTTGTCTGACAGTTGTCACAGCAGAACACATTACCTCTATGAGGTGACATGGTGGTGTTCCTTTCTTAAAAAAAAGAAAAAGGATGGATTGCGTTTATGATGGGCCCCCACAAAAATAGGTTGTCATAAAACTGAATTTCACTTGCGAGCAGGGTAACATATCACTGCTATGGATGTGCCTTGGGAGCTCCCTCAGAGCCTCAGCACTGACTGCAGCAGTCCTGCACACCGGGTATGAACCAGCCGGGGGTACCAGTAGGGTGTGCTCATCTTTTATGCCTTCTCCAACAATAGCATAGGATCTGCAGGACTTTATCCTCATCTTAAAAAAAAAAAAAAAAAAAACAACAAAAAAAAACCCAACAAACAAACAAAAACCCCAAAAAGGCATGGTACTAATAACACTTTGGCTGTCACTAAAGAGAGCTGGAGCACCCTCCGAGCACCTTTCCCCAGCCTGCATGCTGTTGCTTTCTCCACTGCCATGTCACTGAAGGATGAAGTATTTGCAACATGGCTGGAGAAGAAATGGCATCAATGAGAAGTCCCTGCTGTTGCTATTCCCCCCATCCTCTCAATATTCAGCTTGCATTGGGGGTTGTTTAGCTTCTCTTGTGCATCTTGCAGCTTTCCTTTGATGACATAGTTACGGGGCTCCTACCGAGCTGTGTTCCCTGCTCTCCTCCAGTGGCACTTTCCCACAATGAGCCACCAAAGCACTGGTACCTCCTTGCACTGCTGTAAAACAGCCATGATAGGCACAGGGCTGCACGTGGGATTTGCATAGCACCTTGCAATCTTTCAATCAAAGACAGCCCAGTTGTCCACTTTCTCCCTGGCCTCAGGCCCTCTCTGCTGTGACAAGTGTAATGATCTGTCCTTATGCTCACAAAGTTCAGGACTCGCAGGCTGTCAATGGCACAGATGTCCAAGGATGCTCTTTAATATAGTATGCATCAGAGCTCCTGGAATTCTGAGGGAAATAGATAGCTTCACAAGGCAAGTCCAGATCTGCAGGAGTAAAATCTACCTATAAGTGTCTAAAGGACCAGTCAGTAGCAAGAGGAAAGTTACACTGGCTCCCCAGTAAAGCCTGGAACTGACTCAATCCTTGTCCAGACCTGGTGGCCTTCAGGGAGTCAATTCTTTTCCTGGGCCTGAAAATCTGTATTTCCCTGTGGCGGTGGCTTCCAAACATCTTCCTGCAAGGCACTTAGCAGGCTGTATCTCTCAAGATGCTTAAAGCAATAGAGGGTATGAACCCTAAAAAGCAGCACAGCTCAGTATTTATGTCTAAAATCCAACATCAGAACAAGGTGTTGTGATCAAACTTGTCTGCTTTAAGGTTGGCAATTTCACGTGATTTCAGCATGACGACTGGAAAGCAAAGGCCTTGATTGCCCAAATACTTTCCTCTGATTTATTCTGCAATGATCTGCAGAAGTAAGAAACATGTAAGTTTGCAAAATATGGAAGAAACTGCAGAGTGTACCAGCTTAAACAGCTTTAGCAATTTGTTCCACTTCTTCCCAACCATTGCGCAGCCCAGAGTAGTTACAGGCTGCTCCACCTCTACCCTGGCTGGTCACTGGTGAAACTGGTTCTGCTCTTCTCTCGGAGTTTAAACAATAAATGAGTAGGGTAATTATTTCACTTTGATATTTATAGGTTTGTTGCCTGCAACCATGTTTCTACCCAGCTCTGGGAGCTGTGAGCGCTGGTCCGATGGTGGTGGGTTCATGTGCCTCTTCCCCGGCTCTTATGGCCTGAGGACAGCGGATGGTAATGTTGGTAAAAGCTCATAGAAGATCGGGGGTCAGAGCTGCTTTACAATGCAAATGTTCACTCAAGTAAAGCTAATGCTTCTTTTTAGCTTCAACCATGCTTTTCCCTTTATGAATCCTTTTGGGCATCCAACTTTTATAATGGTTCTGTTTTCTACTTACCAATTCCCTCTCGGTGGCTGTCCTGCTAAGGTAACGTTATGCTTTCATCTCAGTGGCAGTGAAGACTGATTTCACAGAGGGGTTGGAATTTCAGCATGAAGACCTCGACCTGGCTGCCACCCTCACTGGCAGGCTCTGCGGGGAGCGCTCCAGCAGGTCCCACCGCATCCCCTCATCTGCACACACAGAGATGCTGCCTGGCACAGGGTGCTGGGGTGGCATGTCAGCACACCGTTAAAACGACAACTTCATGGTAAGAGGTATACTGGAGTACCATGCACTAGTATTTACCCTGTTTCACAGAGCATGTGTAGACAGCAGCCTTTGTGCAGCAAGGAAATGTTCTTTGGTCCTGTTTTGTAGTGGTAATAGCTAAAATTTCCATCAGTGGTGGTGGTGTTCAACCTCAAATGGCTTTGCAGCCCACAGAATGAAATTAGCAGGAGTGAAGCACAGCCACATCCGTAGCAGAGCAGAGAAACCACAGAGGGAAGAAATGCTCAGCTGAGACTGCGGAGGAGAGAAAGCAGGCAGAGCATTTCTCCCCAGCTGGAGCTGACACCCCAACTAACCTCTTTACACCACCAAGGTTGGAGTTTAATAAAGACACTGAGTCAGCCAAAACTTGAGTATGAATCTCATTAGGCAGTAGAGCACAAACATGCCCTTGCTCCTAAGAAAGACACTGTCTCCTACTTCTTCCAGTTCCCAGGTCCTTCCCCTTCCAGCAGGGATCTGTCTGACTTCACTTACCTCCAGGTTTCAGGCAGGTTTGTGCAGTCTCTTTTTCCAGCAGGATAAAAAGCGATAATATGCAGGAGAAGTGTAGAACAACATGAAACTCCGTGGGGATTCACACATGGAGGGCAACACCTTCCTGCTGGCCCTGCCACCTCCCCAGCAGTGCCAGGATGTGGCTCTGCTGCAGCAGCAGGAAAGTCGGGGTAAGGATGGTGTGAGCGAGGTCTGGCGCACACTGCGGCTTGGGGCACTCTTACTCAGTCCAGACTGATTTCTCTGCAGGTGCCATGGCACTGGTATAGTCCTCACCGTGTTTGCTAATGTGATATTGCTGCCCCTTACCCGTGAAGTAGTGTGGTAGGGAAAAGCATTTCTGATGTGGAAAGTGGCTTCCCAGGGCAAACCACAACCCCGGAGCTGACAGTCAGTGAGCATCGCAAGGTCTGAGCTTTGCTCCCCCAGCCCCTGTGCTGTGGCAGGCGGGACCAGACCTCCTGCCTCTGCAGCATCACAGCTTTGGAGAGAAAAACCCTTTGGAGCTGTGCAGGAGCAAGAGGCCAAGACTCAGCAGCAGCACAAAGATCAACACTGCTGTTTGCAGCAGAGCCCTCCTTTCCAAAATGCAGCCCTGTCTGCCTCCTCAAGGCTGGCTCTCGCTGCATGTGGTGCTCCCCTTCCCTGGTGTCGGTGCCCTCTGAATGCTTTACCCTCCCTGGCTCTGCAGTGCCTTTG
This sequence comes from Charadrius vociferus, assembly GCF_000708025.1. Classification (NCBI taxonomy): domain Eukaryota; kingdom Metazoa; phylum Chordata; class Aves; order Charadriiformes; family Charadriidae; genus Charadrius; species Charadrius vociferus. The sequence continues at coordinate 822,183 of NW_009647444.1, forward strand.
GGGCGTTCCTCACAGCCCCCCCCAGGTCTGGGATAAAGCCAGCCCTCTCCAGAAGTCCCACTTCAGCTCCTGATGGACTTGGGAACTATTTGCTGGGGGCTGGAGACCTCTGCTCTGTCACTGTCATAGTGTCACCTCTGAGCCTTTCTCCTCTGGACTTTAGTCTCCTCAGCTGCAAAGTGAGGGACAGCAATTGCTTCTTACCCAGCCAGGGAAAAATTAGGTTTAAAGGAGCCTTCGTTATCGCTCCTTGGCCCCAGCCAGAGAGGGCTGCTGATGGGAAGGGTGCTGTGATTCCCAGTCCCGCAGGCAGCGATGCCGCAGGCTCTGGCTTACGCGGGATGCTCTCCGGTGGCGACGCAGCTTTCAGTCACTTTAGTGAGGAATGGCAGAAACTGTCTTCTCGCTTGTCCAGGGAGCAAACCCCTACCCAGCATATGTACATACCTCCCTTGGCACCTCCAAGAATATTACCTGTTGTTGACAGAAATGAGAACAGAGCTGAAGTGGTGTGAGCTGCCCAAATGCCTGCAGAGCATCTGCACAGATGTGCAGGGGACCTCACCAGGAGAGAGGCAGCAGAGACTGAGTCCACTTCTCCTGTAGCTGTGTGGAGAAGCAATGGGGGGGCAGAAGTGCTGCTGCTCAGCCTGGGGAGGGCTTGGGAAGTGAAGGTGAGGCTGCTGGGCTGGATAAGGCCCCCCTCTGCTCCAGGTGGTGCTGGCAAGGAAGGGAAGAGCATCTTCGCATCCCTGTGCATGGACCTGCTGCTCCACTCCTGTTTCTCATCTGTGCTTTCAAAGATTATAAGAAAGAAGGAAATGGGGGGAAGCGGAATTATACCACCGCAAAACCCACTTTCTACTCCTCTTGGTATTTTTCATTTTCATTACAGGTTTTTCAAAGCAGTGAAGCCTCCAAGTTTTGGGGACTGCAGCAGCTGCTGGTGGTGGCCAGATGAGGCAAACCCAGATGTGCCTGCTGGAGGACAGGCCACATGCAGGAAGGAAAATCCAGGGCACTGCGTCTTTTTAGGGCAGGAGGGAGTAGGAAAATTTGTTACAGGTGAATCAGAGCAACTGCAGGATGCAACATTTCCTCAGAGACCAGCTTTGCAGAGCAAGGAGCGGTGCCCTCCCTGCTGCCCCTCTTTCCAGGGGGTATCTGATGCTGCTTCTGATTCTCCCTGTGCAGTTTCATATGAAAGTCATTGATTTCTGCTTATCTGATAGAAAGTTGTTTCTGGGAGCTGTTAAGTGGTCTGTATCAGAGAAGCGGACAAGGCGATGTGTGTGTGTAGATGGACTGTCCAGGGGGGGA
>NW_009647444.1:823546-824687 GCF_000708025.1 Charadrius vociferus
TCAGCAGGGAAAGACTTCTGCCCATTTGCTTGTTACCTGGCAGGCTCTCAAACCACTGACCTTCTTTCTCCCTGTCCTCTTCTGCCAGCTGATAAATGAATTTTTTGGAGGAAGGTGCTTTCAAGTTCATTGTCTCTAGCTCCTCTTTGCTGTTAATATGGCTCATAAGGGGACTGAACTTTGCCCAGGTTCCTTTTTTTTACCCTTCAAAGCACCAGTTACATTTGTATTTTCTCCCATTTACCCTCTCCTCCGTCTCCCTTCTGCCTGGAGGGTTACATCCAAGGACAGAAGAGGAATGCAGAGACTCGCCGAGGTGCTGCCCTGCTGGGACCTGCAGACAGATAATTTGTGTTTTTAAGTGGGCTGATCCCTCAGGAGCTCTGCTGCCTGCTGGGACCACTCGTTGTCCTACAGGACATGTGGCGAGCCCTCTCCAAGCTGGGTGCAAGGAGCCCAGCCCCAGAGGAGCAATGCCCGCCAAGGGCATCAGTGCAGCACTGGCACAGTGCAGGGAGTGCTGCGCAAGTTTGCAGCATTTTCTCGTATTCATAAAAGAACACAGTTACCAAAAACGTCCTGCCACTGGTGTCAGGCAGTAAAGGTGCTTGAATTTCCTTCTTGTCCTTGAACCAGGTGAAATCTGTTCAGCGGGCATGCTGAAATCATTGTGCCTGTTGATGTGACTGCTGCCCCACACAGGCAGCACAGGCTTCGTCCGGAGAACTGCAGAGAGGATTTAATCAGGACTGACACGCACACTTCCAGCATCTTGCCTGTCCACAGACGTCATCCTCATCTGATTAATCCTTCATGTCTCACCAACACTGCCCCATTCCTGCAGGTTTTTTGGTCCGTCTGAAGTCATTTGTGCAGAAAGGCTGTCAGCACGGGCGGCTGCTGCGGAGGCTCCATCCTCTGCATCCTCCGAAGATGGGAGCGGAGCCTGTGCCTGTCCCCAGCTGGTGAGGTGTTGGTGGGAGAGGGAGGGAGATGCTGGGCAGCACCAGTTATTACACCCGCAGACCAGAGGTGTTTCAAAGGCTGCTCTGAGTTTGGCTCTGAAGGTTCAGAGCTTTGCCTGGAACTAGCTGTGTTCGGGCACAATGCTGCTGCTGGCTCCAGCGTGCTCAGGTTTGGG
>NW_009647444.1:824728-848696 GCF_000708025.1 Charadrius vociferus
TGAGGATGGGGCAGATGGGTGGGAAGAGGCTGCTGACTTAGGCAAAGAGAGATCAGCCTCACATCTGCCTCCTCTGCCTCAGCCCTGTCCTCCGGAGGCAATTTCTCCAGCTGATGAGCATATTTCTGTATTCTAACACTGAACCACGGCTGTTCTGCTGAGCTCAGCATCCCGCTTCCCAGGCTGGGAGCGAGGCAGCAGGCTGTGACTGTTGTTGGATGGATGAACAAACCCAGGCATGGCCCCAGACTAACAATTTCATCCAAGCGATCAAGTCCCACAGCAGCCAGATCAGCTGCCGTGACAAAGGCAGGCGCTGCGGGCGCCTGGCCGAGCCGAGCGCGGCGTGTGGGGCGTTGCAGCTGACGTCCACCCACTCTACACCCACGGGAGAGCGGAGCCGGTCCGTGATGCGCAGCTCGTGGCTTCAGACGCAGGCAAGGACTCGCCTAAAACGGGGGGGGGGGAAGACCAAAAAAGTCAGGCCTGAGTGAGAATGAAGGGATTTGGCACATGGAATTATCCCAGTGGAAAATGAAGTAAAAGGGAAAAACTGGCTTGATTTGCTCAGAAGTAACATTATCCAGGGAGACGGCAAGGACCGCTTCGGTGGGACAGGCGCTGTGCGTGGCTGTGCTGGAGCGAAGGCTGCTGCCCGGCAGATGACCATGGAGCTCTGCAAAGAGGTTACGCTTTTTAAAATCTCGGGATATAAATCCATGCTACGCGATTGCACAAGTCCTCTCTGAGCCCCTCGGCTCATAAGGTATTGCTGGGCTTCACAGCCCAGAGATTTAATGCGTGTGGGGAGGTGTCCAACGCCCATACGTCATCTGGGTACTTGGTGGGAGGCGCGTCCCCACGAGCTGGACGAAGATTGCTGCCAAAGGGCGGAAATTTTTTGGCCCATTAACAAAGCTCACGTTAAGAAATACAAACTTGATGTAAGGATGCTGACGGCCTGCAGGAACGTGGGGGAAGAAAGCTGAAAGGCACTCAGAGCACAGAAGGTTGGTCAAGGGCCAGAGCAAAGAACGGACCATGGAGATAGCCCAAAGAGGTGCAAGAACAGCAAGTTGGATGAAGAGCAATGAAATGTGGGGTGTATGTAAGAGAAGATGGATGCCCCTTGGCTCCTGCTGGGCTTCCTGAGGGGAGGAGGCTCTGTTGTTGGGTTGGAAGCAGTACAAGATGTAAAGCAGGGTGCCTTTCTGCACCAGCTGGAACTTCACAAGGCGCTTCCTTGCTCCTGTTCCTGATGGAGCGTCTCCAGCCAGGTCCAGCTTCAGAGGAAAGTCCTGAGCCTGCACCTTTGCAAAAAGATTGCTACTGAGATCTCCCTGTTTTGCCTGTAAGCCACCCAAAATCCTACCCTGTGCCATGAGGAGATGCCTGAAGGCAGGTTCCTCAGCTCAGGCCCGTTGCTGCTGGGGGTTATGACTTTCAGTTCTGTGGTACACCACAGCTTCACACAGGGACCTGGGATGGGAGCTCCTGAAAAGCCTGCAGAAGAAATGTTGTCAGTCCCTGAAACACACTTTAATTTTAGAGCTTTGATTTTTTTTTTTTTTTTTTTTCCCCCCCCTGGCTGCAGCTTTGAAGGCTTTTTAATCACTGTCGTGTGGTATTTTGACATCCAGCAGGAACTGCCCGAGCTTGAACATGAGGGCAGAGAAGTGGGTTCGTCTCCTGGCACTGAGCCCCCATCCGGCCCCCAAGAGCAAAGTGAGCGCTTTAAACTGCAGCAGCAGAATCGCAGAGCCTCTGCAGAGGGTCTAAGATTTGTATGCACAGAACTTTGTTTTTCCAACAGCTTCTTTCCTTCTCTGAAAGAAATGAAGTTTTTTGCTTCTCTTCCAGTTCCTCTTCCCCCACCAGTTGCAGCCTATCTGGCTTTTAGCTTCAAAGTGCCCTTAGATCTTAAATCAACTTGATTTAGAGCCACAAATACTTTGTCATGTTCTTTTGGAAGCTGTTCCCTGCCTCCTCGTGCCAATGCCATGGCAGGGCCGGCTCATGGCTGGAGGCAGATGGTGGCGGGAGGGGAGGCTGCGCTTCTGGCACCCCATTTCCTTCAATGCGGAGGAAAGGGGCGCCAGTACCGATGACAACCAGGGATAGGGACAGAAATAGTTGTTGGGTTGTTTTAGAAGCATCAACAAGAATTTTGGTAAGTTTCTTGATGAGCTTTGAATGTATTCGTAGGAATGTGCAAATAAAAGGGGGGATATGTACATCATTTAACCCTACACGTCTCCAGGTTGAGGAGAGGTGGGACAGTAGGTCCTGTGACCTGAGTAAAGATTTGCTTTCCAGCAGCAGGGGAGGGGTTAAATTTTTACAGATTTTCCGGACCAGTAACAAGCCTTTGGAAATGCTGGGGAGAGAAGACTCCAAGGAGACCCGTGCTCACTGTGCAGACAGGCTGGGAGCTGAGTGGGGACAGCAAAGCCGTGGTAGGGGTTTGTTCTCTGATTGGGACCATCCCTCTTCCCTCCCACTCCCCAGCTGTGAAATGGTGATTCCTCTTCCCTCCTCCTCGAGGCTTGGGTGAATTTGAGCTCCCGAAGCTGTTCCATCCACAGAACTCCCCCTCCTGTGCTTTGACCGTCCTGGTCCGCGGGGTTTCCATGTGGCATGAGGAGCTATGGCCGGTAGCCTGCAAAAGGGGTGGCTGTGCCACCGCTCATGCACAGCGATGGCACGGCCAGGCTGCCTAGGGACGGTCCCAGCAGCTGGAGGACCTGTGCCCAGGGTGGGCTGCACAGCACCCCTCTCATCCTCCTCTCTGCTCACCCCTGGAGCGCTGGTGGGACAGGGGAAGGGTGTGCACAGTGGGACCTGGGAGGGGTGGGTGACACAAAGGGACAGGGAGGGAGTCCCAGACAGCACGAGGATGCGGACAGGGAGACCACAGCATCAGTGGGGAGAGCAGGATGCAGCCCACCTGGACCGCAGCTCACCAAGTACAAGACCCCCGAGGTATGCTTGGATGGTGTGTGTCTGGGGTGGTGTCTGTCCTGTTGGGGTGCGTCCCTGCACTGGGACAACTGACTGGGACATGTAGCATAGGGATGAGCCAGAGATCCCTGCAGATGCCACTGCTGGGTCATGTCCATCGGGCTGCCAGATGTGGGTGGATGCAGGTACTGAGGGCAAATCCAGCAGAGGGCCCTCTCGGGGAGGAAGCAGCCCTCCTCCTCCTCCCCTTCTTTTCCTCCTCCTTCTCCACCTCCTCCTCCCCCCCTCCCCAGGCTGGCCCTGGGCTCCCCTGGGACGTGCACCCCGGGGTGCCCGGTGGGCAGGTGGGCCAGCACAGCCCCACTGCTGTCCCTGGGGTGGGGAGCGCAGGGAAAGGGCTGCACCCTTCCAGCGAAGGACTGGATTAATTTTGCTTCTCCTCTTCATTCCTCGCCGCACACGTCGCCTCACTGGATTTTATGTGCAGAGTCCCGCGCAGGCTGTGAGGTGCCGCAGATACACCCGAACGCTGCTGCACCAATGCCTTCAGGACAGCGATGGCCACACAACGCAAGGCTTCCCGGGGACCGGTGACAACCTGTAGCATCCCTGGGGTGTGCACTCCTGGGAAACGTCGGTGAGCTCGCGTACGTTAGCAGGAGAGGACCTGCAGCATCTCCATATTCACCTTCCATCCTCCCTCTGCTGCCCAGCAGCCCAGGAGGTTTCCAAGCCTTTCGGGACCGGCGGCTGCTGACATGAGGCTGCTCCTGATCATTCTGCCATCGCTTTTCTACACTGCTACAAGTAAGTGGCTGTCTTTGCAGGTCACGTCATCCAAAGTGGGGAGGAAATCAGGCCCTTTGACTGGGGTGTTGGAGTGGGGGGTGGTGGGGTGATGTGTGTGTGGAGAATTTATAGCAGGATTTTGATATAGATCATGGCACAGGGATGTTGGCTGCCTGGAAACAGCCGTGCTCCACCAAGAAAGTGCTGTCCTGTGGGGAGAGTTGGTGTGCCTGGTAATGCTGCTCTCAGCACTGCTTACCGTTTGCTTTCCTGGCCATCCGTGTTACCCATAAACCCAGAGATTAGCTGCAAATTGCGATTCTGCCTTTTATTCAAGAGGAGAGAGTAAGCACGGGAGTGGAGGGGGAGCAGAGGCAGCTGCTGCGCTGGTGTTAGTCTGCGAGGGGAGGGAGCGGTGGACAAAAACCAGATCGAAAAAGCAACACTTTTTGCTGGAAATTAGGAAGGGGGATGGTATAACGGCAGAAGCTCCACGCTATTTCCATTTTAGCCTGATTTGTTGTGTTTCACTTTTGTGAATGGCAATGCAAACTGTTCCCTCCCCTGTGGGAGAGATAGGAGGGTTAAACCTTTCTCCCCGATCAAACAGTTAATTGTTTGTGTCTCCTTTAGAGTGGTTTGCTTTGGGTACAGCTCAGCCCACCTCGGTAGGGGAATTACGTGTGGTGTGCAGTGAGAAGGGGGCTGCAGTCCTGGCTGGAGGGTGACGGGGATGCCCCGTGGTGTGGAGAACCTGGGCGCTAGGGACGAGCAGGATGGACGACACATCACCCCAGCCACGTCCTGTGGCTCTGGGACTTTGCTGGCAGAACTTTCATGGTTTCTTCGCAGACAGAGGCGATGCAGACCGAAGGCATGTTTCATTCAGCCTGTTAGTTTCTAGAGGATTTAGTCACGGCTGTTTTCTTGGCGATGTGTGGGCTTCGTTTACAATCCTGGGTGGCCCTCGTGAAAAGTCGAGACAGATGCTGAGGTTAATCCCGGCTACGTTTGGCCGCCTTCTCTGGCTGTGTTTCCTTCTGTGGCCCTGCAGAGCCGGGGCAGGAGAGTCCCTGCTGCGGCAAGGTGCCTCTGCCCACCCCATCCCGCCTTTGCCAGGGAAAGTCAGTTTATCTAATAGGCTGCATCATCTCAAAATTGCCTGTCTTCTCAGCGTTTTACCTTGCCTGAAACACACTTTTCCTCTGGTTGTTTGTTTGGTTGGGTTTTTTTTAATTATTTTTTCCTTTTATTATTATTTCATGTCCTCCTCTGCCATCTCGGGCTGTTTCTCTGTTGTCCTGCGCGGTCCCTGGTTTCTCTAGCCCTGAGGGGGGGGTTAATGCAGAATGAGGTACTATGGGGGTGGCTGGAAAACCTCAGTTCAGCTGGGAATCTGGGGCTTGAGCATCATTCCTGGAAAAAAAAAAAAAAGAAGCTATCTGTGTTTATATGTATAAATATATATATGTATAAACTCCTCTCTTTTAGTATTTACATAGCTCCATATGTGGATACGCTCTCTGCAATAGGGACCTGGAGGCCCTGGAAAGGTTTCTGTTGCCTTCTGTGGGTTCTACATAAATTCAAACTAAGAAAACAGCAAGAAACCTGTGTGACATGACAGTATGCAACAGAGAGCCTCCCTGGATAACTAGAAATGGAATCGAGACAGGAAAAAATTCCTCTGGAGTGACTTGAGCTCAGCTCTTAGGGCTGGGGTCAGATCTGATTCCGTTTGCAGTACTTGGAGAGGGTGAGGGACGTGCTTCCCTCTGCAGGGCTGCAAGAAGGCAAGAGTCAGGGGTCTTGTACTATCCCTACCTCCCCCCCACCCCACTGGTTTTGGTTTTTTGACTCTTTCATGTCCTAAACCACTGTATTAAGGAGACACGTTTTGCCTTACAAGCCCAGCTCCCTGCCAGCCATCACTTCTGCTGCCTACAGGGGCAGGACCCAAGGGCAACTCCACAATCTCATTCCTCCTGCCACCACTCTGGCCTCTTTTAAGAGGTTTCCTATTTGGCAGATTTGCAGAGAGATGCTCTTAATTGCCCCTAATCTTTGTCCAGGTTTCAATTCACTGATTAGGTGTATATCTCGCAGGGATCCTGTGGAGCTGTGCCGAAACCTGCCGGTGTGAGGGGGGGACAGGCCAGCTGAGATGGCAACCGAGGGAGCAGCAGGGCCACTGTGGGCGTGCTTAAAGTCACGCACGTGAGAAAGCGTGTTAAATAGTTCAGCAAACTTGTTTCTTGACAGGTCAGCTCATGGTCCTCCCAGCAGACTGAAGGCTGTCTTCAGGAGTGCTTGGGCATCTCTTTGCGCTGGCTGCAGCATGGCAGGAGCTGCCCCTCCACCTAACGCAAACCAGTGCCAGCGCGTTTTGCATGTGGGATGCTGTGAGGGAGTCAGCTGGTCCCTGTGCTCACGGGGGTCCTGAGCAAATACCATCCCAGGTGAATCGTTTCATGCTGATGGTGACATTTCTGTTGCTTCCCAGCAGGATGGAGGTTGGCACCTAGAAAGCCCTGTTCATTTTGGAGCAGTGCGAGCAGGGAAGCTGTGCACAGGGTCACGCACGGCTGGCAGAGCCTGGCACCACGTGTCTGCAGGAGCCCACGCCAGGGAGCAACATCCATGGGCACTGCCTGCCCTTCTTTCACTCTCCCTGGGGTATTCCCGTAGCACACACCCCAGCACACACACGCCATTCCGAAGTTGATGTAATCTGGAGAACACCAGCCCTCACAGCTCCCCTCTGAGCTTTGGGCAGACCAAAATTTGCTCTTTACAAGTAAGACGCTGTGGTGCTGAGTGACTGGTCCATTATCATGCAGGAGATCTGTCTGTGTCTATCCTCTTGGAGACATTTGGCTTCGTAAAGCAGAATCGTGCTCAGAAGTATTTAAAGTCACTGATGCTCTGCACTAATGAGAGGTCTAGGACACGGCTAGCTGGTAAGGGGGTTAATTCCCTGGGAAATGCCACTGGAGCAGGAGCTGCCTGAGCTGCCTGCACCACTCACCGGAGAGAAACGGCCAGATCCCAGCTCATGTCTTCCTTCTTTTAGGTATATGTGACATTATCATGACATTTGCAGGCTGGGAAGGGAAGAACTCCAGCACAGGCAGCAGCCCTCACCCCCGTCTCCAGTGCCATGTCTGTCACAGCCACGACTCGTCTGTTGTGTTATCAGAAGGAAATAGATGTTCTTGCTCCCAGCTAAAGGAAAAGATCATGCTTAAATGAGTTTTCAGTGACAATTTTTTGCAATGTTTAATAGCAGATACTCTTTTTAATGTCCCAGACAGTAATTCATTTAACAATTGTTACACGTTTCAGTGTTCTGCAGTAGCACGTGTGATACCCCCGTGGGTTTAGACACATCTGATACAGAAGTATAGCCACAAGCATTTATAAAAATCTAAAATTACCACTTGGTTTGCAAAAAGACTAGTCAAAGGCAGGCACTTCCAAAACACAGATCTCTGAAAGCCCAATGTACTATACAAGCTGTACCAAGGCCACAACCCAGATTTTTTTACTTGGGGTTAAAAAGGGCATGGCTCTTTCTGACAGTGCAAAGCCCTCTGCACGGGAGCTCCCTGCAGTGTCAGGTCAGCCCAAGGGGTCCCCAGGCGGGGAGGGAGAGCTGCCCCCCGCCAGGTCCCATGGCCCAGGCAAGGCGATGGCTCAGCCTTCACAACCCTATAGAAATGGGGTTTCCCTTCATGCCCCACACTGCCCTGTGGCTGGGACATGGGGTCCCAGCCGATTCAAGGTGGGGGACAAAGAGGACAATGGCGTGGGTCTGTTAAAATGTCTTTTGGACCCGCTTTACAGCTTCAAGTGGATGGAGATCCCTTCCAGAGGTGCTTGGAACGGCTCCAGTTTTCAGGAAAGATTTATGGGGCCACAACAGATTCTACTCCAAATCTTCAAACACTTTGAATCATGCTGATTAAAGCCATCGGTTTTGCAGATTTGGAGTCCTTATTTTCCCCTGAACAAACATCCAGATGCATCAGTGAATCCCTGGAAAGGCTTGCAGGACCCCTGGCCGGTCAGAGAAGTCCAGGCAGGGATTCAGGCAGTGTGCGCTGATTACATCTGTCTCAGCCAGCTATTGCCAAAACTGGGGATGTTTCTAGTCTAATGGAAAACTTCCTCAGGTCCAGGGGTGACCCATCTGTGGGAAAATGTCACTGGGGCGGATGGGGTACCCACAGTTCGTCTGCTGGGGCAGCCAGAGGGTACCACGTCCATGCGATGCTGCCCACAGGGGCATTGCGAGTCCCCACCAGTCACCCCTGCATTCTCTCCAGTCTCCGTCACGCCACAGTGCTTGCTGATGGGATGGTGAATGGGGGTGTGTGTGTGAGTGAGGCAAAGTGCTTTTAATTATAGTATGCACCATTAGCCATTAATAGCCCGGCAGTTGGAGAAAATCCTGAGTGACAAGCTGCCCCCCCAGCCGTGTTCCCCCGGTGCCTGATGGCTGCCACTTCCCGGGGCCTTGATCAAAGCTGGCTGTGGAAATGTTTAGCTGGATCTGAAGCGTGCCTCTGCCACGGATAATTGCAGGATATTAATGAACAGGGCTCTAGAGCTGGCTACCTTTGGTGGCTCTGATGGAAAGGACTCGGCAAAAGGGGAGCCTGAGCTGCCCAGACAGCTTTGCACTGGGGGACGGAGCGGCGCCTCTGGGAGGGGGGTGGCCTGGGGAGAAGGGATGGGGTGGCCAGTTTGTTTGGGCTCTCCATTTTCATGCATTCCTCAGCAGAACTGTCTCTGCCTGCACGCCTGGGCTCCAGGGTGGCGTTTTGCAGCTAAAAGTGCTCTGAAAGCAAGAGTTTGGGTCCTTCTTTTCCCCCGGCGCACGCTCGTGCCTCTTCGGTGGTCTCCAACACCCCGTCAGCTCACGCTTGCTCTGGCCGGAGCGCAGTCTTGCGGGGCACCAGTGTGGCAATGCTGGTCCTCGGCAGCAGCGCAGGCACCCTTCAGCCCCCCAGCCCCAAAAGTCACCAGAGCTGGCCACAAAGTAGGATGCAGCCCCAGGAGCTCAGCACCCTGAAGGCAACGGCACAGCATCTGTGAGGGGTCCAGGGGTCGGAGGTGATGCCCCAGCGCTGAGCATCTCCTCTTCCTTGGGCAGAGCCTCCTCTGATCCACTCCCGGCAGGACAGGCACATGTGTCCCTTGGGGCAGTTTCCCTGTGGCAACCTCTCCGTCTGCCTGCCCCAGGCCCTGCACTGCAACGGGGAGGATGACTGCGACAACGGAGCTGACGAGGAGAACTGCGGTAAGCAGCAAGCCCCTCGCAAAGAGGGATGCCCTCTGAGTGAGTAACCCCTGAACCCAGGAATGACAGGATCTGGGACCACAAGTGCATTAGAGCAGAGCTTGCTCTTCCCCTGGGAAGCATGAGGAATCCTGGATATGCTCTGTTTTCCAGCCGCTTCCCCACCTATTGTGTTTGCACACCATCCCAGCACGCTTATCCGTCAGGGATTCTCCCGGGCTGGGGTGCCCCGGATGTACGTAGCATCATTGCTACAAGGTTGGGGCTGTTATTTCTGGGCGGTGGTAGAAAGACAGAGGAGCAGAGGGGCTCTGCACTACCACTAAGGACACACGGGCTCAGCAGATTTAAAAACACAAAATGAGTTCCTTTTTTTTTTTTTTTTTTTACACGATGCACAGTGCCACTGTGGAGCTCTTTGCTCAGGGATGCTGAGTCTGGGAGCGGAAATGAGTTAGAGACAGGACAAATGCGTACCCTCTGGGAGCTGGTTAACCGAGTGGTTTGGATGCAGCGTCTGGCTCAGGATATCTTTAAAGTGGGTAGTTGGGGTGCTAGAAATAGAGGAAAGAAAATTTTATTGTGGCTGCGCTTGGAGACACGCCATGGGGGCTGGATGAATCCCTGTTCTGCCCCGGTGCAGCTGTGGGGCTGGAGCCAGATCTCAGGCTTCGTGCGATGCAGCACCCTCTCCCGAGGCTGCCGGGGTTTTTGCTCCGCACCGATGTCCGTGTGCCTCTAACGGTGGTCCCCACCCTCTGCCCTGCAGTGGATGACAGCGGCTGGCTGCAGATCTTAGGCGACATGCTGGCTGCCAGGAGCGGCAGGATGGTGGTGGAAGACGAGGGTGATGCCTGCTGTAAGCCATCCTTCCCAGGGCCGGGCATCCTTCCCCAGCCCATGGGTGTCCCCTGCCCCGCATGGGCCCCCTGTGCCCTCCCCCCAGTGAATCCCCTCTGCTTGCTCACAGGGCTGGAGCTCTTCCCAGAGCGGTGCCGGTGCTGGGGAAGGGCTGTAGACTGCACCGAGCAGGACCTCACCACTGTCCCCTGGGTCTCCTCCAACGTGACCAGGATGTGAGTAGCAGCGGGTGCACGCACCCCTCTCCCTCGGGAGACACACACATGGGACATGCACTGCCACCCAGCAGGAAAACAAGCTTAGAGGGAAGGAAATAAAACCCCTCGCTTTTACTTGTCCCTGGATCCAAAGACGCAAAGAGCCCTTTCCACGCCAACAGACCACTCTCTGCTGAGCTTCAGCTGCTCGCTGCAACCCTCCCACAACAGCACTGAGCTGGGAGCAGGGATCGGACGCATCCTGGCCAGGATGAGGGCTGGCGAACTGCCTTGGCTGCCAAGCCTCCAACCGAGATGCACAGGGTTGGGGACTGTCGGGAAGGTTCAGGGCTGGGATGCCTTTACACCTAGCAAGGGCTCAGGAAGGGAGGAGAGCGTGGAAAAACCCATCTGCAGCAAATAATGCTTGCAGATTGGGCAGGTGATTAGCAATGTAGCATTAACAAAGAGCAGCTGCCTTGTATTTTGTTTGTATTGCACAAGAAGAGGAGGTCTAGGCCTCCTCTCTGTCCTAGTCTGTTGGCCCTGGGTTTGATTTTTTTTCCTTCTGTTTTCCTGCTAGGGACCTGAAGAAAAATAAAATCCATTCTCTGCTGGACAATCAGTTTGCCAGGTACAGGAGCCTGAAGAAGCTGTGAGTATCGCCTTCTTTATCCTGCTCTCCGGCTTGTTTGTGATAAAAGGGGAGAGCGGTGGATGCACAGGTCGGCAGCGGTGGGGCCATGTGTAGAGGAACAAGTGTGTGAAGCAGCTCACAGCAGCTGCTTGTGACCGTCAGGCATCTGTACTTTCAGCTTCCTTCCCTCTGCATGGAGTAAATGAGGCAGAGGGGGGGAAACAGCCTCTCCAGGGCCACCTGAGACAAGGAGCCCGTGGCAGAGCAGGGGCTGCGGTGTGGACCTCCATCCCCGAGCACTACTGGGGACAGCCGGCCCGTGATGCTGGGCAGAGAGCAGCATCACATCTGGTGTCCTGCAGATGTGGGCTCATCCCTCTCTTCCCCAGTGATCATGGACCCTGAGAATCCCTTAGAAAACCTACTTTCAGTCTCTTTTCTGTTCTGTTGGTTTTGTTTTTTTTGTTTTTTTTAATAGGTTTTTGCAAAAAAACAAGATCCGGTTGATCTCACCCAAAGCCTTTGCCGGACTTTCTCAGCTTAAAATGTTGTGAGTAAAGTTGTCTGTGTTAAGGGGCCCTGGGGAGGGGACTCCTGGGACGGACACAGTCCTCAGCTCCTCTTGGCGTGAAGGCTCACAGCACAGCCGGCTCGAGGCCATGTTCTGAGTCCTTTCTCTTGTTCCCGCAAGAGTCTGTATCAAGCATGTTTTAAGATGGAGTTGCATGTATTTTGGGTGAATGTGGAGCAGAGCAGAGGCATTTTCCCTCCTAGAAACATGGCTGTTCCCGTTCTATCCAGCCTAAGCTGAGACCCTGTGTTTGAGCTGCTAAGGGAGACGGTGCCATGGGCACCTAAAGCCAGGGGCCGTGGGCAGGCTCGGGAAAAACAGCTGTAACAAAAGTGGGTTTAATTGGCAGCGGTGGCTGAGGATCACTCTCCTCCTCTGCATTGGTTCCAGGTTCCTCAGCCACAATAGGATCACGCAGCTGAAGCCCCGGGTTTTTGAGGACCTGCATCACCTCGAGTGGCTGTGAGTTCCTCTGCCGGTCTCAATAACATCAGAAGATGTGACTGATCCAAACTTTTCCTTGCATTTACCATAGTTTTATTTCCTTAGCAGGGGAAAAAGTGGATATGATGGTTTTGGGGTGTATGTGGTAGCATGCCCGTGCTGGGGACCGCGGTGGTGATGGGTACGATGCCTGGCTGGGTCTCCACCTCCTCACCTTCCCCACCAGCTCTGGAGACCAGGGCATGCTTGGCCTCTGCTGTGGATCTTTTATGAAACTCCTGTTGGAGTTTCCCTCCCCTGTTACTGGGGTCAGGTTTAGCACGGACTGGATGTTGTCTTGTCCAAAGTCTCACTGTGGCGGGCTGGTCCCCACGGGGGCTCCCCTTGCTGGTGCGGAGTGGCAGCAGCAGGGTGTAGTGATGGGCTTCATGCAGAGACAGCCTCAGCTCCGGGGCTGGAGCACCGGAGGTTTGTGTATAAAAGGCTTTAAGTGCGCTGTTAAACATGTAGATTTGCAGCTCCATCACCTTGAAAAATCTACGCCTATATTGAAAGTACAGCTAATATCCTTCCCCTCTGTTTATTCTCAAAGGCTCTCTTTGATCTGGGCCCGTGTGGTTTTACACACGGAGCTTATAAAGATTTTGCTACAGAAAAGAAACCGTAAAGGCCACTTTACAAGGTGGTTCGTTCCTGTTCTGCGTTTGCAGGAACAGCTCGGGCAGATCTGCCACCTCCCCAGGCTTCCCTCCTCTTACTTGCCATGGGACCAGCTCAGTTATTCCGTAAATCAAAGAGGGAAAACAGAAGGATGAGCAGCTCACAGAGGGTGGTCTGTGGTGCAGACAAGCCAGAGGACTTTTGAGAAGCCCAGCACGGCCCTGAATTCCCCAAATGGTTTCTAATTTATCTTTATTTCACAGCAGAAGAGAGGAAAAATCCAACAGACCCTGACTGTGAAGGAATCCAGACTCTGCAGCTGGATCTAACGCTTCAGCCTGGGCTGCCTGGGCAGGATTCAAAGAGGGGGGAAAGGGCTTCAGAGGGGGGCAGCCCCCTGCCCAGGGATGGGAGTCCATGGAAGCTGGTGGGGGAGAAGGGATGGGGCCCCCTCCTGCTGGGGCAATGCGAGTGCGAAACACAGGGGCTTCCCACCGCCTCCTCACCTTCTCTGGGTCCCCTCCTCTCACTTCTCCTCTTCTCCTTCCAGGATGCTGGACAACAACAGGATTGCCACCATCATCCCCGCGACGTTTGCAGGGCTGAAGTCTCTGTATTTCCTGTGAGTAGGGGTGGGCACAGCCCTCCCCAAGGTTTGGGGGGAACCCCACTCTGTGGGTGTCTGCCTGGTACCTCCTGCATGCCTTCTCCAGGCGGCTTCTAGCCTTTTCCAGGGTGAGTCAAGGATGCTGTGGCTTCCTCACTTTCCCCAGGGTGCAAGGAGTGATGGTACAAGGGAGATGCTCACATTTCCAGGAGCTGCAGGGGATGCCCGACCTGGCAGAGGGAACCAGCAGGCTTTGCTGGTGCTGCTGCTCCTCTGTGCCATCTCCTGCTCTCAGCACACTCTAGTTAAAACCAGGGTTATTGCTTTTGCTTGGGACAGGGACAGGCAGGTTTCTGGGGAGTTTGGCCTGAGCAGGGCCTCAGCACTAACTGATGAGCCGGACAGGTAGTGGTGGTCGCAGTTTGGGTTGCGGACCGCTTTCCTTGAGTCAGCGACTGCAAATAGGATCCAGTGCTTTCACAAACTACAGCCCTTCTGCTCTTCTGCTGGCTGTTTTCACACCAGGTCATCTCAAGCCAAGGGGTCTCTAAGGTCCAGCCATGTCCAAGACGGATATACAGGATAACAAATTTGCTTTAGCCACCATAAAAACAACTTTGCAATTGCTATAAGATGACTTTAACACATTTTCTATAGTCCAGAATACAGATCGGAAACCTTGGCAGCAGCCTGGAGTCAGCACTAGGGGGGAAATTTGGCTGTTGTAGTGGAAAAAACACATGTGTGTGAGTGCACAGATGCACATATATATTCACGTATGTCTGACCATGTTTTAAGCTGTGTTCCCTGGGTGGACACCTGCAAGTAGAGTGCTTCAGCCACAGCTGCTGGTCCGGACTCGCACCATCTCTGCTGGAGAAGTAACTGCTGGAGTTGGCTCTAAAAGCCTGAAAGTTGGGTTTGGGGGTGTGCAGGACTCAGTAACCACTGTGCCTGGGGCTGGGGGAGCTGCTGGCATGGGGGAACGGACCGCAGCCGGGGCTGGCCATGGGCTTGGGGAAGAGGGGCTGTGACCCTGGGACTTTGCTCCTCTGCAAAACCTGGGTAGCGCTCGGTGTCCAGAGACTTGTCCCCGCTCTGTCCCCAGAGGAGGAGCCATGTGGGCTGCAGAGGACAGCCCTGGGGGGACGGAGCTCCCCTCGGCCGCACGTTCCCGAGTTGTAGGCAGCAGCGCCGCTCTGCTCCGTGACGTACTCCGTTTATCCTTCCTGCATTTTTGTTAGCAAACCAAATAAACGAAAACTGCGGTCGCTAAACGTGCAGTGAGGAACACTGCGCACAGGCATGTGCAAAAGTGCTGGGAAAAACACCAGCGGGAGTTCAGGCTATAAATTTGCCTTTACTGGCTGTCACTCCAGGGTCATTTGCTGCTGCTTTTATGTCCTATTCTCCCAGTGACGTGCCCGTCACAGCTCACTGGAGAGCATCTCCCACAGCTGCCAAATGTGCCTCGTATCGTTACCTTTACATCAGAAGGTGACTGAAGCTCGGCACTGCCATTGATAGCCACGTATGCCTGGGGCGGTGGGAGCTGAACTCGCCCTGTGGTTTTGCGTGGCCGTGGCTACTCTGCCGGGGTGTGTGGGAGCCGGTGCAGCCGCAGCCACGCTGCTCTGGGCTGGCTGCACCACCGGCCCTGAGCTTCCCCCCCGGAGTATCTACACGAGCAGCACATACAGTGCAGATGTCCCTCCAGGTGAGGCCACGGAGCGGCAAAAAGCCCTTGTGAAACACTGCGTGGTCCGGGAGCAGCAGCAGGACCCCAGCTGTGCACAGGGTTGTGTGCCGGGCAGATGTACGGTGCTGTGACCTCATTTTTTCTTGTTGCCTCCCGACCAGGTACATGCTGAACAACTCTTTGACTCAAATACCCAATGCCTCCCTCTGTGCAGAGATGCCGAAGCTCAGCTGGCTGTGAGTACCCTGCCTGCCGGCTGCGATGCCGGGCTGCCCGCGGGGTAGGCAGGGGATGCTGCAGGCACTGCTCCCGCTCTCCAGCCAGGCTCCTGGGGCAGAGAAGGAGGGGAAAGTGCTGACAGCATCCCACAGGGGCTGGGGGTGGAGGGGGGCAAGTGAGAGGTGAGGGATTAGCCCCCAAGGACGGTGGGGATGGAAGGGGAGAGCCTGGGGCGGTGGCAGCCACGATTGCCTTTCTGCAGGGAGCTGGAAGGGAACAGGATCCGGACGGTGAGCAGGGCTGTCTTCCAGGAGTGTCGTGACTTCACGGTGCTGTGAGTACCACGGGAGCCCCGCCACGGCCCCCACTTGCTGGTGCAGACCCCGTCCCATTGTGGGCACATGGAGGGATGGAGAGGGGGTAGCCTGCACTCAACTGGGCTCCCTGTTTCCCACTGATCTGGAACAGATAAGGAGCTGCTGTGTGGTGTTTAATGGTTTCAGCCCATGTTTGTACACAGCATCAGCAGTGCAGTCACCTTCATGAAGTTTGTAGGGACTTGATCAGGGGCCCCAGAGCCTTTTCCAGGGGCTCTGTGCTGGAGGATGGCTGATGCGGGGTTGGGGAACTGGTGGGCTCATCCCAGAGCTCTGTCACCAGCTCTTCTGGTGGGAGATAGTGGTAGGACACGGCATGGAAAAACTTTCCTATGGTGTGTGACTACCAGAGCTCACAGCCAGCCCGGCCTCTTCCGCTGGCATTCAAATCCCCTAAAAATATCCCTGAGGAAGGCCATAAAGCTTCTGAGCCAGGTCTCTGCATGTCAAATAGCATCTGGCTCTGTTTCCTCCCCTCCTGCCTGGAGCCTGCTCCTGCCTCATTCCCTCCTGGCCCCAGGGCTGAGCTCTCGTCCAGGTGCCCTCCCGGAGCTGACAAAAGCAGAGGATTTGCATTGATGATGCACAGGCCTCTCCCAGGGTCTAGTTTTCCTCTACATGATGGTCATATATTTCCCAAAGAGATGTATACAGCCCCTGGAGCCTCAGAAGTTAAGGACAGGAGAGTTGTGCACTATGTAGATGTTATCCATGAGCACAAGTCCACCAGTGGCCACAGGGTGGTGGCAGGAGAGCAGAAGTGGGATGGGGAGCCAGCTGTCCTCCTAGGGAATAGGCAATCACGGTTACCCAGAGCCCTGGGAATGTACTGCGGGACCCTGTGCCAGTGCTGCCAGATCAGAGTAAGCAAGTACATCCAGGGTTTAGCTGGACAGTAGCTGATACGGCGCTGGGATGGGATTGGCTCCAGCAGGAGCTGGTCCCCTTTCTCCTTCCCCAGTCATCGCTTTCCTGCGAGGTACAGCAGATTATGCCCCTGCCCCGAGGGCAAACGCGGCAGCAGCACCCCAATGCTCATCACTACCCTGTGCAGGAGCAGGTTACGTGGCCAGCAGCAGAGCGGAGGCACACGCTGGCCCATGGAGAGGTGGAGATGTCGATGAGGTGAAGATCCCCTTTGCGGTTTACCTGGCAGTCCCTGGGGACTGATCTTGGGCCTCCTCTGACCACTGGCACACACTGTCTCTGAGGATGAGTGCTGTGGAAAGGTCTGCTGTCGCTTTCCAGTCGAAGATTGCTGCACAAAGATCCTGTTCCCCTCTTCTGCCTTTCTTGGAGAAGCCCCAATAGGCATTTAATCCCCAAAATATGCACCCCTACGGCTTTTTCTCCAGTGAGAGCTGCCTGCAAGCCCCCAGTGCCGGGTGGGTGAGCTGCCGCCCCGCCATCCATCCTTCCTCCCACAGCCGAGTCCGTTGGCTTTGATCAGCAGCGTGTTTCCCGGGGCTGTTATGGCAGTGCCATGGAAACGTCCGTACAGGCAGACGGACGGTATAAACACGCCCTGACCATGACACCAGCAGAGGAGACAGGGGCTCATGTTTGGGCTCTGTGGGATGAGCCGTCCTGGCCGAACTCCTCCATCTCCCCCCATCCTGCCCAGCCGCACCATGGACCACATTAGAACGGGATGCTCTGGTTGGTGTCTGAGCTCAGCAGAGCCCAGCTGCTTGATGTGAACCTCCACCAAGGAGCACCGTCCCTAGGTCATGGCACTCATGGGGTCTCCTAGTGCCTTCAAGCATGTGCCATCCCACTGGCCTCTGCTCCTGCTGTTCTGAAACTTTTTGTGTTTCTTGGTGCACCATGCTGGGTTTTTGCCTCTGAGCACTTGAACCAGCCCTGCTCATCCTCCACGCTTCTGATGGGCTCTTCTCTGAGCTGTGGGCTTGCGTGAGGTGGAGCCTTGCACCTGAGAGCTGGGCTCTGGCTCAGACTTTTCCTACAACAGCGGAGCATTTGGCTGCTGGAGGTGATGGTTGTGGCTCGGTGCATTTGGGAGGGATGTGGCAGGGTGAGCGCCGTGCAGCGCTGGCACCCCTGGCTGCTCGTGGCCAGTCCAGAGATCAGACGATGCTCCTGAAGGGTGTGCAAGATTGTGCCGTACCCACATGCTCTCTCCCCTTCCTTCTCCTCCAGGATCCTGCGCAGAAACAAGCTCAGGTGGATTCAGGACGGGACGTTTTCCAGGCTGAACAGGCTGGTGGAGCTGTAAGTTTCCAGCCATCGCCTGCCCCGAGCCCCCTGTTCCTGCAGGGGTAGGGGTCTTGCTTGAGACCCCTCTCTGCCCCCTGCTCAGGGCACCTCGCTGCTCAGCACCCTCGGGTGCAAGACTCGGTGCTCTCAACCACTTCTCAAACACTGCTTCTCCTCCACACAGCGACCTGTCATCCAACAGACTAGACCAGCTCTCCTCCTCTCTATTTAACGGCCTGGCTGAGCTCCAGCAGCTGTGAGTACCGGGGGTGCCCATGCCCCCCCCTGCAAGTACCGGGGTGCCCTGCAGGACCCCTGCACCTCTGCATCGCGTTGGGTACACGTCCTTGCTGTGTGGTCTCTTCACTCAGCAGTGTGAGCACCTCAGCGGTGGCCCCGGCAGGACGTGCTCCCTCCAGGAGGGTCTGCCTGCAGACTCTCCGCTTCGGGGTTGCAGACCCATCCTGGGGAATGGGGAGTGCTGGGAAAAGCCATAGAAAGACACCCCTTTGCCCTTGCTTCCAGCTACTCTGATAGCTTCCAGGTGGGAAAAATACTAAAGGCTTGTCTCTTTTCAGGAATATTTCCTACAACCCCTTGAGAGAGATCTTGCCTGGCCAGTTTGAGAGCCTGCCCCAGCTACGGTCTTTGTGAGTCCCGCAACATCGACTGTGGCAGCCCCAAAATCAGCCCAGGGCCTCTCACACCTTCCCCTGTGCTGGTTTCCTTTTGTAGGAGCTTGGAAGGGCTGGAGATCCCCAACATCCACAACCTGACCTTCCAGAAGCTGACCAACCTCTCCCACATGTGAGTGGGGGGAGCGGGTGGCTGCTGCTGCCTCCCTGGCACCCGTGGCTGAGGGTGCTGGGTGCGGGGAGGGACGGCGGTTCACTCCTTACACCCGTAAGCAAGTTATTTCAGCCCACTGGAAGCCCCTGAGTGTGATGATACTGCTTAAATCCCCCCGGGGCAAGAGGGTGGCTCCTAGCTGGGGCTTACTTAGAGCAACGGGAGCGTTTTGCCCATGGGAAGGGAGCACTTTGTAGAGCCACAGGTTCTCCATCTGGGTACGCATATGATACGAAGAGTGATTTGGATTGCTGAAGGCGCGCATTGCGTAGGTGATGTGGGAAGGTAGGCTCGCTCAGCCGAGGCGCGCACCAGTAGCGAGCTGTGTGCTGAAAGCTGTGGTTAAGTAATCCTATTAACGGCCCTTTTGCTTGGGTCTGAGATAATGACCCAAGAACCCCAGCGATGTGGAGATAGACAGGCTGGACAGGCATCGTGCACAGCATGGAAACAGGACCGCACAGCCAGCTGTGAGTGCTTCGGCTTCTCTTTGGAAGGAGAAAAAAAATAAAAAAAATCATTAATTTTCTCCAGATGCACATTTTAAAGTACCTGTAATGAAAGACAACTACATCTTCCTTTCCATAATTGGTCTGTTTGCACTATAAATACGGTACATTTTCTACCTGACTTGCTAATAAGCAATCATTTTCTCTCCTTTTATCTATAATTAAGCAGAAATGAGCCTCGCATTTCAGTTTTGTAGTCATTTTCTAATGCAGAGTTTTGCTAAGCTTATACGGGTTGGCTTTTATAAGGCTTGAAAAGATTAATCTGAAATAACATGCAGGGGAAAAAATGTGAATCCCTGTTAATGGAACTTGGAGGATTTGAATAAGGGATTGATTTTTAAATGTTAGTTTGTGAGAATCATGGGTTGGAGGAAAACACTCTTGTACTTATCGGCTGACAGTGCTGAATAGGGGCAGATTTAAGAGCACGGCTGTGGTATGCAATCCAAAAAGCACCGGGGTGCCTCCAGCTGGTATTGCGAAGCCTTCAGGGTGTTGCTTGTTTAGTGTCCAAAACCAGCTGCAGTACTGTGCAAACGGGAACCCCGCTTTGCTCAGCTCCATCACGCTCTGTGTGTCCCCCACATCCCTGCCCCGGGTGCTGGCACTGGGGGGGGCTGTGTGCTGGCATCGCCCGGTCCCCGCTCCCACCCTGCTCTGCCACTGCCTCCTTCACTGCCTCCTTCCTCCCCCTAACCTCCCCATCTCCCTCCCCCCGCTCTGTGTAAGCCCTCGGGCTCTTGGCTAGTGCGGGGAGCGGGGTGTGGGGGGCAGCTCTTCTCCCCCCAGACAGGGAAAACGGTGGCCGAGGGGTTGGAGGGAGCCAGTGCAGGCAGGCAGAGTGCGGGGTGCGGGGCAGGGGACTGTGCACGCCAGACAATGTTTGCTCCTGGTCCCGGTCACAGCTAGGAAACCTTCCCCCTTCCCTGACAGCTACTTCAAGAAGTTCCAGTACTGCAGCTACGCACCCCATGTGCGCAGCTGCAAACCCAACACCGATGGCATCTCCTCCTTCGAGAACCTCCTCGCCAACATCATCCTGCGTGTCTTTGTCTGGGTCGTCGCCTGCCTCACCTGCTTCGGCAACCTCTTCGTCATCTGCATGCGGTCCTTCATCGTGACGGAGAACAGCCAGCACACCATGGCCATCAAGTCCCTGTGCTGTGAGCTGGGCAGAGGAGGGGCAGGGACCAGTGCGGGGAGTGCAGAGGGAACGGGGGCAGATGAGCTGCTGCCCACCACCATCTCCCCAGGGAGGACCTGTCTAGCTGATGCCAGCCCTCCCCGGCGCAGCCAGGGCCTGTTTGCTGCCATCTTTCCCTTCATGCTGTTGGCAGATGGGTTTCTGGGCATCCCTCTGTGCCTGAGGCATCTTAGCCCATGCCCTCGCGTCTGTGCTCGCAGACACCAGCAGGCAGCTCTTTTATGCACGCATATATATATATGCATAAAGCCAATGGCTGCCCATTCTTTGATGGGTTTATGGCCATGGTGTTAATGCAGAGCCCACTGGTGGTTTTCTCAGGGTACCTTGTTTCCCCCCCTCCAGGTGCAGATGGCTTGATGGGCATCTACCTCTTTGTCATCGGAGCCTTCGACCTCAAGTACTCAGGCGAATACAACAAGCACGCCCAGGGCTGGATGGGCAGCCTCCAGTGCCAGCTGGTGGGCAGCCTGGCCATGCTCTCCTCCGAGGTGTCAGTCCTGCTGCTGACCTACATGACCCTGGAGAAATACTTCTCTATTGTTTTCCCGTTCAGCCACCACAGAGCCGGCAAGAAGCAGACCATCTCAGTGCTAGTGGCCATCTGGCTTCTGGGCTTCTCCCTCAGCATTGTCCCCGTGTGGTGTAAGGAGACCTTTGGGAACTACTACGGGAGGAACGGGGTGTGTTTCCCACTGCAGCCTGATCTGGACGAGCGGCCCAGTGCACGGGGCTACTCCACCACCATCTACCTGGGTAAGGCCACCTCGGGACTTGGGACCCCGGGGTGGGGATGATGTGGGGCAGGACAAGCTTCCCTGGTGGGACTGAGGGTGCTCAGCCCAGCCATCCCCTCCAGGGTGCTGTGGGAGCCCACGCTGCCTCCGTTAGTGGGATGTCTGACTTTACGGGGCGCTGCCATCCTGCTGGGATTGTGTAAGACGGGGGTGCCAGCTCTGCCCTACACCCCGGGCTGGGGAGGGTCCCTGCTCCAGCCTGGTGCTGTGCCCGGTGTCACCCCGGAGCTGGGCATGGGCAGTGCTGGGCTAAGGCTGGATTCAGAACCAGCCGGGGCTGCTGAGTGTCTCTGCCCCCTCTAGTGATAAAAGCAGGAGTAGTCCTGCTGCTGCCGGCTGTGCCACCGATCCCAGCTTGAGAGGTTTGCACTGTGGCTATGCTCAAAGCGAGATTTCTTCCTCTCTAGGCTTGAATCTCGCAGCCTTCATCACCATTGTCTTTGCCTACTCTGGCATGTTCTACTCCATCCACATCACTGCGTCCAGAACAGCGGAGAGAGGTGTCTGCTCCCGGGAAGTTGCCATCGCAAAGCGGTTCTTCTTTATCGTCTTCACCGATGCTCTCTGCTGGATACCCATCTTTCTCCTCAAGCTGCTCTCCCTGCTGCAGGTGGAAATACCAGGTGAACCTCCATTCCCCACAAGGCCCTAAAGCAGAGCCCACTGCTGGCTGCTGCCTGCCGTGATCCCCTGGGTGGAGGGGACCCCTTGATGTGGGTGCTGCCGAGTTTGGAGCTCTCTTCACCCACATGAGGGCTGCAAGGGGAGATGGACAGCATTACTGGTTTCCCTGGGCCACTGTCTCTCTCCAGGGAGCAGCAGTCATCACCCCCCATGGGGGGATACCCTTCCAGCCATGAACCCATGATTGGCATGGCCCCACTTTGCTGCGTGGGCTGGAGTTGGTGGGTGACCCCTTGACAGGGGACAACCCCACCCCCCACCCCGGCTGCCTAACGTCGTGTCCTTGTTGGCACAGGCACCATCACCTCTTGGGTGGTCATCTTCATCCTGCCCATCAACAGCGCCCTGAATCCCATCCTCTACACCATCACCACCGCCTCCTTCCAGGAGAAGGTGAAGGGCTGTTTGCAGACCAAGCAGCTGGAGCTGTACGAGTCCCGCAAGAGCTTCACCCTGGCAACACTGCAGGCCAGCAGCGCTTGACCTTCCCCGGCAGCACAAGGATGCCCGTGGCTCCCCAGCCTGCCAGGCACTACCTCCAGCTTCACAGCTCCACAAGAAAGGGCACGATCAGCTCTGGGATGCTGCTGGGTTGGAGAACTGCTAAGCACGAAGGTTTCCTCACCAGCCAGTAGATATTGTTAGTACTTTATTAATTACACGGATGGGAAGAGCAGCCCCGATCCAAGTCAAACAATCTGTTGCAGTTTATGCGATACAAAACAAAAGTCCCTTAAATACAAAATACACATCTTTTACGTGAACATCACCTGGCACTGAGCTCTACTGCCAGAGTTATATATTAATATTCCAACTGTACAAGTATTTATAGATAGAAAAAAAAGAAACATTTTAAAAAAATATTAGGAGAAAAATCAGACAGATAGGACGTGTTATGGCAAAACTGACACTGGGAATCGCTCCCGCGCGTGGGTCACATTGCCTTCCAGTTGGAACGATGTCTGGGAACTTGGGTCCCTGCCTGAATGGAGAAACCAGGTCAGGTCCTGGGTGCTGTTAGCTACGGCAGACGGTTTCTCTGTGGAGGAAAGGGAGGGATGGGAAGGGGAACAGACGTCGCTGCAGGGAGTCGCATTAGGGAAACAGCTCTGCACCCAGGAAGGATACGGGTTCTGCCACCTATAGCTGCCCAAAGAAGGGTGAATGTAGGACAACTCCACCTCCCCACCTTTCTGTAGAGGCCAGGAGGGGATGGAGCCTGGCCTGAGCAGCTGGAACGTGCTTAGCCCAGCTTGGGCTACCCTGCTTTGCTTGCTTAAAGGAAGCAGATGCTGCACAGTGAGTCGGGACGAGCACAACCCTGCCTTGGCCAAAGCTTTCAGCCCCGAGTGCTGTTGTGGTGCAGCCGGTGCTGGCAAGGCTGCTCTGCCCCAACAGCAGCAAGAAACTGGGAGCTGCTGCACTGGCTGTGTCCCTCCCTCCCACAGTGCCTCCTCGTAACCAGCCCCGTGGGGTATCGCCAACTACCAGGACAGCTGCTCTGGGGCTCTAGACGTGTCCTGCCTGCTCCAAATGATGGGTAGGCTGGTTTCGAGGGACGGGCTTGGCTTGGGACGTCATCCACCCAGCCCCCACTGAAGCCTAATGCCCAAAGCAGTGCTTTTAGCCAAGTAACAGCAAAGCACAGGACTGGAGGGCTTTTTCTTCTCCTATGAAATTCAGCACCAAATGTAATGGCAACAGGTTCCTTCTGCCACTCGACAACAGCTAGCTCTCGAGACATATCTGGATATCTAGATGTAACCCCCCACTTTCCAGAACAGCAGCCTCCTCCACTACCAAACAGGTTCTCGCAGTGACCCCCGGCTGTCCCTGCCAGGTGACACCGCACATGCAATTCACCCCTCGCTGCCCACCCTTCACTCCCCAACAGCGCTGTGACCTACAGACGCAGCACCATCCTCCCTGTTCGCTTCTCCCACACCTCCGCACCCTTCTGCTTCGCTCCACGCACCTTCGCCCCTACGGCTGCTCCCGGGTCGCATCGGGGCACCCAGCTCCACCAGGGCCAGCTGCTTCCCAGCCCTGCCCGCAGGCTGCCTTCCCACAGCCTCTCTCTCTCTCAGTGCTCGCCAACCCCTCCTGTGGGGACCACGGGCTGCACGGCTTCACCTCTGTGGACAACGTGCTGCACAGCACGCTTGAGCAAGGGGTGGCTGAAGTAGCAGCAGGATGGTGGGATGGGGAATGCCCAGCCCAGGGTAAAGGGATGCTTATAAATATGTGCCTGCGAACATGCCAGCCTCTGCCTCCCCCTCCGCGGCCAGCTGCCTGCATGGCACTCCCCTCCAAGAGCCCCAGCCCAAATCCACCGGCAAGTCCACGTCAGACAGGACAGAGCATCTTCCTGGCACCTC
>NW_009647444.1:848731-861929 GCF_000708025.1 Charadrius vociferus
CGGATCCGCGCCAGCTCCATGGCGCAGAGGTGGCCAAACACCTTGTTGTACCACTCAGGAGACCGGCCCCTGGAGAAGGGAACAGGCAGGAGGGGGGTGAGCGGGCAGAAGAGACCCTGGCAGGTGCCAAGGAGCAGCATGCAGCTTCTTGCTGCGGGACAGGCACTCAGCATGGCTCCAGCTGCCACGGACTGAGACACTGAATGAGCACTACATGACAGAAAAGGGAACGTGCCTCCCCCACTCCGCACCGCAGACAACTGGCAAAATGGGGGAATAGCTGTGACCCAACCGGGTGACAGCTCATCCCATCTTTACACCACTACACCCCAGAACAGCTCACCAGAGAGGAGAGTGTGAATGCCACGCTTTGTACTCACGGGGGACCCCGTGTTTTCTGCAGAAGCTTTAAGGGACCTGCTGCCACACTCGGACCCACCAGGGGAACTGCCAGCACTGCAAGACCGAGCTGGTGCCTCCTTTCCTGGTAACTATCTGGCAGCTAAAACCTGGCCGCAGACCAGCGCCCCTTTCCCTCGGGGCAGGCAGGCACCATACTGCGTGAGCTGCAGCCCTGCCGGTGCTGCCAGCCCAGGCACGCAGAGGGATGAGCAGTTCCTGCGCTCCACCACCACCTACTGCTCCACCAACCTCCCCGGCAGCTGATGCAGTGGCACCAAGGGCCCACCCCCTTACCTGAGGTCAGCTCTGCAGATGTGGGTCACTTTGGAGCGGCCTGCGGCGCTGGGCTCGATGAGGTACTGGGAGGTCAGCACGACGGCTTTGACACCTCCCTCCGCCGGCAGCTTGTCGTGCTCCACCGAGATGGAGATGAGCAGGCAGGCTCCCCGTGGCAGGTCCGTGTGCCAGCGCCTGCAGGACAGAACGGCCCCACTCAGCTCCGGTCCCTGTGTCCCCACCCACAGGCAGCCCCTGCCCAGACCTCGGGGTCCACATTGGGAACGGGGAGGTGGGGGAGCCTGTACAGCCCAGGGAGGAGCAGCCAGGGCTGAGGCCAGATGGCATCCACCAAACCGAGACCAAACCCTCCCACTGGGGTCCTTCCCTGCCCTCACCGGAGCACCACGCAGTCTCTGCGCGGGTGGGGTGCCATGCTGTCCGTGACGTAGTGGTAGACCTCCATGTTCTTGTCCAGGGCCTCCACCACTTTGCTCTGCAGCAGGTCCTCATCCCAGAGATGACGTTCCCGAAGCACCCGGTGCAGCACTGTGGCAGGAGGGGCCTCGACGTCCGTGGACACCTTCCACAAGCGCAGAGGGTGCCCGTCCCCAACCTGACGGGCCAAGGGAAAGGTCAGGCAGGCTATTCTGCAGGACCCCCACAATGCTAACCCCCCAAACGGCTTCAGTGATGACTCCCAGTGCCATGCAGCAGCACCATCGCATCTGCGTGCTAGGGATGGGATGGGATGGGATGGGATGGGATGGGATGGGATGGGATGGGAGCTGCTCTGGCTGCTGGAGAGGGGCTGGATGCAGGCAACCAACTCCTCTGCTAACACCACCACAGTGGGATCTCTGCCGGAACTGCTGGGCACAGAGCACCCTCCATCCCAGAGCTGTCCATCTCTCAGCCCCACCTCTGGACAGGGAAGGGGTCGCCGATCCCTCCTTGCCAAAGGGAACAAACGCCAAGGGGTGGTTAGCCAGTTGGCAGGTGGCCGCAGGACCTGTGGCACCCCGTGGTCACCCCTACATATTTCGCATGTCTACCCAAGCCTCCCACCACACAGTGGCATTTACCTTTTTGCAGGAGAGCTCCGTGTTCAGGGGCCCTGGCGTGCTCAGCCACCCCTTGAATTTCTCCGACGACTCTTTGAGCAGGTTCTGGACACTCTGCTCGAAGTAGGAGTGTAAATCCTTGCTTTCCCCCTGACACACGAAGTCAGCCAGGGGATGTGGGTAAGCATCTGCTGCCATATATGAACTGCTCAGCTGGAGCAAGATGTCGTGGGATACCTAAAACACAAGAGCATATAGATCTTCAGCAAGCCAGAGGGATCCTACGTGGACTTTGTGAGTGGTCCTGGGCAGCCAGAAAACCACAACTCCCCATCTCACCAAGGAGGGAGGAAGGATGGACACAGCCTCCCTGGACATACATCCTGCAGTTTGTGACCTGCACCACAATAAGATCCAGATGGGCTTTGCTCCTGGGGCTGACCGACTGGTGGCAGCTGCCCCACTGAAGAACGGGTGCCTTTATCTTGCCCCACACTGACTCGGCTGGACCAGCACCCCACCGGGGAGGTCAGATCTCCCACTGGCAGCGCCCAGGGAAGGCAATGCCAGGCTGGACACGCCGCAGTCACCCACCTGGAAAAGCTTCTTGCAGTCGATGATCATGTGGGAGAGCCCCTGTGTTGCAGCCATGTTCTCGTTGAGGTCCTTCTGGTCAGGCTTCCCCATGGTGCCCCTCTTATGTATGGCCCTGCGGGGGAGTAGGCATTGCTGGGACCGGCTGGGCATCCCACCCGCCTCTATGTCCCCATTGCTCTGCTTTGCGTTGCAGAGCGCGGGACCTCCATATTGCAAAGCAGAGCAGAGCGATGCGGGGCTGTGTGAAAGCATGCGCATTCCCACCATGCCTTGTCCCAGATGTCCATCCTCCCAGGATGGACCGGGAAGGGGTGATGGGGAGACAGGGAGTCTGGGGAGGCCAAGGCTAGTCCAACCCTTACCTTGGTGAGGTGCTTTCCTTCTTGCACACGTTGAGGTGGAAGATGGAGGGGGCCAGGCACACAGCCAGGTTCCCGGCGGTCATCTGGTTCTCCTCCGCGGAGGCGATGTCGCTCAGGAAGTAGAGCAGGGTCTGCAGCACCTCCCGGTTCTCGTCCGGCATGAGGATAACGGCTGCCTGCACAGCCTGCAGCCGCTGCTCCCTCGACACGCCCGCAAAGCTGATGGTCAGTAAGTCCATCCCCGCGGGCCACCACCTGCCTCCACTGCCTCTGCCCAAATGAAGAGACACCTCCTCCCTGGGAGACCCTGACTTTCATCCCCCGCCCAGGGGCGACCAGCCCCAGCCCAGCACTTACACTGGTATATCTGCAGGAAGGTGTCCGTCAGCTTGCTGGTGAAGATGGGCTCCGGCAGGTCACGGAAATACTGCTTCAGCAGGTCAGCCACGTCGTACGCTGACTGCCCGTCGTAGTTGACGTTGTCGGGGCTGGTTTCATTCATGTGCCGGAGCGCCTGAATCCGGGACTTCACCCCTGACTTTCGGAAAATGCCAACCTGCCAGGAAAGAGCAGGTTGGTGCTCAAGTGCAGAGCAGGCACCAACCCAGCAGGGGCCTGGGTGGACTCCCATGAGACAGGCGAGGAAGCCCCTGCCCCAAAGACCTCACTCCCCTCCAACCCAGAGAAGAAGTCTGAGTGAGAGATGGCCAAGGAGACACCAGTGGGTGTGGAGTTCCTACAGACAATCCCACCCTCCTGCTTCACCACAGCCGAGCGCTGCAAGAGGTGAACAAAAAAGCACCCCTGCAAGCTAGCTTTTTCCCCAAATCAGAGTGCTGCTGCTCAGCGGCGGGCTCGGAGCTGCCCCGCAGCCACAGGCGGTGGTTGCAGCATCACCTGGTCCAGGCACTGGCTGCGGATGTAGCGCATGGCCTGCTGGATGCTCTGTGGAAGGGGCTGCCCTGTCCGCTGCACGTTGATGATGGGCGGCACCCCGAAGACCACCTTGTCCCTGTAGTCGGGGACTTTACTCCGCTTCATGAACTTGGGCACAGTCCTGTGGAGTGGGACAGACAGACGTCAGCGCAACGAAGAGCTCCCTCAGCACCACCTCGCAGAGGGGAGCAGGACCCCAGGTAACACACACACGCCATATTTTGAATATAAGCAAGGCAGCTTTTGAGCAGGAACTGCAGCACCTTTTATTAAGCCAAAATGCTTTAATACTTGGCTACAAAAGCAAACCACTGTCCTGCTCTCTTACGTTGCTGCAGCATTTTTAATGCCCCACAAACACCTGCAGCCCTCCCGGGTGCAGATGATGCTGGGGGCCCAGGTGTCAGCCCCCACCTCACACTTGCAAGGGTGCCCACAGCCAGGCAGAGCAAAGCCAGCTTCTCTTTCGGCTTTTTCTCCTCCCTCTCCACCATCTTTGCACACCAAAGCAGCCCCAGGCTGCGGGCCCCGGGCTGAGAAGCAGCGCCAGACCCAGCGCAGAGCTGCAGCCTGCACCCACCGCGAGGGCACCGTCCCGGTCCCGCTCCCCACCAGCTCACCACGTCCAGGCTTGCTTGTGGGGCACGGAGTACTTCTCCATGATGGCCGTGAGTCGGAGGAGGGAGCACTTCTGGAGCAGGTTGAGCTGAGCAGAGGACTGGCGGTTGATCTCCAGGGAGGCAGAGTTCAGGCTGGGCCGGTGTGAGTTCTGGAAACTGTGCCAGCGCAGCTTTCTGTGGGGAAACACCGGTGATGGCAGAGCTGGAGACCCCAGGGAAGGGCCTTTCCCTCCCCGCAGCACCCACTGCTCTGGGGGAAGGTGCGGGCACAGCAGCAGTCGGGATACCAATACCCGCCCCGGTCCCACCAGTGCTGCTATCTCCCCCTGGGTGCTCTCAAACTCAGTGCGAGAGGGTGTCGGGGAGAGTATGAGAGACACTTTCCCTTGCCTCAGAGAACTGCTCCCTCCCCCCAGGTTCCCCTGAAACAACCAGCACCCTCTCACTTGCAGCCCCTGCAGAGCCGTGGGGCTACACAGGCTCACTGCGCCTGCCCCAGCACCCAAGGGCTGTGCTGGGCTACAGCCCTGCCAGGAGACCTGGGAGAGCTCAGATGCTCAGGGTGACACATGCCTGCAGGACCACCACACACAGCAATGCCATGGCAATGGGGGCATCTCCAACACTTGTTTTCTCAAGAAGAAAAGACACCCCAATGAGTTAGTGCTGTGTTTAGCCTGCTAAAACCCTTCCCGAGTCTGTGCTGCTCTGGGAAGGCTCCTGCCCGGCTGCTCCGGTGCATCCCCAACTCCAGAAGGGACATTCCCAGCTAACAAAAAAACCCCATCCCTCTTTATTCCTGCCTGCACCCACAACACCCTCCAGTGTCAGCCTAGCAGGGGCTAGAAAAGTCACAGAATCCAGAAACGGCTGGAATTTTCTAAGGGAAAAGCCCAAGAGAGCACTAGCACGCTGCAAGCAAGTGCCTCCTTCATTAGAGGAGACCTGTTATTAGTAAATAAAAACCCATTTAATTACGTGTCTGTGCAGGCAGAGAGGTGGCAGCCCGTACAGCAGCAGGGCTGGCAGTGGTGGCTTGCGGCCGCCAGAGCGCACCAGCGCCCTGCGCTGAGCTCCCCCTGCCCGTCCCGCACCGCCCCGTCCCCATCTCCCCGTTCCTGCCCGCTTCTGCCATGCGGGAAAAAGGTCGATCGCCAAGCCAGGGCTTGCAGGGCACCGGCCAGGACACCCCCAGGCAACGGCTCCGGTGCTGTGCCACAGGCAGCGCATCCCTGCTGCAGAAGCACATGTTGATGGGAGATGGGCTTGCGGTGAACACCAGCAGCTCCAGGACCAAGTCCTTCCTAAGAGTGGTGGAAGGAAGGAGAACACAGCCCCAGCCCCAGCCCGTGCTTACCTGCAGGGCCTGGTGAGCGATGCTCCCACCCCCGAGTCCCGGCGCTCCCGCATCTCAATCTCCTCGGCCTCGTTGAGGGAGTTGCCCGTGCTGTCAAAGTCACTGGCAGAGGTGCCAACATCCGACATGGATCGCTCTTCGAAGTGCAGGTTGGAGGGTTCCCCTCCCGAGTCCGACTCCTCATCCTCATCCTCCTCCTCCTCACCCCCCTCCTCCCCAGCCAGGTCAGGGGAGATGGCTTTATACCAGAGCTCCACCTTCTGCTGCAGCCCCCACATGTGCTGTAGGATGTCGTCGAGGTTCTCATAGGTCACCTCCCCATCTTCCTTGCAGAAATCCTCGCTGCTGCCGAACTCCGGCACATTGTCGTACACGCTGACCCGGCTGCCCAGGGAGCTGCAGGAGCCCCGACGGCGGCGGCAAGCGAAACCCCGCGGGGAGGACGAACCCTCCACGCTGCTGTTGCTGCCGCCCCCGCCGCCTCCCACCAGCCCAACCGGCACATTCCCCGATTTCCAGTGGGTCAGGGAGCTGCCGCCCAAGGGACACAAGCTCTCGATGGAGAGGGATTTGGGAAAGGTGCCCGGCTTGTGGTCCTGGGGGATGTAGACCAAGCAGTCCCCCCGATGACCCTGCCGGTGCTGGCAGTCTCCAGCAGCCCAGTCGCCGCTGGCTGTCACGGCCGTTTTGTAGTCCTCCAGGTAGACTCCACTGCGTTTCGAGTCAGAGCTCACCTTGCTCCTGCCTGAGCCTAGCAAGCGGTTAGTCCTGTATGATACCGAGAAGAAGTGTTTTTTGCCATGAAAAGAGGCAGATACCCCTCTTTTAGGGGAGTTGGCCTTGGTGGCTGCGAGGTCCCCATTAGTCTTCAGGGATCCCCATCCTGGTGCGGCTGTGATGCTGTCATGTGGGACGACCTTCTCGTCTGGGTTGTCTTTCTCTTTGTCCCTCCTTCGGAGGGACTCGATCCTCTTCAAGAAGCTGCGAGACCGTCGCTTCTTTGGTTTCTCCTTGGAGCCCTCGCCGTGGCTCAAGGGCTGCTCTGGCAAGGAGCGCTCACTTAAGCTGCAGCTGGAGGTGGCGATAGCAGCGGTAGTGCAGATGGGGGACGGGGGACCAGGCGGCACAGCTCTGACACCCAGTGTGCCGCCTGTGCTGCCGGTGCTGCCCGTGCTGTGCAGGGACACAGCCTCCGGGTTGGTGCTGAGGTCCGTGAGGACGCTCTCGCGGCTGGACGCCAGTCGCATGGTGGAGCTCAGGACCTCGGAGCCCTGGGAGAGGACGTCGACCGACCCCACCCGCGACCACCTCTTGCTGTCCCGCTGAAAAGCCCACCGGTTGCTGATGGCACACAGGTCTTCCTCCTCAGAGTCTTCATTCTGCAGGTGGTTGACAACAGGGAACAATCAATTAGTCAGAGCCACAGAGGGTCGGCGCGTCCTCCCGCCCTGCTCTCTTCTCCTGGGACAAGCACCCCAGCAAAGGGCACGGCCCACAGCACGGCCCCTTAAGCCTACTCTGGTTCTCTTTGGCAACGCAGGGCTCCAGGATCCAGCAGGCATCATTTTGCCCATGCCCAAGGGCCATACAGCACTGGGAAAGGGAAGATGCTGCTTCTAGGCTTCCTCTGGATGGCTCACAGGCAGTCAGGACATCCCTACGGAGCCTCCCCGCAAACCCATGGCCGCGTACAGCAGCGCACAGCAGCACAGGATGCAGTGCAGCATCCCTTCCCAAGTCAAAATAAGGGCAATCAGAACAAGAAGGGATACGCCCACGTAATGATTTCCATATGCTAAACACAAAGCTGGTGCGCATTATAAATGTATTATTCATTAAGGGAAATAGAAAAGGCTTTGTTATTAATATGCCAATATTAATTGCTGTCGTGACACGTGGGCTGGTTTCACCCATCCCTCCAGGGTCAGGCTTCCTCCTGGAGACACGCTGCCGGGGAGTCTCAGAGCCCGGCTCAGCAGAGACCCCGAGGGTGACGGTGCAGGTTAGAGGACACAGCCCTGCGCAGACCACCACGGCTGTCCCAGCACGGGTGCAGCAACTCCTGCGGTTTGACCGCTGCTGCCACAGCCTCGGGGAGGTGTGTGGGCACAGGGCAAACACAGGCACCTGCTAATTCAGCCAACCACTTCTGGGGCTGTGTCTGTCCTGGGAGACAGCGAAACGAATAAACCGGCAGCGCCGGGTGCTGCTCCGTGCCCGGGGGCAGTCCTGGCGCACACCAGTGTTATTACTCAACACAGGACTGCTGCCCCGCCGGTGCGCGCCCATTCCCCCGTGCCCCTCAGCCCCTCGCCTGCCCTCGAACACCTGGGACGTACCTGTTTACGCTGAAAGTGGACTTCCAGCTTCATGGAGGCACATGTGTTCAGGGTCATCAGCCTCCTGCAAGAAACCAAGAGAGGCTTTACCCCGGTCCTGGCCCCTGCTGGGGCCGCAGTGCTTGCTTTTTCTTGTTCTTTTTTTTATTTTCCCTTTTTTTTTTTTCCCCCTTTTTTTTTTTTTTTTTCCTCCGTTTCTGTCTTAGAGCCCTTGTTGTTCGCTGTCACCTGTCACCCAGCAGCTGCGGCTCCAGGGATCAGAGGGAGACACGGAGCCCGGCACAGCCCCAAGCCCGCTCCCAGGGGAGCACGGTGGCCCAAGCGGCACCGCTGCCGGCCGGATCTCTACGGGCACCCCGTACCCCCGCCACCCGCCCAGGCACCCAGTCACACGCGCCTTGGGCATCGCAGCCAAGGGGTGAAACCGCGCCAGCGCACGGGTGGCACAAGCCCTTGGCCCCCCACCAGCAGGGATTTTGCAAGCGTAGCCATCGGAGCAGCACTCCACTGCCTCTGCGCAGGCACCGGGATGTCTCGGCCATGCCTAAATGCCCGCAGCCACCCCAGCGCCCGGTGTTCGCTCTCCCACAATCAAAGGACCTCAAAGGCCCCCCATCCCCCACCCGCTCACGCCACCACTGGGCTGCCGGGGCTGCAGGGGTGTCAGTCACCTCTCAGGCAGCGCTTGTCGGGTGCCCCGGCTCCCTCCGCCTGCTGGGGGTTTGCCTTGGCCATGAGACGGCCCCGTCGATGGCTGGGGGGGGGCAGCCATGGCCCCCAGCCCTCTGTCTGCAGAGGACCAGCCTGGCCCTGGTGGCTGCCGGGGGTGTTTCTGCTATTTCCAAGGGTGAACCCCCTGTGGGCTTGGGGACACCCATTGCCTCAAACATGGCTGCCAGGCGCCCTCGGGACAGGGCTGCCCCCTCGCCAGGCCCTTCACCTTTCCCTAGCCTACAGCTTCCAGCCCTGACTTTCTTCATTACACAAGTGAACGAATCTCCAGTTAATTCACTTTAATTAACACCTTCATGAACACTACTACGAGCACTTTTGTCCCAGTGCACAAGTACCCATGTCTGCACAGCCAAAAAATAAACCTCAGAGACATATTACCAAAAATTTGACTAATGCCCCTCTTGCAATCCCACTGAACCCCCCTCCCGCCCCCGCTCCCAACAGCGTGGTCCTGCAGCGCATCCTACAGCAGGATTAAATGCAGGATGACCGGCAGAGGGAACAAGATGGGGGCACACACATGCTAGGGGGGAAGAGAACACATCCAAGGGATTCATTTTCTTGGAGGAGCAGCATTTTCCAGTGTCCTTTTAGACCTTTTTGTTAAGCAAATGCTGCATGAGGCCACTTCAGGGACCCGAGGGAGACAGCTCAGGGGGACGGGGACATTGTGGCCTTATGTGTCCCACCCAGCTGCACCGGTCCCGCGAGCAGACAGCGATGACCTGCTCCAGGTTATTAGAGGAAAACAATCTCAGAAGCTCCTGTGGTCAGGTAGGTGACCACAAAAAGACCAGAAAGCTCAGACGGGGTGGGATGGTCAGAGACCTCTCACCATCTCCCACCCTGCTGGGACCACTGGGAGGGAAAACCAGGAGCTCACAGGCACGCAGGAAGCAGTGCAGGGAAGCCCCTCCTGCCCAGCACAAAAGCATCTCTGTTGGGAAAACAAATAAGTAACAGAGCATTTTCCCCATCCCTTGTCCACTTCATTTGGCAGCAGAGTGTGTGGGAGGGACAGCGAGAGGCAATGGTCATGTCTCAGCGTGGAGTCAGCGTGGGGGCACGGGCACGATGATGTGGCCCAAAAACCAAATCAGGGCTGAATCACTGTGTGCCAGTGTGACACACAGCCTGTCTGGACAGACAGATGCTGGGACGCGGCCTGGGGAGGGGGGTCCCTCCTTTTGGGTGTTTGCTGTTGCTCATGCTGGCAGCACGGGGAGAGTTGGTCCCCCCCGGCCAAGACACACGCTGCCTCCCTGCAGCAACACAGCCGGTGGCATCTCCCGCAGCTATTTTCAGCCCTGATGCTGCAAGGAGTAGCGTGTCCTGGTGGAAAATGTACGGCCGGGCTGCGTTGCCAGGCGCCGGGATGACTAACGTCACACGAAGCCAGCGAGCACTTGGGAAGGCAGAAATCCTCGGGCAGAGCAGCCAAACGTGAGGAGGGACCCACCAGCACAGACCTCACCTGTGCAAAGCCAACCGCAGCGCAAACCGACAGCTCCCCAACCGCCGCCGCGAGCGCCCGCAGCTCCTAATGACCCGCACGAAGCGCTAATTAACAGCGTGCGACTTCCATGGAGCACTTCACGCTGCACCAAGGCTCAGTGAATCCCTCGCTGCGTGTTTTCTCTCTTTGGCGGGCGGCACACGCCTGGTGACCGAGTGAAACTCCGTCCGCAGACACCGTTTCATCCACGGGCACTTTGACCTGAGTCGGCTTTATGCCAACAACCAAGCAAGACCCCTTCGCTCTGATACAGACACACAGTTTCCAAACTTCATTTCGTTCTCAGAGATGACACGAGCTTGCGAAATAAAGCAACATAAAACCCACCCCGGGGCAGACACAGCTCCCTCCCCTGGGGACCACAGCCCGCCAGTGCCACCCAGGGCAGCCAGCGGTGGAAGGGGAGAGCACGGGCAGCGGGGACACCAGAACCGGGTCTCTCTTTGCACCTCTGCTCAGTTTGAGAATTCAGCTCTGACCAATCCCTTTCTAATCGAGTTCCACAGGCCGGAGTTACCCAAGCTTGAAATTGAAACACAGCCTGAAAGCCACACAAAGAGAAGAATTATTCCTGGGAAATGTTTCCGTTCTCCAGGAGCTCTGCAAGTTCAAAACAAAAAAACCCACTGCTGTTTGCCTGGCACCACCCAACAGCCAGCAATGCTGTCCGATTCCAAAGGATCCAAACTCCTCCTCACAGAGACAGCAGAGAGTGCTCGAGCAGGCTCTGAGCAGCAGCCGGGGTGCGGGGCAGGCACTCCACAGCACCCACAGCTCAACCCACCGGGGACCGCGGGCAGCCCCGAGCCCTTGCCTGGGGCGCATCCTCACGCTGGCTCCGCCGCCTGCAGTCACGAAGGGATGCGAGGGAACATTACCTGCACAGGGATTTGAGGGAGTCCTGGTCCAGGAAGCTGTGGTCCTTCTTCACAGCACCGATGTCGAGAGGGAACAATGAGTCTGGGGAGGAAAGCGAGAGGAAAATCAGCGGCTGTTTCCCCGCCAGCCGCTTCACCGCGTGTAAGGGATGGTGGTGAGCATGGGAGGAGATGCTGTGAGGAGCAAGAGGAGGAGAGATGCCAAGGATGGGGAGTTGGAGAAGCGGGAGAGCAGTGAAGAGGAAAGGTGTGGGAGGCTCCTGGGTCATGAGTATGAGTCAAAAGAAGCCGGCAAGGCTGGGGCAGCGCATTGCCACCGGGAGCTGCCACCTGTGACAGTCGTGGCTGCAGGAGGAGAACCTACAGAGACGGACAGTCTCGCTGGGTTGCAGCTCTCCACAGACAGGACTCAACCCAGGCTCCCAGCAGCAGTTTCTCCCGAGGGACCACTTTTTGCCCACAGCTCCAGGAGGCAGCCAGCAAAGTGCAAGAGCAAGACGCAGAGAAGGGCTGGCGCAGAGGGGCCGGGGATGCTGTGGTACCGTGGTGGTGAGCACATGCCAAATGCAGAGGTGGGAGGGATGGACCAGGCAGAGGAGAGGGGTGGAAACAAGCCCCACCAGGCCAGGAGCAATAGGGCATCAGTGTCATGCAGCAGATACCCCTCACATCGCCTCCTCCTCAGACAGTTTCCCCCTCGCAGGACAAACAACCCTGTCACCGCACTGGGGACCTTGGCATGCCTGGGACAGATAAAGCTCATGGCAAATGCTCCTGCTGGGCTGGGGTGCTGGGACGGCTGTAGCACTCGGAGGATGAGCTGATTCAGAAATAACCACCAGCCCTTCGCAGCGCTTTCACACGCCCACGCAGGTACCACCGCACAGCTCTCCTCCCAGCTGAGCACATCTGGAGCCACCACCTCCTTGGGGGTGCCGGCTGCACGCACCGCAGGGGGATAGGGAACCCCTCGCCTTCTCCTCTCGGCACCTCATGGTGGTTTTTGGAGTGTGGTCACCTCCCTAACACTGCCCAAGACATCTTGGTGTCCCATAAGGTTCATCTCATGGGTTACTCTCTTCTCCCACCGATCCCCCAGAGTCAAGAAAGCCTCTCAGCTCCCTGGGGAGAGCTAAGAGCTACTAAGAGGTCCCCCAGGAGCAATAAAGCCGTACCGGTATAGTGGTACAGTAGATCTAGCGTCTCATTCAATCTCCCCACACGCCTCAAAGGCCATGGGTCAGGTCTCCACAGGCAGATGTGCTCACCGGCCTCAGGGCAGTAGCTGGAGGACCTGCCAGAGGCAGTACCTGCCCAGGGCCTTTGCGCAATGCTCTTTCCAGGTAAGTTATGTGAGGGTGGCGAGGTGCCCAAGGGCCTCCACCGAGTTTCCTCCTCATCTCCGTGTACTTGGAGACAGCTCTGCTGGGATTAGCTACGTAGGACCTGGACCACTAACCACAAGCGTCTAAGCCCAGCTGTTAATGAAGCTATGGAGTGCAATTACCAAGGGGACACTGAGCCCTGCCAGCTGGGGAGAAAAACAGAATGAAACACTCAGAGGATGTGGAAAGTTTTGCTCAGAAAGGCTGGAAAAAAGGGTCGGTTTATTCATAGACTCCGTCACCCAGCACCCACACCTCACCGCCCCGGGCTGTGAGCGCTATTGGGGGCCAACACCTGGGGCTGGGTCTCCCCTGCAGGAATCCGGACAGCCCTTGCACGTGGCCGTGCGAGGAGCCTGCCCCCTAAAATAGAAACCAGAGGCAAACAGGCAGCCTGTAAAGCCATCACCCGAGGGGCGAGAGCGTGGCTCCCGCACACGTGTTGTGGGGGGCGGTGGAAGTGCCCGGCCAAACAATAGCCATCGCCGCAGCCTGCCGGAGACCCGGCTTCCCGCTATTGTCCCGGCTGGCCGGGGCCGGCTGCAGCCACCGCTCCTCAGCACCAGCCCCCCCCGGCAGGGACCAGTGGTCCCACCATGGGTTTGAAGTAAACACAGCTGAGCCGGAGGCAAGACCCACCGCCAGAGTCACCCTGCAAACCGCCCGTGGGGGCATGGCGGGGGAGATGGGAGAAGGTCCGTCGAGGGGATCTGCCCGTGCCCTGCACCCTG
>NW_009647444.1:861941-864384 GCF_000708025.1 Charadrius vociferus
AACCGCTCTGCCCCGGGCACGACTTGCTGCGTACTCCGAAAGAGCAGACCTTGCTGCCAAATAGCATATCGAGGCAGGGCAGGAGCCTGCAGGACGCGTCAGCGGGGAGGGAGGGAGGGAATGAGGGAGGAAACACTCACTCTCAGCGTTACCTACATTGGCCGCCTCTGCCCTCCCACCCACTGCAAACACTCACTGAACTACTCAGAGCCGATGGCTCTCCGAAGCCTGCCTGCCCTTGGCCTGAGCTGCTGCCCCGGGGACTCCTCGCAGCCCTGCCTGAAGGGGAAAAGTTCAGGAATGCAGAAAAGTTAACAGCATGGCTGACTCTCCAGGCCATGGCCAAGTCCAAAGGCTTAAAGTTTTAACACATAATCGTATAATTAGTAAACAATCTTCTCCGTCCTCTCCTCTCCCCAGAGCTCCCTGCAGCCACCCTTGGTATGTGATTGAGATACGGGATAGGAGACACGGGTACAGGGCAGGGACTGGGATCAGCAGGAGGAGGCAGCTCTCACCTTCGTAAAGCTGGGCATACTGAGGGAATCCCGCCGCTCGCAGCCAGTCGCACGCTTTCTTGGCTTCGATTTCTGAAAGAAAGCAAAGAACCGGCCTGAGCATCCCACCCGGCAGCAGCGATGCTCCCTGCAGCAGCAGCCCGCTCCCTCCCAGCTCCCGCAGCGCTCGAGCCCGTGTTTCACATGCACAAAGCGGAGGAAACGACCGGCTGCAGAGACGGGAGCGGGGTGCCCGGGGATGCGCTGGTGGGAAGCAATGCCCATGCACAGAGGGGGTCTCTGCCCCCGGGAGCAGAAACTGCGCGGCTTTAGCCTCTCCGCTAGCACGAGGCAAAGAGGAGGAGGTAACACAGGAGCGATAGGGCTCACAAGACACAATTTTAACCTCCCAATGAAACATTTCATTTCTGAACCCACCAAACCAAATACAGTACTCTGCCAGACAAGAGAGGAAGACCTTTGTTTTTAATAATTAGTTCAGAGCTCATCAAAGCTTAGGGCTGGTCACTTTTGCAAACATCCTCCAGAAAAGTCGGCCAAAGAAACTTTTCCTTCTCCTTCCCACCACCCCGGACCACCCCACCTCTTCTTTGAAGCTGACGTTCATCCTGGCAGGCACCAAAACACTGATGGTTTTCTACACCCCCTGCCTGGCCGGTTCCCATCCCTCACACATGGTTCAGCTATCGCCTGGATAAACCCATCCAACAGCTAGCACTATTTTCTGGGAAATCACTCAAATTTACAGAACTTGAGGGAAAACAGCCCAAAGCTCATGCAGCCAAAGCAAGCTGCTGCCGAGTGTCGGCAGTCCATCGGTCTGCTGAGATTTATACTTCTGAGGGTG
Organism: Charadrius vociferus; assembly: GCF_000708025.1. Taxonomy (NCBI): domain Eukaryota; kingdom Metazoa; phylum Chordata; class Aves; order Charadriiformes; family Charadriidae; genus Charadrius; species Charadrius vociferus. Next base: position 863,307 of record NW_009647444.1, read on the forward strand.
ACAAACATTTGACCTCAAGCGCAGAAAATGCGACGGCATTTTCAGGGTCTCGCCCATCCCTCTCGGAGGCACCACCCAGCACAGACTGGACTGAGGCCGGATCCACCCAGAGCGGATTGCACTGAAACACCCCAATTTCATCACCATCCATCACCAGCCTCAGCCAAGAGCTCTGGCTGCATTTCCAATTACAAAACTACAGCAGGGGGAAAGAAAAAAAAAAAGCCCAAAACAAGCAGTTCAGTGAAGCCAAAACCCTAGACCCAAATATTTCAGAAGTTTTGGGAAGAAGGTTTGGAATAAGCATCTGCATCTGGGTCCAAACCATGCAGCTGTTCTTATCCATGCCATGAACTCAGCCAAAATCTGTGGCTCACCCCTCCTGCCCTCAACAGGGCTCAAAACCATTAAGACCAGGGGAGATCTCAACCCCGGAGCCTGACCGGGTCAGCCCGGTCCCCACGGAGCATCGCATCCATCCTCTGCATCCCGGCACCTCCGTGGGAGAAAACGCCCTGCGGCTGTGACTGCAGCCAGGTGGGCACTAAGACTCGTGGTCCACATGAATGGTCTTTGGTCATGACAGCTCCGGAGAGCAGATCCCTCCCGCATCCGCAGGGTGGGTAGGACCCAAGGATGGGCATTTCCCACAGCCAACAGACCTGCCAGACCCCCCTCCTGCCCCTGCTCCGCTCCTCCACCTCTCACAGGGGAGTTGCTGGCCATGGGGCCATCACAGCCAGAAGCTGCAGCTCAGGTGCCCCCAGCCAAGAAAAGAAACACCAAACTCCCAACCTAGTACTGCCCCATGATACCCTGACACACACACACACACACACACCCCTCTACTGCCCACTGCCCCCAGGGAGAGATGGGTCTGCCACCTCCCCCGAGAAGGGACAGCCAGAAGCGGAGCCGCGTGCTGAGCTTACCCCTGACGGCGGAGGGGCTGAACTGGTAGAAGATCATGGCTGGGGTGCCGACTGGCACTGCTCCGCCATGCGGGGGACGCGCAGGAGCCGTGTGACACCCAGCGTGGCCGCGGCACGCTCCCTGCCGTGGGGAGCAGCGGGGGGCC
>NW_009647444.1:864720-872597 GCF_000708025.1 Charadrius vociferus
GCAGGAAAGGACGGGCAGACCGACGCTGCTGCCGAACACGCCGGCGGGTGGTGAGCTGCCCGCGGGGGGCACGGCCACGGCGGCAGCACCAGGGCCACAGCCGGACGCTGTGCACAGGGTCACCCATTGCAAGCCGTGTCCCCAGCCCTCCCCAGGAGCTTCACTGCCAGGGCAAGGTGACGAGGGACCCAAATTCCGCACCCAACGGCAAAAGGGGCTGTCTGCAGCCTCTGTTGGAAATCCAGCCCCTGGGGGACGCTGCCTGGAGACCCTCCGCTGCCTCAAGCCGGCCAGAACCACACTGGGCAGAGAAGTCGTGAGCAGCAGTGATGGAGAAGGGTTTCCAACAGGGCTGTGTCTCCAGACGTGTGGATTCTCTGATGTCTAATAAAGGCTCATCACACACTACACCCACCCCTCAGCAGGGCCGAGAAGAAGGTCTCCTTGCATCCTCTGGTCAGAGAATGATTTCTGTGAGCTTGCAGCAACTTAATATCTTTGCGATCTGTAGTTTAAATGTGACGGAAATGATCCCATTTGAATGGTATTCCAGGAGGAGCAGGCACACAGACACCGGCAGACAGGCACATGAATGTGCACAGAGCCCACGCTTCCCTAAGAAACAAGAGGGTAAATCCCATGAAGTCGCTTTCCCACCACACACCAAACCCAACCTCAGAGGAGCCCAAACACAGCCCGTGCACGAGCGCACGCTGCTGCAGAGCCGGTCTGCAACAGCACGAGTCGTGTGTCAGCCACTTTTGCAGGTCCTAACCAAGGAACAAGGAGCAGATGAAGACACAAAAAGACGGCAGCGTTTCCACATGGGCTTCACAGAAGTCTGCAGGAGGGGAAGAGGGACTGGCGGGTTCCTGGTATTTTCATCAGCTGGGTTTCCTAAGAAGACTTACACAAGCCCCGTCTGTCCGTGTGTCTGCATTACTCACGCTGTCAGTGCCACCACCAACCTGCCAACCACCTTCGCCCACATCTGCCAGCGGAGCGCAGATACACACATACAAAGTTGCTAACCAGATTCATGAAAGCATCTGGACAGCTCGATGCGAGGCCCTGTTACAGTTCCCACTTCAGAGGAAGCTCTGCATGTGAGAGGAGCCCTTGGTAAATACCTGGATGTCCCCATGGGGGGGAAACCAGCACCAACACACTTACTGGAAAAAGCTCCTGATGGTGCACAGCCCTTACGAGCCACCAGAGAATCCCCTCCAGGCAAAGCCTCTGCCCTTCTCCGGCAGCTGCTGAGGCTGGATGGCATTTCCCGAGGAAAAGTCACCCACAGCCACTCTCCTCATCTCTTGTACCCAACAAGGAGCACACAGCGTGGCCCAAGTGCCACCGTGGTCCATCAGAAACACCCCGAGCAGGTCTGGCGGGGGTGGCTCCACCAGCTCAGCTGTGCAAAGGGACCTGGGGATGGAGGGCACTGCTGGTGCGTGTCTGCCCAGACACACGGGGAACCCAGACCCACCAGCACCTCCCAGCACGCCAGGGTGAGGGACGGAAAGCAAAAAAGGAGAAAGAGGAGAGTTTCTCGTTTTGCTAGTGAAAGTGGAAAAAAAGGATGAAAACCAACACAAAAGTGGGAAAAAAAGGACACGTCCACCCCCACTAACTTCCTGCACAGTCACTGCACCACGGTATTCCCCCATGGCAGGGGGTCCACAGTGGCTCTGATGGCAACAGCTCCTGGCCGTGGGATGTCTGGAGCCCGACATCTCTCCCTCAAGTGCTTTTGGGGCTGACCTGGCACAGACACGGATGGGGAAAATCCTGGGAGATGCAATAAAAGCTCTAAAATGAGCAAGCTGGAACACCGGAGGCCAATGTAATTACAGGCAGGAAAGCCACTTCCCAGAAGCCCGGCTCTGCACTTTTGCTTTAAGAATTAAAAATAAAAAACGAGAAGTCACACCCCAGGATCCCAGCTTCTCACAGCAAGTTTCCAAATTCCCCATAAAAAGTCCCACACAGCCAATTAGTGTGTGAAAAGCAAACCACATCATAAAATTGCCCATACGTTACCTAATGGAAAGCCATGAAACCAGCTGCCCGGCAGATGCGGGCGGCAGCGCCGAGCCTCCGGCTGTCGCACTCCAGCGCTAGCAGGAGGAACGCTCTTTTTTCTTTTCTTTTTGGTGTGTTTTCTTTCCATCCCGCCTTAAAATAAACTGTTGCCTACAACAGTGACTATGCAGAAGTGGGGCTCAGCTTCCCTTCCTGGTCTGCAAACAGAAGTACTTGCCTACTTTTCACAGAAATGACAGAAAGTCCTGACACATCTACCAAACCAGGGGTATGCGCCTTCACTGCTTGAAAAAACGAGGAGCTGAAACAAGTTTTCCATGGGAAACGCGGATCCTAGTGCTGCCGAAGGTAGTGGGTCTGGGGCATTGCCAGCGAAAGAGGAATTCACTCTGCCTGTAACACCCAGCGCTGCGCTCACAGAAATCAGTGTCACCTCTCTGAACAGGGCATCACTCAAACACATCTGAGGGCCAAATCCGGACCCCGCTGTGCCGACTGAAGGCATCTCTCCCCTTCCAGCATGCTTAGGAGAGGTGCTCGGAGGAAGCCCCTGCGCTGCCTCCCACGCTCTGCTGGGGCCGCGCTTGCGGCAGCGGACTCGCAGCCGGTGCTCGCTGCCCACGCCGACCTGGGCTTTCGGAGCAGGAGAGGCACAGCGAGTTTTACTCAGCCACGGGCATCCCCTGTCCACGCACGGTTTGGCACGCAGCACCGATAAATACCAGTTATCTGCTTCCAGCCTGGCCAGCTCCCAGCACCATCCAGCAAACCGCAGAGATTTCAAAGCCGGCAGCATGGACGGGGCACACAGATAGGAATGAGAAACGCAGTTGGACGCTCTCCCAGATGCAGTGGGTTTCCATAATTAACCTTCACGCAGTAAATAGGACTCACAAGTTTTGGGAACTGCTCCTTGCTACGTTGCCAACGAGGAATTGTTCAAATGCCTCCGCCACCTCCAGCCCCGAAATGCCCTGTCTGCTTCCAAGGGCATCGTGCCCTCGGGAATGGGACCACACAGCGGGGTGATGGCACTACGGGGGCACCACCAGCCTGGTGGGCACCAGAGCCCACTGCCGCCCTGCTCACGTCCCAGACAGCCGCTGCGTGGTACAAGACAAACACAGGGGAAATCTGGGGGTAAAAGCACTCCTAGAGGCAACACAGAAATTGCTGGGCAGTGTCTGCATGGGTGTCAGTACCCAAGCACGGGCACAACCTGTGCAAGAAGCCACCCATGGGGCAGAAAGACCGAAGATGTTGGGTTTCTGCATCACCTTTGTGTACCACCCTCAAAGGTCACCCCAAGCTCCTGCGTTCCCTGCTGCCCTCCAGCCACCGGCCGGGTGCCCACCCTTCCTTCCCCATCGCCCCCGGGCAGGACCCGGCTTCGGCACATGCTCACGGCCATCCTGCCCAGTGCGTTGTGCCCCGGACGGCAGCAAGGCTGGAAACCCCACTCCTCGGTTAGGACAGTGGAGAGGAAGGAAGGGCCCTGGCACGCCGGACAAACCGCTGCTCTGTTGTCAAAGCAAAGCTTCCAGGCAACAAAAGAGGGTTCGCTGCACGGGTACAGCCCGGCAGCAGCCACCCCGGGGAGCGCTGCCCCCACCTTATCTCTGCCCCACTCACATCTCGGCTCAGCTCCAGGGCTGCATGTACCCACGGTTATCAACTGGATGTGGCAGCTTTGGTTTCCTCTCCTGCAAACGGGCCTAACAGCAGCCTCGTGTCTGCTCTATTCTGTTCTAAAGAAAGTTAAAAGATGGCCCTTTGCACCCAAAGCGAGTATAACCTCGTGCTCTGCAGTGCAGAAGCGCGACCGTAAGACCATGGCCACGAGGAAGTCCAGGGCAATGCCAGAACTTGGCTCTCCATCGTGCCCAGCCAAAAAGCAGCTTCTCCCCTTGCAGGCTGGCACCTGGCAGGGGAGCTGCATCCGATCTGCACGGGGAACACCACCACTTCCACAAACACCACTTCGAGCAATTTAAATTCACATTTTCATCCTTTGCTGTCTTTCATAAAGATGGTAAGATAGCACTGAAGTAGCCCCATCAGCCCCAATGGAGTGAGGCTCCATCATACCTCTGCAAAATGCAAACACGTTTGTTACCTTCTTTACCTTAAAAAGGGGAGAAAACTCCTCCTCTCCTTTCAATATTCACTCCTCTGGGACCACAAAGCCTAACAGTCACCTCCAGAGAAGCCAACGTTCATCTTCTGCAGCAGCAAAGGGTCTCTTCCCCTCTTGGGGTGTTATTTTAGATGCAATGGTTGAACAACCCACATCCACGCTCAAGAGGCATGGGGTGCACCAGCTGCTGGAGGGAAGAAACCAGCTGGGCTGCTGGACACGCCGTCTGCTGGACGTGGCCGCAGGACATGGTGGGGTGGCAGAGACCGACTGAGATGGCGTCCCCCCAGCACCACTGTGATGACTTTCCTTTGCAAGGTGGCGCTGCTCCTGCCCCTCGCTGAGCAAGCCGTGGGAAGGAGGACGTGGCCAGTCCCCTGGAGCTGGTGGCTGCACTTCTCTAGTTTTTAGGTGGCACACGGCACGGCAAACTGGGCAAAGGCACATCTGTGTGTAAGCCAGGCGAGGCATTCCCTACAGGGGTGTCCCAGAGGACATTATAGATACCTGCTCCTCACAGGCATCTCTGCTCCTCAGGGTCTTGTAGCACCTTTGGCCACCTCAGGACACCTCCTGCTGGCCCTTGGCTACAGACTGCCCCTTGGAGCACGAGCGCTGCGGTAGCTCAGGGGTTAAACACACTGTGTTTGAGCGCTGCAGCTGCAGAGCAGATGTCTGTTGGGAACAAGGGGATGGAAAGGGCACCGATAGGAAGAGAAACAAAGGGCCAGGAAGGTGAAGACCCTGATCCATCCTCCTTGCCTCCCCCACCTGCATTTTTGCAGCTGCTCTGACCCCAGAGAAGCAACAGAGAGGGCAGGAACCCGTCCCCTCCTGTGCCCCGGGGAGCGCAGCAGCAAGCCCCCCTCGCGCAGGAGGAGGGAACCCAGCAGGAACCTCAGTTTCCGTGTCTAAAGAAGGCAAAGACAAAGCAAGGTCAGGGGAGACAGGGCAGCCAGGTCGAGCCCACCCCGTGCACCACCCTGAGAAGGTCCATCAGCACCGGCACGGCCGACGGCTCGCCTCTGCCCGGATCTAGACCTGGGGTGAAGTTACTGTCTTCTCTTTGGCACCAGTTACATTATTCCCTTCAGGCTGGTATTTACTCTGCTGAGCTGCCTTATCTCTGTAAACGTGCATCTGTGCGCGTGGGACAGGGAAAAGCTTCGCAGTGACAATAAGAGTTAGAAAGAAGGTGGTTGCATGGCTGAAGCACCCAGCAGGAACAAGCAATGCTGGTAAGAGTGACCGCACTGCAGCGGCGGGTCACTACCCTTTACCAAGCGAAGAGCACCGAAACGCTCCAGTACAACTCCAAAGAGATGAAAGAAAAAGATGTGTAATGAGAAGGCAGAGCTTTGCAGGTCCACCTGCGGTCCCCCTTCCGCACGTTCATGCTCCAACAGCCCTGCGCCTGCAGCCAGTGAGCAACCACTGACAGGGAAAAGGGCAGCCTGCCCCATCCAAGCGCAATTACTGAGTTCACAAAGAGCCCGGCGCTGCTTGCACGGCTTTCCCAAAGACTGAAGGTTGTGTCAGATCTTGTGGTTTCTTCTCAAAAGGTACCTAAGCACGTAACCGTTTTCTGCAGCAGCCTGTGCGATATGCCAAGGAGAGAGCGGAGTTGTGTCTCCTCCTATGTAAGGTCCCTAATGATCCAGCTATCAATTTCTTGACTATATGTTGTCATAGTACGCGCATTTCGACTGTCCAGGTGGCTGTGGTGGCTGGGTGCTCTCATTTCTGCTAGTGGAAACCCAGAAGAGAAGCGAGATGAAAACAGCTACTCAGATGCTAAACAAAATGAACCCGTCTTGCCCATCCCGTATCCCACCCTTTCTAAAATTGCACTCTTGTTTTCCTGTTGATCATCCCACAGGTCTCACACGCACTTTGTTTGGACTAACGGACGCTGCGTCTCCGAGGGCAGAGAGCTGCGGTGCCAGAGCTCCCCACCTGAGTGCTTTGGTAGCACCGGGCACAGCACCCACCAGCCACTGCAGGTACTGGATGAGACCTCACCTCCCCAACAAGGAGGGATCACATCATGGATTTCTTTACACGGACAACAACAAGAGTCCATTTTTCCACTGCTTGGAAGAGCGCCGGACCCAGCGCTGACCAAACGGTGCACCCGTAGCCCACTCCCATCTCCGGCGGGCTCTGAGGTTCAAGTCCAGAGAGCTGCACCCCGCTGCCGCTTTCGCCATAGCACTTACAACACACGCAGTGCGAGACCCAACACAACCCATCACCGAAGGCCAAGGAAGGTCACAGCAAAGGAAAACAACAATAGTTTTGCTAAAAAGCCAGAATCTGCACCCGCTCTCGCCTTTGCAGAGAGCTCTCAACTCCATAACGCAGCGTCTGCAGCTGATGCACATTCGCATCTACAGTCAGTGTAACCTGCTGCAGCTTCTCTCCCGCGCTACCTGCTTAGGAGCCATGCTCAGCCCCTACTTTTAAACCCAGGCATTAAAAAAATAATTACTTGCTTAATACATGAGGGAATTTCCCCTTCCTTTTATGCATGTATTTAGAATAAACACCAGTGAGTGTTACCAGAGGAACCCCACGGAGCAGCACTCCCTCGTGGTCTTTCCGCAGCTTTTTCCATGTTGTACAATGTTCTAAACCCCTCCAGTTCCCAGCTGAGGAACGCACAGGCTCCTGGGGCCTTCGGTGGGAGTCCTGCGAGCCCCTGGGGATGGCGAGCCCAGAGCCGGAGCTCTCACACCCGCTCCGGCGGCCGCCCGAGCCGACGGCCAGGCACCGCTACAGCCCTGGCACAGAAATGCATCCACACAGGAAGAAACGGGCGCTAAATTCTCAGCAGAGGCACAAAGGGTTGTTTTAAGGCTCTCTTCTTCCCCTTTTAAAGGCTGCAATACAGAAATAAACCAGAATCAAGTATTCCTCCAGCTCGGTGCAATAATCCGCCTCCTTTTTCTGCCTCACCAATCTCCTATCGCAGACTCTGTCTGAAGCGTGACTCCGAAGCCATCTCCCCCCCTTGCCCGCCCGCCGCGCGCCCTCGACCAGCAGCCCACTGGTGTTCGCTGTGGTCAGGCTCTGCCCATCAGCTGGTCCCTGCATCTCCTGCTGCGGCTGGTCTGCGGGGAGCCGTGCGAGCGAAGGTGCTCGGCACTTCTGCGCCGACACCTGCTAATCGTTAAACTTGTGAAAATCCCATCCCACATCAGAAAGATCTCTGCAAAATTCAGTTTTTTAACGCCACGAAGTCCTGCAGGTGCAGATGACCACAATACCACCCCTCAGCCTGCAAACGGCATGCCTGAGGTTCGCTTACAGAACGGCCCTCCCGATCTGCACAGCAGTCTCCTCCTGGACAGGGACACCTCCCTGCGGTCCTTCCGGAGAAGACCACAGATCAAGGCGTAAAACCCCCAAAACCCCAAAACTTAAGTTTCAAAAAGCAGCCAAGTAACATTTCTCATGCCAACTCAGGTCTGCGTACGCTGGGGCAGGATTTTCACCCTGCTCACGGGATCTCTCCCATCCGGAGCATTAAGGGCTCCCCCCGTTAAGAAGCCAGAGCCCCTTCTGCAGCTCCCAGTGCCCACCAGTACGTTCCGGGTACTGCCCGCAACTGGGCTGCCAGCAGCTCAGGGTGGGGGGCACTTCCCTCCCCACCCCACAGCTCGCCCTCCGCAGCCCCGACGCCCCCTCCATC
>NW_009647444.1:872614-873753 GCF_000708025.1 Charadrius vociferus
CGGCTGCCTGGCAGGAGGTTGGGGGTCAGGCTCGTGGAAAGGCATTTTGGCTCAGGCTCAGGAAACAACCGAAGGTCAGGAGGAGCCGGCACGCCGCGCGGCCACCGCGCTGTCACCAGCTTGGCTGACTCTGCGAGAAATAAGCCCAAAATATTAAGAAGGTTGCGGGTTCAATACGCCGACTGCATCTTAAGCGGGGAGAAGAGGGATTCAAAGAAAAGCCACACACAATGCGACTGGGACCAGCATGTACTTCGTCGCGTCCGTTTCCCCTCTCCTTCCTATCACGCGCAGCTGCAACCTCAGCACCACCGCTTTATTTCAGCAGGGGTCCAGGGCTCCCAACGCACCGAACTGCAGCCTCTCCCCCCCGCTGGAGCTGTTCCATCAGGGCAGAAGCTACAAAGCATTTCAAAGGAGGGGGGGGGGGAAGAAAGAAAAAAAAAAAAAGGGTAAAGGAAAACCTGGTCTGTTATTCAAGAAAAGGAGGGGGGAAAAAAAGCTTAACAACAAAACAATTTACACCTCCTAACTCTTCCCCCGGCAGCATAAAAGCCAAAGCAAACTGACTCGCTGCAAAGGAAACACTGTTTTCAAGAAATCTCTGACAAGAAAAAAGGTCATTTTACAGTCTTTCCCATCTCCCCCCCCCCCCCCCCCCCCGCCTCGGAAAGCGTGTTTGCTGGCTGAAACCTTCTATGGGATGAAAACACAAAGCTGGGACACGAGCAGACTCACCATGGCAGAAGCTGTTAATCCTGGCTTTGTTCATTGGAAACCGTAGATTAAATGCAGAAAAAAATATCAGCATGACCACTGGCCTCCTCGAACCCCCACCTCAGCCCCCCCAGCACCATCCACTGGAGGCGAGAGCACTCCCGGCCAAAGACCTTCCCGCAGGCAGTCAGCTGGACATCTCCGATTTTTCCACGCAGGCTGACTGTACCGAGCTAATCAAATCTGCCCCCCATCGACCCAGCCATCTAATTTCTCGTTCGAAGCGAACAGGACATCCCCGGCCGTGCAGAGGGCTGACCCGTTGGCGCAGCGGGGGTGGGAGCAGGCGGGGAGCGCGCGAGGAAGTCGGAGTGAGAGCGCACATGCATGCAGGCACGCTGCCGAACCGACTCCAGCCCCCC
>NW_009647444.1:873820-883079 GCF_000708025.1 Charadrius vociferus
CGTGCCCAGCGGGCACGGGGCGCCCCGCAGCAGGGACGCCGAGGTGGGATAGTCTGGCCACGGCCGGCCGGGCACGGGATGCCCGTTCCAGCCAGGCGGGTTACGGCTTTCAATCGCAACCAGAAAAATTTCGGTCATACTGTGATGCTCAAGTGTGAAACTTCCCGCATTTTGCGTTTTGCTGGCCCCGGGCTCTGGAGGCAGGATTGAGGGGAAGTGCGTGGCGCTGCCCTGCAGTAAATCGGGAGGGGGGAGAGCGATGGAGACCACCAAGACCCCCTTCCCTTCCCAACAAACATTGACTAATAAAATTACTGACCATAAACCTCAGCTGAGGGCATCTCTTGGTCGGCTGTTTGCGAACGGTGGGAGCTGCCGGCCGCTGGCAGCCGGGCAGGGCAGCACGTCTGAAGGCAGCTTTCCCCGAGGGCAGGCGATGGCCGGGCTGGGAAAACTGAGAGCAAAGCCTGACCCATCATAAATTTCCCAACCCGTCGAGATACCAAAGAGGACTGAAAGCTTTGGTTCAGGGACAAGAACAGGAGCGCCTGCTATCCAAGATATGTAGACTTAATTGCTTAATTTTCTACAAATTCGTGGTCTGGGCTCAAGCCACGGGTACTTTGCCTTGCCCTGGGAGTGCTCCTGGCCCCACGCAGGCAGGACTCGCCTAACCTTTTCAGGCAGACTGAAGCTGAGGGAAACAGCACAGTCCAAGTGAGAAGCTCTGGTTGACATGGGATTAGTCTCCGTAATGAAAAGCACATTCTCTGCAACTGCGCTTCCCCGAGCCGGTGCTTTTGGCATAAACAGTTTACAGAATGAGCTGTGAGATCCCCTCGGTTGAGCAGGACCTGGCAGGGGAGATCCTAGGTCCAAAGTGCAGAAGGGGACAGTTGAGAGGAGCAGGCTGGTAAAGACATCTGTGAGCAAACCTCGGGAAGGAGCAGGATGCAAACACCCGCGCACACGACAGCAACAGCGAGCGCCTTGCAGATGGGGAGGCGTCTCGGTGGCCATCCAAGTTACCAGCGACCATGTGTAAAATTTCCACCAACGCGGGAGGAGTCAAAAGCCGCTTCCAAATGTGATCTCACATCCCAGCGATGCAGGGAAGTACCGGGCCTCCGAGGCAGCCGTGCTGCTGCCCTTCAGCGTGCTTTAACCGAGGGTGCCTTGGCTGCCGCCCGGTCCAGCTCACCGCACGCACTCCACTAAAGCTGCTCAGGGATCCCACAAAGCTATTTTGACGTAGCGGGTTAATGAAATCCCTGAACTGAGAGGTCTTGATCCTCTTGGGACTGAAAGCAAAAGTACTCCCCTTGCAAAGAGAGCATTGCTAAAAACAAGCCAGCAGTGGACTTGGCCAACAGATAGCAAATAATAACCATATTTTAGCATGAAAAAAACCTTTCTGCGCACACACGATGGCAAAGACACCAAACCCAGCTGATGCTGTAGGTGCGTGCTGGAGACATGGGACAGCGGTGACCGAGGTTGGCTCTCCGCCACCCACACTCAGGCCAGCACTGGGACCAGTGCCCAGCTGGGGCACGGTGCGTGGGGAGGCACCGGTGGGCACCGCGCACACGTACTGCACGCTGCAACGCCCTCCCCCTCGGCAAGGGGATTTTGGTCCAGTTCTCCTCAGGAAAAGCCTCTTCCACCACTACCCCTGGCCGGACCTTCCTGTCATTAACGCTACTGTGGCGCCACAGAAGGAAACCAGACCGTAATTTCCAGCTGCAGCAAAAGAGCAGCAGCTGCCTCCCGGGTCTCTCGTCAGCCAACATCTGTAGGTGGGAGAGAAGGGAGGAGAGAGACTTTGCTGGCTCCAAAGGGATGGGAGAGGCAGCCAGGCGTCCCCTTGTCCAGAGCAAACTGAAATGTTGCCCAGGAGAGGGGGCTGAGAGGGTCCCTGAACCTTCTGGGGCACAGAGAAGGTCCCAGTGCTGCTGTCCTCTTCACCCATGGGAGAAAGGGGGGGTTGGCACAGCCCATCCAAGGGGCTCCCTGTGTGTCCTGGGGAGCTGCCGCCCAGAGAAGCGAGGGAAGGGGGCCCCAGCGCCAGCAGAATACCTGGCATGGGGACCTGTGGGTTGGCTTGTTTGCTCACGCTTCTCCTTCTCCATTTGCTCTTCTCCTGGTCTCTCCGAAGCCTGGCTGTAGGGTGACCAAAGGAGGGCCGATGTGTTTACCAGACACATCCTGATGCAGCTGGTAACAAGCTGTAGTGATTCAAGGCAAACTCTCCACTGGGTCACACCGTGGGCTTCAACACCAGGCTATTCTTTTTTCACCCTGTTTCTGATTCCCATTGGGAAATGTGATAGGTCTGTCATCCCCAAGGGATACCCCACTGCAAAACATCCCTTGGCTCGCTTCCTTACACCCTGGTAGGTAAGACAGAAGAGGCCAGCACGAGAGGCAGGACACCGACCAGAAGACCACTGCGGTGGCTTCCGCCCTCTCCAAAGCTTTCCTCCAAACCCAGGACCCTCCAGACCGGACTACAGTGGTGACGAAAGCACAGCTAATGAGCCCATAATCATCACAAAAACATGGAGGTCGGAGTGAAACCTTAGGACAAGGGTGGAACCAGATAACACAGACCTGAGGTTTGTGGAGGTCACCTGAGCCAAAGAGGAGTCCACGACCCTTCCTCTCTCTTTTTTCCCCTCTCTCTCTCCCCGCTGAAAGGAGATGGTGTTGGGGCTGGAGTCCAAGCTCAAGGCTGCCTTTTCTTTATGAAGCTAACAGGAGCTGCTGGAGAGAGCAGGCCAATGGGCTTTTTGAGTAGTTTTAAAGGATGTCACAGTTTTGCAAAGAGACAAAGGAACCATTTAAAAAAAAAAATACAGAAGTCTCCTTGCCAGGAATGTGGGGAATGTCAGAGAATATAACAAAACAGGATGCAAAAGCTGGCCTCAAGCGATGTTGTAGACTCATATGCTGGCCTGACAGTCAAGATGCTGAATCCCCATGGAAGACCAACCTTGGGAACGGCAGACTCGGCTTACATGGCTTGGTCCCATCTGTCTGTCTCCCAGCAGAGAAGCTGGTCAGCCCTGCGCCCCTTTCCACAGACATGCCTACCCACAACCCAGACACAGTCTAAAACATGACCCTTTATGTATAACACAGCATTTTCTGAGGAGCTGAAGCAAGCAAAGCCTCGTGGGGGACGTGACCGAGGAGCCCGTACATGTTCTGGCAGAGGGAGGATCTGAGCACACACCGAGGGAACTGGACTGGTCTGCAGCCGAAGGACAGTCCTGAATGTCAGACCTTTGCTGTAAGCAATAGGAAACGCTTCTCAGAGATGGTTAAAACAACTCTCCTCTTCGGTTTTGTTAATTAACCAAGTACTTCCCGGCTTCCCAAGGGCACACGAGCTCACAGCCCCTTGCACAGCCATTCCGGCTCAAGGGAAGTTATGACGCCCAACGCATCGGAGTCAGTGCTGCGGCTGCAGACAGCAAGGTCAGAAGCAGAGGAAGACCTCTGCAGGGTCAGGCCAAGGAGAAGCCCATGGGTTAGAAGACAGCAGGAAGCCCTAATTCAACACACCGACTGTTTGCAGTAGCAGCATTAGAAAACAGAGGCCAGTTACTGGCAAAGCAGCACCTTTTGGCAGGAATGGGCATGTCCTTTCCAGCTTCCCTTCCATGCGAAAGCCACTGTGTAAGTAAAAGAAGATTTGTCACAGCAAGACCTACTCAGGGTTTTCTTGCTCGGCTGAATATTGCTCCGACAGCACAATGGTCTCCCTTGTGCTCGCAGCCGGACAGCGAGGGGGATTCTCCAGCTAATGGGAGACAAATTCCCCTCCCGATGACAGGCTTACGCACGGGGCTGATGAAGGCTCCAGCCCACATCTGATGCTTTCTAGGGGTTATACTAGGAGAAACTTTGCCCTAAAGACAGTCATACTGAAATATCCACCTGCAATCACACATGGAAACTCTCCAACAGAACCTCTGCCACAGTGGCCAAGCACGGCAGGGAAGCCCTGCTCTCCCCATCGCGTTGGCGCAAGAGGATCAAAGCAGAAGCTGTCAAGGTGCTCGCTTGGGTCTCCTTGGCTTGCAGGAAACCAGCTACGAAGAGCTCTCCTCAGGGCTTGAAGCCCTTATGACTGCATCTTGCAGGTTGAGGGACCTCAGCAGCATAGTGCTCCCTCCCCGCACCTCAGAGGGGCTGCCCACCCTTGGAGACCCCAGACACCTCAGTCCCATACGTAGGTGCTTTGCACAGCAGTATTTCACACGTGTAAACTTCCCCATCTTTGTGTCTTTCAGCACAACACTTTAAAAATGTTTACATCTTCTCAAGCAAGCGTTACTTTTCAGTCTCACTAGCGTGCGGCAGTTCTCCTGTTGACGTTTCTAAGGAAACCTTTGCCTCAGAAAACTTCTACCTTAGAGCTGCAGGCTAACGTCATTTGTGGTAAATCAATCAGCTCACATCCTTCTAAAACTCATCCATGTCTATTTTTATAAGTCGCTAATTTTTGACTCACACGCGCATGTTTTCTGAAGGGACTCAAAGCCCTTAATTAACACTCGGCTTTCATAAGTGGTTAGAAAATCAAGTGCTGAGCTGCTTTGAAAGGGCAGGCTGTGCAAGCGTCTGTTCCCATCCCTTTGCAAAGGGCTTGCCCGGCGTGCCAGCGGTCCTGGTCAACCTCAGCATCTTCAGGGGGCAACCAGCACCAGTCACCACAGCCGCTTGCTCCCCGACCCCATCTGAGACAGCCTCTACCTTGCTTTTGTCCAGAAAAACGCAAGTTGCAGCGCGTGGATGCACGGACGCACGGCTGCTCACCTGATGCTCGGCTGAGCGAGCTCCAGCGGCGTGCAGCGGGACGGGCACGCTCCAGCACCCTGCCCATCACGCGGGCTCGCACGCACAAGGGCACACATGCACACGGCGATACCGACCCGTGACCGCCGCCGCGAAGGACGCGCTGCTCTTGCCTGCTGCTGGCTGCTCACTGAGCGTTGCGTTCCCACCTGCCAACAACCCGCCCGCAGACCTGCGGAGGGTCACGAGGTGCCTCCCGGCTAAGATCACCAAACTGGATCGGAGGAGCTGATCTTTGCTCTCCACGGCTTTCCAGAGTATTCCCACAGAGAGGTGAGGGATACGGCATCTCCTCCCACTTCCACTGTAAAATGTCCCTGTCTCCATCCCCATGCCGAGACCCGTGGGCTGGCACTGGAGAGGGATGCACAGGACCACCCGTGCAGTGGACCGGGCTTCCTCTCCAGTCCCCACCTGCACTCGTGGGAAGCAGCACACGCCATTCCTCCTCTCCGTGCCTGCCAAGGCAGAGGGGGCTGGAGCTGAGCAGAACCCCCTTCTGTCCTTTCCCTTTCCTCCACACAGCCTACAACTTTTCCCCTCTCACATTTTTTTTTGCCCTGAGGAAGGTCTAATGCATACCAAATACTGGCTCAGGCTATCCGCCCAAACAGCCCTGCTGAAAGGTGGGCTTGCTCCAGGTCTCAGTGCAGCCACTGGCCCACCCTGCCAGAAGATGCCGTCCCGAAGCAAGACAGTACGACCACCGCGTGGTCTTCGGCCCTCTGACACAACCTTGACAGCTGATTTATTCCACCAGCATCATCAGACAGGTCAAGCTGAAACTACCTATGCTCATTTCCCCTTATTTGCTCTCCAAGCCCTGCCTGCTGTCACTGTTTTTCCCCCTGGACAAGGAGCCGTTACCGGATAAATTACACGTGCCCGCTGGGCCAGAGAGATAACAGGGCAGTAACCAGGAGGCGTTCTCATCCGCCCCCGGCAGGCAGGACATCCCCCCCCGCTGCCCGCAGTTCTGCCCCACAGCAGGTCCATGGCACCGACACACATCCCTGGCTGGACGGCCCTACAGGCAGGAGCTCGCTGGCAGCCCGTGGTTCCTCCTGCCCGTGCCCAGCACAGCCCTGCCCGCCACCAGCCCCAGGCAACGCCGGAGATGGGCGAAGGGGAGCAGCTCACATTAGAAAAGGGGAAAAGCGCTGTCAAACCTGCTGGTGCATCATTCGATACCCCGATGGGCTCAGGAGCCCAGCCAAGAAACAAGAGTGGCTCAATAATCCGCAAAACACAGACTTACGCAACGCTGAGTTATATTTATCCGTGCTATCTCCATGCTGCCAGGAGCCATTTACAAGCACAGCTCCTGTTCAAGGAGCGGCACGTACCAGCAGACAGCAGGTAACTTTCCCAGGGGAAGCAGCTGGGCAGGCGACCGGCTCTGCCGGCACAGCCAGAGGGAAGCCCGAGGATCTCTGTGTTCATTTGTAATAAGGAGATTGGGATCACAGAGGCTTCAGGTCCCACGAGGCAGAACCCCATCCCGACCCAGAGCCGGGCACTCGGGGAAGGCTGGTCCTGCCAAGACACGTGTCCTTAATTCACCATGTTTTCCTCATCTCTATGGCGACAAAAGATAAAATGTCAGTGAACCCTATCAAATACCAATCATTGAGACTTCTGACCTGATTACCCTCTGCCTTCTCTGACGGCTGTGGCCAAAGAAATAGAGACGCATGAGAGGGGCTCCTTTCACAGGACCCTGCCTGGGGGACCTCAGGTTCACCACCTCCAAGGGAGAGGTACCGGCTCTGATGGAGGAGGGCAGAGGGGGCCGAGGTAGGGGCTGCCATCGCGGTGGTGAAGGACTCGCTGAGGGTTTGCATAGCTGAGAAAGGGCAGGAAGGAAAAACGTCAAAACGCAGAGCTCTGCCAAGTGCTTGGCGCTGCTTCCGGCAGCAGTTTTGCAGAACCTAATTAATGAGCAAACATCTGCGGCTTTACATCCCGTAAAGAACATTCACAAAAACACGCTCCATTCATGCAAAAAAAAAAAAAAAAAAAAAAGATTAATTAAAAAGAAAAAAAAATCACCGCTTCTCAAGCAGGTGGGAAAGAAGAACAAGAGCAGGGGAGGCGGGCATCGGCGGCGCGGGCTGCGGCGGCGGCAGGACGGCTGTGCCCGAGCCCCGGGGACAGCATGACCCCCTCCACGGCTTCCTGCACCGGAGGAAGAGGTCTGGGGCACACCCAGCTCCTCTCAGAACAGGCTCTACTGACGGAGAAAGGCAATCCACCGAAAATTCGCCTTCAGCCAAACCCCAGCCTGCCTCCACCTCCCTGCTGCCCAGAATCCCCCAGCAACTTGCAGCCTGTTCCAGTTGCGGGCCACCTACCGCTTTCTTGCAAGGCCAAGGTCATGGCTAACAGCATCCCTGTGCCCAGGGAACGGAGCGTGAGGCACAGAAGCTTTGGTTTACCACCAAGCTCTGACTTTCCTCTTTCTTGACCACTTCTTCAATCCCATGCTACATGTCCTGCCACCACCACAGGGATCTCTCCCAGTGCCTGGAGACCGATCAGGGAGGACAGGATGGGGAATGACGTGGGCACCTCGCCCATCTCTTTGAACCTGCGTGCCAGAGCAGGAGGGTTCTTTCCACCAGACACGAACACATCCTCACCCAAGCCCTTCAGCCGCAAGTAGATGCCCCGTAACTACCCGGCTTCATCTCAGTGTCACTCATGGTGGTTAGGCACACAGAGGAGAGCAACAGAAGAGCAAAGGACCATGCAGACCAGGATTCACTCCCACCCGTGGCCAAGAGCAAACAGCCAGGGAGGAGCATCAGACCAGGACCTGCAGCTCTTCCTCCCCCAAAAGCTCTCCTGGGGCTCTGCGGTGTGGTGCTCCCTGGGCTCCGACAGCCCACGGAGAAACCAGACGGCCTGGGGAGACCCCACAGCTGCCTGGCACGGACACCACCGTGCCACAACCAGGGAGTCTAAAACGGGAAGGATGAGAAGGCACGCGCCTCTCATGGCAGGTGTCCTCACTCAGGGTACCACATCTCACAGCTGCTCTGAAAAGCAGAACTAAAAGCATACTTTAGAGAATCAATAAACCCAACAGCACAGGTTTGTTTTCACAGTGGGGGTCTCGGAGGACAGCAAACGTTGTGGCCGTACCAGCCGGGGGAGGCAAGGCAGCCCTTCCCCTCCAGCACCCACATCTGTACTGCAAAATGGAATTTCCGGCTTTTCACCACCAAAACACAGATTCCGCCCACCACACATCTTAGCAGGCAGCAACGAGAAGACCAGCCTCCTGTTTCACCAATACACACATCTGACGTATTTGTAGCAGCTATTCAAGCAGCAGATCACCGTTTTCTTCAGTCACATTTCCTATTTAACCATCCTATGAGATAACTAATTAATACTTTTTTGCTTTCTTGGATCAAACATTTAAAATCGGAGCTAACAGTCAGCCGGCGTTTGGTCTGCCGGGTATTTAGCCAGAGAAACTTAACAGAGGCAAATCCCAAGGTGAAAGGAGGCCAGGGCACAAACGCGGCCAAAGCCAAAACCTTTTGACTCCGACACAGGGAAGGTTTTTGGCATTACTCATGCTGCGCCAGATGAAGTGGTTCTGCTGGATGACCGGGACACGCTGAGCAAACACGGTGCAGCACACACTCTGAAGGCTTTTCTTCCTCCCGCCCCGTCGCAGCAGGGAACTCAGGGGGGCTCCACGGCTTTCCAGCAAACTCAGCCTCAGGTTGCTGGTTCCCAGTGATAACAAAACATCTCTAAACGAAATCAATTCAGTTCTTTCCGATGCCTTCCATGTCACGTTTGGCAGAAATGTCCCACACCAGTGCAAGGAACGCCCGTGGCTGCTGACACGAGCCCTTGGCCAGGCTCCACATCCAACACACCGCAGCCCCCACTGGACCACCATCCCTGGGCAGCACCCACCGGCAGGGACCCCAGCTGTGTCTCCAAACCCTCTCTCTCTGCAGTTCCTACAAAAGACTTAAAAATTATGCAGCTTCTTTTGTGCTGAGACTAATCCTCATCACACCGACCAGTACCACCTTATTTTATTTACCTTCCCTGGTTCCTTCCTCTTTTACAATCTGGATGTCAACCATCCGACCATCTTTTTACATGGCGCAGAACAAGACGATCCCCGTTTGCAACCGAAATGTGAAAGAGCGGTGCTGATACCAGTGCCGTGTTTTCTAACTGCTCTCTGTGCTGTGTCTCGTCTCTCCTTCAACAGCGGGCATCTGCCCATGGTCTGCATCCCATTCAAACGTACGGGGTCCCGCAAGCAAATACCAGCAAGGTGGGTATTTGGAGCATTTTGGCTTGGGGTGTGTTCGAGCAGACGTGGCACCAACTGGCCCCTCCAGACAGTCTTGTTGGA
>NW_009647444.1:883375-888184 GCF_000708025.1 Charadrius vociferus
TGTTAGGAAATCGCAGTAATAAAAAGAAAACAAAATGGGGGAGAAGAAACTTGGCATGGGGAACAATGGGAGAATTGCCTGAACCACGGCGCTGCCTCCGAGGTGAGCCCAGCCTGCTGCGTCTCACCCGGGGGCAGCGGGGCTCCGAGGACCTTGCACGAGAATAAAGGTCTGATCAAATATCAGTGGGGAAAAAGAGTTACCGCTGCACTACAGACATCAAGAGCACGGTTTATTTTGATGATCTTACAAATTACTGTGCTTGATAGGTTGATTTTTTTGTTGTTGTTTTCAACAGAAATCAAAGCCATCCTGAGGGAGGGAACAGAATTAGATAGAGGTGGTCAATCATGAGCCTCAGAATTTGGGGTCCAGAAGCACTTATCTTCATCATCTTAAAGGTAATGGAAGGGCTGGTCTTAAAGGGTGCAATGGGTCGGCAGGTCAGCTCTTCTTGCCATTGACCACTTCTCAGGCAAAGACAGACTACTATTTTCTGGTGTTACCAGTGCTGAATGACAGTGAAGATAAACCTGCCTACTCCTTAAATTCCTAATGCTAACCTGAAAACAGACATTAGAGAAGGACTTAACGGTGCCTCAGCAGGTCACTACTTAGCAGGGAGAAGCAATGAGAAGGAAGACAAACACAACAGCTCCTCGGCTCCTGCGCTCTGACCCAGCACAACACGAATTCCCACGAGAGCTCCCGCCTGAGCAGCGAGGCTCACTCCAGCTTTTGCCCCGAACAACGCTGCCCAGCTCGGGGCACCTTCCTTTTCCAGAGCACACAGTTCCTCTCTGATGGTTTTTACAGACGAAGGAATAAACAGCCCTCGCTCTCCATCACTCCGTGAGCCGGGGGGAGCCACCAGCCCATGCTGGGCACATCACCCCCATGGTTCAGCCGCACCACAGCGGCCAGCACGGCACGGCACGGCACGGCACAGCACCCATGAGGACAGCCCAGAGCAGATAATCCCTCCAGCATGGTAACTCCAGTGTGTTCCAGTGCACCCGCTCGGCCACCTGCTCTGCACAGCCCCCCCTCCCCGCGCTGGCCGCTGGCTCCGAACCACGCCGAGGGGGCAACCCAGCCACAGCAACAATGGAGGGGGGGATTGCAAAGGCAGGGCTTGATAACAGGATTTTGCTCCTATTTTTAACCACCGAAGCTTTAATGTCAATCAGGGCTGGCTGCGGCAACGACAGCTTCACGTCCTCCGGTTTGCTCTGACCCATCTGTGGAAACGGGTGTTTCGGGGTCCCTGTCCCTGCTCCAACAGCCGCCCGTCCCGTGGCCACCACGGCTCCCGCAGCTGCCACCTCGAACAATTTGGGACAAGGAGCCAAAAGCTGAGGTCACTCTGCTCGGGCTGCCGGACCCCTCCCCAGCACCCACCTCCTCTCCCCACCCTCCCCAGTCCAAATATAAACTTGCTTACAGGAAATGCCTTAAAGAAAAGGCACCTCCCTGAGTCCCGGAGAATGCCCAGAAAATAAACTTGTCTCTGGACATGAAGGAAATGGCTTTTTTTTTGTTTGTTTTTGTTTGTTTGGTGTTTTTTTTTTAAATCACACTGCAAAGCAGCTTTAACCCTTTCAGTCCCTGCTGCAAACTCAGCCAACCCCCCCGCACACCTCAGGCCCTCAGGGGGTTTCCAGGTGTCTGTGCTCCGGATGGGCAATGTGAGAAGAGTCTCCTGCCAGAGGTCTCCTTGCACCATCACCGCATCTTGAGCAAAAATGGTCCAAAAATCCATAATCCACATTCAAACTCTCTTTCTGATAAGTAAAGCCCTGACCCCTCAAAAACAGGCTCATAGCCTGGGACCCACCCTTAATTTTGGATTAACACAGGCAATGCCAGCCCCAAAACCCAGTAGCTCCTGCCCTGGGCACTGCTCTGGCCGGGCTGGGAGCAAAGCGACAGATGGAGGCTTAAGGAGTACAACTGCTGGTTTCATACCAACATCCCTACACCAAATGCAAGAAAGAAAAACGAGAAGAACTCCAGGACACAGAGAGGCAGCTGTCTCAAAACAGTCGGTCAAGGAGGCTCCAAAGGAAACAGCCCAGCGCGGGGAGAGGAGAGCCCACCCTCCCCGGTCCCTCCCGGGGACCCCAGGCAGCGCCGCAGCCGATGGAGCATCTGGCATCCCAGGAGAACCCTCCGACCAACACGCTGGCGCGGTGGCATGGGCACTGCCGTGGGCACAGGCACTGCCAGGGCTGCTGGAGAGGAACAGCAATGGGGCAGGACCAATAAATAAAACTTGGTAGCGGGATTCAGTAGTGTCCCCGTCTGTTCACGGGCCACAAACTTATCTAGAGAGAAGGCAATTCTGTTATCTCTCTTCTACAGAAGAGAAAGCTGAGGCAAAGCCTCTCCTGAAGCAGAGCCAGGAGCAAAGCCAAGAGCACAGCTCAGCTCCCTGCGTTCGCAAAATCACTTCCCTTGTCACCGGACCGCAACGCCTCCCTAAATGTGCCCCTTAAAAAATGTATACTCAGGGCTTTAAGTCTCAGATGCAGAAAGTAGTCTGATACAATTCAGCTGCTGCTGCAAAATGCCTAAAATACTTGCCTTTTTTTTTTTTCTTTTCTTTTTTCTTCCCCCTACCCCCACCCCCCATCCCAACCAGCAGCAGCACAGGGAAAGCCGTGCTGCGGAGGTGTGTGCGGGCCCTGGGCGTGGGAAAGGAAAGCAGCGGGGTCAGCCTCCGCTTGGCTGGAAAGCAAGAGCCCGTCCAGAGAACAAGTCAAGGGGTCAAAAAAAAGGAGATCACGCCTGCCTCCTGAGAAGAGATGCGATTTTGGCTCAGTCTGTAATTTTTTGCCTCAGTATGGAGGTATCCAGCGTGAACAGCCCTGATCCCTGCAGGAGGAGAGCCTGCATGAGCCGGCAGTTATCGTGGAGAGCAGTAACAAGTGCTTTGGAGAACTCTGTAGGTGAAGGATGCTTCTGCAATGGCCAAGCAGGGTCCAAGAAAGCAGTCCAGTTCCTCTGGCTCTGCTGAGACAAGTTGTGCGAGGAAATCCAGTGATGAATTAAGCATTTTGGTATCTAAAGCCTCTGGAGATGTCCACATGGAAGGTGTTAAGAAGAGCAAATCTTGCAGCAGACCCAGCAGATGTCCCGTCCGGCTGACGCTGGCAGTTTCGAGGATGGACATCCCCAGCAGCTGAAGTCCGCAGCAATGTGAAATGCACAGAGGCACGTGCCGGGAGCACAGCCCCGGCCGGACAAACCAGGGGAGCCCCGAGCACTCCCACCACGGCACTGTGCCTGCTATACCTTTTACTGGGACAATAAAACCACCTCTAAACTCCAACAGGCTTCACAGCAAAACGGCTGCGTGCGCCCATCACTGCTGCCGGCAGCACTGCAGCAGCTGGGGTTTCATCTCCCTCAGCCTTCGGGGATGGGGAGCAGCGGTGTCGGCCGAGAGCCCTGACTGATGCCCGAGCAGGCAGCCAAGAGGATTTGGGATGCTGGCGCCGCTGCCCCATCCCTACCCGCTTGGCCCCATGTCCACAGCATCCCAGCAGCGGTGCTGCCAGGCTGGCAGAGCACACCCTGCACCTCGGCAGAGCAGCTCCGGCGCCTCAACAGCAGGCACCCTCGCCGGACGTGGACTCTGTGCCGTGCTGGGTTGCCTCTGCCACGGGACAGAAACTCCCGCTGGACGGCACGAGCAGCCAGGGAGGAAACACTACGACATCCTACAGCAGCACTTGTAAATCACTTATTTGGACTTCAGCTGAATTTCTGTAGCCCTGTTGTCACACCGCCGGTCCTGTTACAGGATGGGCACCACAGAGCACTCATCCGTCCTCCTGACAGGAGGAGACCCCAGGAAGACAAACAGCCGACGCACGGGTATCCCTCTGCAATTCCCAAGCGGCGCTGCTGTGCTGGCCTGCAGGCAGAGAACTATGTGCCACAGAAACTAATGAGGCCATCAAACTGTCCCGCAAGAAACTCTCCCTGCTCCAAATCAGCAACAAAAGATTAGGATCAGAAACATTCGTAATGGAAGATAAAAAGATTTGGAGATGGGCGCAAGGATGCTGAATGAAACAAAAAGGAGATAAACCGCTGTTAGGGACATGCTGGCTCTGCCGTGGCCCATCACGCCAACGCTTGGTCTCCCATCAACAGGGGAAGGCTGCCTGGGCTGGAGGGGAATGGGAGGGGGCCACGAGGACCTGGGCAGGGCAGTGGAGTACCCCGGCACACAGCAGGTAGTCATGACCTGTCTTCTCATAGACGCAATCTCAGGCACACTGAGGTCCTTCAAACCTCTTTTTTCCCAGAAGTCCATTATTTTTAACTGGGGAAAACTACTGCTTCCTAAATTCTTGATGCTCCCGAGACACCACCATATCTCCCAGGACTTCATGCCAGGAGAAATCATACAAAGTTGATGTCCAGCCCAGCCATTGAGACCAGTGCGTGCCCGTGCCTGGGAAGCTCATGCCGGTGCCTCGCACCAGGGGACAGCGTTCTCGGGAGGTTTGCTCAGGAAGGGGTACAGCGGCCGTGGGGCAATTCTCTGCCCAGGAAAACGAAGCTGAAACGCCGGCCCTGACTGCCCAGACGTCCTGCTCTTGCCCAATGACACTGATGAAACGAGGTCAAGTGCGCTCTGAGTCACCGCTGAGCGTCACTGTCCCACAGCCTCGTGACACCTCTGCCTGCCACTGCCCGTGGCCATTTCCAGTTTCGCCAAGCGCAGAGAGGGAATGGACCCCCAGCCGCCCCTCACCAGCCCCCCCGACCAAACCTCCTCCTGCAGCCCCACGA
>NW_009647444.1:888281-889262 GCF_000708025.1 Charadrius vociferus
GCCACCAACCCCACGCTGCAGACACGGGTCCCTGGAGGGGTGACAAGGGGATGGAAGGGGGACAAGTCCCCCCGTCCCTCTGCGTCACTCCTGCACAGCCCGCAGTCGCATGGGAGGCTTGCAGCTCCGGGATGGGTCCCTCCCCGCCTGCAGATTTACTGCCCTGGCTCCCCAAACGCCTGGTTCCCAGCTGGCAGCCTGCCGCGGGGCCGTCGGTTCGACCTCGTCCCCCCAAAAACAAGTGGTGGCAGCAGCACCCGGCGAGGGGTGCAGTAGATGTGGGGTTTTTTTTGCCATTTCTAGAAGGAACGGGGAGAGAGCGTGACTCCGCCGAGCTGCACCAGACAAAAGGGCATTCAGAAACTGAACTTGTGCCCTTGACAGCAGTGGAAATACTCTTGTAAAATTCATGGAGGAGGCGGGAAGTTGGAAAAGAGAAGGAGAACAGAAACCCCATCATGTACCTTTGCAAAGGACACAAGCGCCCTGTCCCGCTGCCACCCGTGCACGCCTGCACGGGCAGCGCCGGCGGTGTGGAGCCCACCACGACCCCGAAATAGCGGCGTTCATCACTCATGCCCCAGCGAGCTGTGAGCGCAGGCATCGCCGCCTGCTCCCACGGGGCGCAGGGAGCTTGCGACCGGCCCAGGAGGCGCAGGCTCTCCTGCTGGCCCTGCGTGCGCATGTTGCAGTCAGATGCTTTTCTTTCGCTCGCAGATAAAGGGCAGGAAATCCCCCGGCACACCCGGGCTCCGGCGCGCTGGGCCCCTTGGGTTCAGCGACGTGCCATCCCGGGAGGAGCCAACGAGTTCCTGCTCCCAATTAAGCAACAGGAGGCCCAAGCCTTGGCTGCGGGGTGCGTGGAAATCCAGATGTTGACCCCAGGCTGCCACCCCCCCCCTCCTGCTGTCACCCCCCACACAGGGCAGCAGACCTGAGGTTGATATTACATCCATCCCGGAAGCTGTCCCGTGCTCCCGC
>NW_009647444.1:889399-889781 GCF_000708025.1 Charadrius vociferus
CGCGAGGTGGGCCACCAACCCGCAGCCTGGCCCTGCCTGGCCAGCGGGTTTTGGTAGCCCAGAGCTCCCCCTGACCAGCGGCAGCAATCCGTGACACACATCAGGACATCTCGGTGGGACCCGCGAGATGGACATCGGGGAAGGCACAGAAGGGGATGGCTGAGCTCGGCCATGGGACAGCACAAGGAACTCAAGCTGGCAACGTGCCTCCATGCGGTGGGATAGGAAACGGCTGAGCCCCCTGGCGAAGGTCCCCCAAGCCGCTGCGCTGGTCAATGCCCGCTCCCAGTGCCAGCCGTTAACGTTTACTCCACCTGTAACTGGCACCGGGTGACAAGTGCCCTTTTCTGATAAGGCACCCTTCAACCGGCTCCACAAAACA
>NW_009647444.1:889811-893153 GCF_000708025.1 Charadrius vociferus
CGCGGGGACCCGGTCGATCATTAACTGAGCGGCAGAGGGAAGAGCAGCCGTCTGGCGAGACACTCGCCCGCGGGCATCACGCCTCAGCAACCAGAGACGGGGGCCAGACGCTCCGGGACCCCGCGGGGAGCCGCATCCCACAGGCTCAGGGCTGGCATTCAGGGTGACCCCCAGGGGAGCACCGGGCAGAGGAGGGACGAGCACGGCGCGGGACAGCGCGGGGCCAAGCACTTCCCACAGTCCCTCGTGCAGAACCATGCAAATAAACTGCCAAATTAATAAGAAAGCAAAATGAGACAACAAAAACTGGCAAGCCATCACTTCCTGCACCTAAAAACGAACTTCTTGCTGGAAATATAGGAAAAGACCATGTCTCTTTAAATTTCTGCGCCCGGCCCTGGCAGCCTGGAAAAGTTAATATAATTATCCGGAGGTGACTTTCAGAAGGGCTCGCACAAGAAGGGTTATTGTGGCTCAATCATTAACCGGGCGGGAGACCCCCGGCCTTGCTGGAATGTGGCCGCACGCTGCCACCGCCACCGCCGGTCCTCTCCGGAGTGCGCGGGAGCTGGGCACAAAGGTTAACGAATGGCTCCTCCGCACCAGCGGTGGCCACCGGCCCCAGGGAAGCTCCAGCAACTTTCCAGCACAGCCTTTATTCCAGCAGTACATCCAACGGAACACCTCCCTCATGCTTCCCGGTGGGGCTGGAAGAGCATGCGGATGAAGGAAAGTTGAGAAACAAGAAGACCCAAATTCCACACAGACGTCTCCAGCACCACTCGTGCCTCAGCTCACCCCGAGCAGTGCTGACAGCACCTGCGGTTCGGGGTGTTGCTACTCCAGGAGCGTCCACTCGCCGCAGAGTGATGCTGCTGCCGCAGGACCGGCACGGGCATGGCGTGGGACGGAAGGCCTGGCAGGAGCAATGGCATCCCAGCCTTTGCAGCCCATGTGTTGCCCCCGAAAACCTTTTACACCCACAAGACCAGCTCAGCTTTCATCCCTGGGCTCTGCCAATACGTTTCACCAAATCTGGTGAGCAGAGGGATGGAGCAACGTCTCTGTTATCAAGCTGGCAGAGATTGAAGAAGATACCCGCATTATGGGATGCACTGCTGGGCTGGGGAGACGAGCCCTGGAGCAGGGCAGAGGTGCAGCCATCCTGTGGGACCCTCCCCACATCCCCACACAGCCGTGGCCGCAGCCACCGCACCGGGAGGCATTTCCTTCCTCCGCAGCCTCGCTGCCGGCACACCGCCGATAGTCAGAGGATTAAACTCCCACATCCACCTGAATGCAAAAGCCTTTCCAAAAGCATGCAAAGTGCAAATTCAACTCTGCAAACTCCTGCAACGGGCGCACTGTCTCAGGCTTTTAATAGCATGACCACGGTAAGGACAGAGACTCGGTTCTCCTCTCTACCGGGGGATGATTTACCCGGTTCCCCAGGAGAGCGAAGCCGGGGCCACTGGGCTCCACTGCAGCACAGAGGGGCCAGGCAACCTGCCCCCAGCATCACCCCCAGCGCCCGCGGGGCTCGGTGCTGGCCGGCTGGTCAGCTTGTGCCTTGGCTGCAAAGCCACACAGCAACCTCTGCTACACCCTCAGGGAAAGGGCAACCTTTCTTTCCCCTACTCGGCTTCAATGGAGTTTGAGAACCTTCAAATCTTTTTTGAAACTAGTACAAAAACCAAGGGGAAGTACTGAAGTGCCCTTAGGCATGACCATATTTTGTTCTCTTACGAAACTAAACTGCTGGCAGCCTGTCCCATGTATACGCTCAGGTCTGGACATTTGAGGCAATGCAGACAAGGAATGCTTAACAGAAGCACGATCGGATTTATTCAGTTGGTCTTTTATTAGAAAAGTATTTCTCTGAGGAAGCACAAGTACTTGAAGTGAACGCGAGCACCTCCTCAGAAGCCCGGTTCAATACCTGCTCTGCACTAGGACTTGATGCTTTGCCACAAGGGGAAATTACTGACAAGCTTTTGGCATAAGGGTGGGAGTTGATTTTTCCCCTGCAAGAATGGAGAGAGGCTGACGGGGTTTGAGCTGAGCCACGCTCCCTGCCCGGCTCACTGCGAGGAGCAGACCCCGCTGGCAGAGGCGTGCGGAGAGCAGCGAGGGGCTGCTGCGCCTGCTCCAGCGGCACTGCTACCTCTCTTAGCCGTGTTTCAGTTAAAATGTAAACAGAAAAATACACATTCATTGATAAGAATTCAAATATGCACATGGAAAAGAACACAGACTTCTGCCAATAACATCACGATACGTGCTCTGACATCCTGGGACTGTACCAGGGTCTTTGAAAGAGGCAGCTCCTCTGCCCTCTGCTCCAAGGAGCCGTTCCAAACACAAACCACTAAACCAAACGCACAAAGAGCTGGTGTTTAAGTTAGCCACGATCAAACAGCCCCTGAAAAAACAGCCTCTCACCTTGGCAGCACGCTCTGACAAATTACTGCTAATTCACGTGACAAACCACGTACGCACAGCAAACCCATCTGTTTCTAACAAAGACAAAGGTCTCCAAAAGAGATGATGGACTGGAAACACGTGCCTACAGTGCCAAAAGCCAGAACGTGGAGTCGGGCCTCCCCCCGCCATAGCGCAAGGGCCTGATCGGCAGCCTCATGACGTCAACGCAAT
This sequence comes from Charadrius vociferus, assembly GCF_000708025.1. Taxonomy (NCBI): domain Eukaryota; kingdom Metazoa; phylum Chordata; class Aves; order Charadriiformes; family Charadriidae; genus Charadrius; species Charadrius vociferus. Next base: position 892,467 of record NW_009647444.1, read on the forward strand.
TTTTCCATGAACTCACTGGCTCTCTGGATCAGACAGCAAATCTGTGCTTTTCCAGCCACTGATTTAATCATCAGTAATCCCAGCTAGAAGAAGGGTGAAGAAGAGCCCTGAGAAAATCAGATCAGTCCAAAACCCGCCGCCAGCCCATTCGCATCCCTCCAGGAGTTTAGCGATGGCACTGCTGGCAGGGAACAGGTCAGAGGCAAAAGGATCCATCCAGCCAAATCTGACAACTCCAATGGAAGCAGCCTACAGCCTCTCGCCCCACGCGCTGCCATGACTCACCCTGGGAATCCAGTAACAGCCCGAGTATGTCAGGAAACGTGTACCAGCTCCAAGCTTCTCCTCCTCCTCCTCCCCGGCTGCAGCAACAACCGCCTCGCACCGACACAGATACCCGGTGCCGACCATCAGATAACCCACCTGACAGCGTTTTCCTGCTCCATGTGGCAGCGTGGCCTGAGCAGCATCCTCCGGAGCCGCACTTAGCGCTGCCTTCCGAAATCCGCCTCCTCTTCTCCCCTCACCCCAACACACACACACACACACACACACACACGTACACACAACCGCAGGCGCTCAGCGGAACCGCACGTTTCTGATTTACCTTCAGGCTGTGCTGCGTCTCCCGGAGGGGGGAGGGGGGGGACGGCCAAATCCCGGTGAGCGGAGGAGGAGGAAGAGAAG
>NW_009647444.1:893304-896943 GCF_000708025.1 Charadrius vociferus
CCCCGCCCGCCCCGCCATCCCCGTACCCAGCTCCGGCACCGCTGCCCGCCGCCCCACCGAGCAGCACACAGACATACAGCGCTCCAGAGCTCCGAGGGACCGCAGCGCCGCTCGGGGCTGTCACGCACTCAGGGGTGAGCCAAACCCTGGAGCCCCATCGGCTGCAGCCAGGGGAAGGGGTTGTCACGACAGGCGTGTGAAACCCAGCACCATCCCACACCCCGTCCGTGTCCCGCAGTGCCCCTTCGCGCTGCCCCCGGGTCCCCCTCCGTCCACCCGTCTCCCTCCCTCCGCTTCCAGATCGGCAGTGGCAACTGCAGCGCCTGTCCCGGCCCCGGCTTCGCTGCCAGCACATCGCACCCTGAGCTTTTGGGGCTCCGGGACAGGGACACCAAACAGCTGCAACCTCCCCCACTGGGCTCAGCGTGCATGAGGGTCTCTCAGGCTGTTCGCCTCCCCCCAAAGACGAGTCCCAGGACAGTTTTTGGACAGACGCCTGGCTGTCCTTTACCCCTCCCTGCCCATCAAACCAAGCAGGTGGTAAAAGCAGGGGTGCGAGCGGCAGCAAGGGGCCAGGAGGAGCAGAGAGGCTGCTCCTGCGGGAATTGTTTCCCGAAAATCCCCCTTCATGCTGCAGGGGATTTTCTTGCTCAGTAGTTACTCCCCCAACAGCACAGGGTGAGGAAGATCCTCTCCCTGGCACACACGTCTCACTACCTGGGTCCCAGACCCATGTCACGTCGAATGGAACCAGGCACAGAGACAGGGTGAAGAAGAAAATGGAGATTAGGGTCTGGAATAGAGGGGCTAAAAGGAAAAAAAAAAACCAACCGCATTTAAAGTAGACTTGAAGGAGGAGTGTTTTGGTGAAAAACAGGAGGCAAAAGGGCTGGAGGTCAGGAAGCACCAGCCTGAGCGTGGAAGGAGCAGAGAGGAGGCAGAGTGTGAGACAGAGAGGATGGGACAGTGGGCAAGAGGCTTGAGGGCACGCACACAGGGCACAGATGCACTGCAAGGAGAGGCAGGCAATGATTTGGCATGGGATGGCCAGAAAAGCAGGAGAGAGACCAGGTACACCACAGGGTTGCCACAAACCAGCTTTTCTCTTGAAATTACTGGTTGGATGGTTCCCCAAGTACCCTAACATGTGAGGATCAAGTTAAAAAAAAAAAAAAAAAACAACTGAGGGTTTTTCCATTGTTTTCATAGTCTGAGACGCTTTTGATGCACAGCTCCTTCCTTCCTTCCCCAAGCTCCTGACCCTCCTCCACCAACCTCCCGACTGCCTCTGCCTCTGCCCCCCGCCCCGTCCCCCGCTGCAGCCCCTCAACGAGCCGCCTGTACGCCACAGCCCTCGCCTCTGGAGGAAGGGGCTCTCGGCAACGCGCCTCTCAATGAGGCCGTTGTTGACTTGAAAGTCTTCATACAGCTTTGTGCGAGGGAGCCTCTCGCCAGCCAGGGACCAGGGGGGTGAGGGGTGGGGGGGAGAAGGGCTCCTGCTGCTGGAGAGCAAGCAGCCGGTGCCACCCCCGCGGTCAGCCACGGCGAAGGGAGCAGCTGTTGATCTGCGCTGGTGGAGATCAGTGGAGGGCCACTACAACAAAGGAGCGATGGAGGTTGCGGGGACCCCGCTGCGGAGGTCAGACAGGAGGAGGGGTATCGGGAACCCAACCGAGCCTTCACCCCCAGAAGTACCAACATCCACAAAGCGCTGCTCCCCTGGAGCTGGGGAGGGTGACAGAAAGGGATGGAGAGGGAGCAAAACCTCCGGAAACAGACGATGGATGCAAAGCCTCGGGGTGCTGACCACCAAGCCAGCACCCCAGGGGACGGCCAGGGTTGACGCTTCACTGTGGCCACATAGGTGGGAAAAGGACAGAGGCAGAAAGACACGGCACCGTTCCCAGCGTGGGGAGCACAGCCAAGTAAGGGCAGAGCTCACAACACTTTATGGTGCCATGGGCTCGCCTGGGGCTCGGCACCACTGCCCAGCCAGCCCCAGCGGCACAGTGACGGCCAGTGGAAAAATCACTCAGCTCAGAGGAGGATTTCAAGCATTTTCCACTCATTTCCTCATGCAAAGCGGGAACGGGGAGGGTGTGGGGGCAGAGAGGCAGGAAATCTCCCGGAGACGCTGAGCTATAAACAGGCGGCAAAGAGGGCAGGACCAAAGCAGCCGGTCCCACGCGGACCCCACTCGCACCAGGAAAGCTGAGGCCACGCTGCCGGGGCGGTTGCTGGGAGGAGCAGAAATCACACATACCGCATGCTCCCCCCGCGCCGCCCCATGAATGGGCCGCATTCACACCCGGAGATATTAATAGTTCCCAGGAATGGTTGCCGAGGAATGGTGGAGCGTGGACAGACTCGCCTTCGGGCCGCCCCGCCGCTGGCACAAGGCACCCAGTTGTGCGTGTGTGCACACGCGTGTGCTCACTCGGGGCACCAAGCAAAGGGGTTAATGCTGCCTGCGGAGGAGCTGCCGAGCAAAGGGATGAACAGCCTGGAGCACGATGACCTCCTGGGGAGGGCAAGGCATGGAGGAACTGGGGCTGCCGGCCAGAGCACACCCCGGGGGGCTGGAGGTGCCCTCACCAGCCCTCAGATCACCACCACCAGCAAGGGGAGAGGGGCTGTTTAGGGTGGCCCAAAGGGCATCACTGAGAAGGAACAGGAAAAAAATCCCACAAAGGCCCTTTTGGGCTGGCTGAATACTAGGAAAAAACACCAGGAAGGGTGAATAGGCTGGGGAACTGCAGCATCCTCCTCCTCCTCCTCCTCCACCACCCACAGCAAGGAGGGTGGGGGCTACCTGGCTGCTCAGGACACCCAAACCTAAACCTAGAAAGCTCCAGTAACGGGCTCGAAGGAATAACCTCGGCCAGATCCTTAGAGGTGACCATAAATGGGACCTCAGAAGAGCTGTGCTGACCCCAACGCACCCGAGCTCGGCAGGCGAACAGGGCTGAGCGAGCGGAGCTGCCTCGGCCGCACACACGCCGGGAACGCAGAGTTGAATCCTGACCCTTACCTGTAAAGAGCAGCATGCAGATGCAGCCCGGCCCAAGCCGCAGACCTGAGGTCAAGACATTTTCAGGCAATCCGTTCCTGCCGCCCGCGCTGCAGCCCGGCTTCTGGCTCCTTGCCTGCCAGCGCTCAAAACCCTTCCCTGCTCTGGACGAGGGCCAGCGGGAGAATTGGCCGGGTCACACAGCAGCTACAGATGAAGGCTCTTTTTGAGGGACAGATTACACTGAGAGACGCACGCTGAACACCTCGGCCAGGGCTGGGAAGCTCAGACAATACCGATGCTGAAAAGGACCGATTATTTGGGCTGGATGCGCAGTTCCCCAGATCACACGTTCCCCAGCACCCGAGGACAGAGTACCTCCAGATGTGAAGGGCACTATGGACACATGTGGCTTATCCCACCCAGCCTGGGAGGGGCAAGGGGGTGCTTCCACCCCCGGGGGGCTTCCCCAGGCTCCAGCACGAAGCTGATAGGAGTTTGCAAAGGCAAAAGCATCCTTAGAGCCCCTCTCTGCTCTGCTACAGCATTTGATCGGGTCACATCAGACCTGCAAACCCTGCGAGGGACCAGCCCCGGGGGCGGGGGCATAGGCGGGTCCGTCACTGCTA
>NW_009647444.1:897027-898563 GCF_000708025.1 Charadrius vociferus
ACCACCACCACCCCCACCACCCCCAATTGCAGCGGCGCGGGAAAGTGCGCCATCTGCTGGTCACGGCGCGCAACACCCCACGCCGAATGAAAACACCCTGGAAAAGTCAAAACGAGCAAACGACTTAAAGCCGGCAAACAAAATCCAACAATATGAATCTATGGGAAAAGCATCTTTGCTCCGGCGGACCACCCACTGTGAAAGGAAAACCCACGCACCCACAGTGAACACATCCTGAGCAGCCCCGAGATGGTCATTATCTGCTTCTCTTTTTCCAACAACCAAAATAAACAGGAAAATAAAATTAAAAAAAGCTAACTTTTCTTTCAGGTGTATAAATAAAAACCGACCACAGAAGCGAACAAACCAGAAGTGGGTGTCCTGCGGTAAGTTTTTTCGCGAGGATATGCTCAAGGGACTCTTGCTCTGCTAACGCAAGTGTTATTCATGTTTCATATTTTTCTGCTGCCGCAGCTGGAAAACAGGAGAAGCCGGCGACATTTTCACATGAACCAGCTTCCTCCGGGTCTAACCCCAGGTCAGAGCTGGGCCCATCACGCACTTGCCTCCCTCTCCCACCTTAGGGTGCCCGATTTATTTCTCCATCCAGCCACCCAATGCAGAACACTTGTTCACGTTTCTCAATCCCCAACTATAAAAGCAGCCACCCACACCACTGCCACCATAGCCCTTCAGACCTCCGGGTCCCCAGTAAAACCCCCACAAGGAGCCCCAGACCCAGCAGAGCATCCCCTACACACCTACGAGCAGCAAAGTCCCCCACGGGTCCTGCCGGGGGTCTCGCTGTGGCAGTGCAAGTGGGTTTGTGCCCTTATGCGGATCTGTGCAGGGTACCGGGGTGTCATTCATAAAGATGGCCATAAACCCAATTTGGCATCAGGCATCCTGCTCAAGACACTAAGAACAGCAAGTGGCAGAGGAGCTGCCTGCTCCTCCCCTCCTGCCCACTTCAGGACCGCTCTGCAGTGAAGATAACCCAGGAACCGCCTTTGCCCCATCCACCTTGACCCCAGCTCACCCCCACTGCATCCCTCCGGCGAGGAGGTCAGGCTCAACCGCAGGAGGCCAAGCAGGAGGAAGGGGAGGCATGTCCCAAGAGCCAGCCCTGGCCTCTCGCAGGACGGCTTCTGGGGCCGCAGGGATGCTGCAGCGCCGGTCTCGGCACAGGGTCAGCACCGGCACGAAGTGAGCGAGCTGGCTCCAGCTGAGAGGAGGAGGATGGCTTCAATATCCTTGTTTACAAGAGGAAAATCAAGGGAAAGAAGTTAACTGGCACACACGAAATGGCAGATGGAGTCAGTGCCGCCAGCTGCACAAGTCCAGCAGGCAGGATTTCACCAATACTGAATTCCCCAGCTTCCAAGGGAGGAGGGCAAGAGGGAGGAAAAGAGAAACTCAGAGACATACACACAACAGCATCATTCATGGGAGCTGATTTTGTGCAACAAGGGTCCTGTGTCTGGCCCAGAGCTCTAGGCAAAAAAAACAGCAGCCACAGATCTCAAAGAAACAGCA
>NW_009647444.1:898591-901791 GCF_000708025.1 Charadrius vociferus
GCCACTGCTAAACCAGAGCAAAAAGCCTCCAGCTCCTGGAAGGTAAACACGTTGGCGCGCAACGAGAAGCAGCAACCAGCTCAATTACCCCGATTGTTTCTGCTTCACCCACCCATGCTGGAGCCTCCTCACATTACATTGAGGAGGAATTACTGCTGATGGTCCTCCCTCCCTGCAAACAGTACCGCCAAGGGGATGGCGAAGAACCAGGTCCCCCAATCCACACATGGACTTTGCCATAGCAGGCAGATAGAAGAGCAGTCTGGCAGAGGAGATGACTTTGTGTTTGCAACTGGGGGGTCACAAGCAATGCTAACTACTGCAGGTCTGCTACGGGGGCACGCAACGGTGCACCAGAATGGTTTGTTGTTCCGGAGATAACGGTGGCGGTTTGCAAGTCTAAGCCTCAGGAAGCACGTACAGGGTTTATCAAGACACATGAAAAAAGACAAGATGCTGATTAGTTTCTTGGAAATCTTACTGGATCAGCTGGCTCCTGGGAGCAATTATGGACCCTCTGGGAGACCCTCATAAAGGATTTGCAGCTGTGCTCCCAGTTCTTGTGCGGACTGGCCAAAAACAACCTCCTGCCCTCTCTGTCCCCTGCCCCATTGGGGTGATGGCCCCTGGCGACAACTCACCCCAGCATGCCAGCACCAAGGTGGGCAATGTCACCGGCACGGGGTCCAGCGGCAGGAGCTCTTTGGAAAACTCTGTTTTCCCCTCACCTACAACAAACTAAGCTGACCTGCCCATCCCTGAGGAATAACCCTAGTCCACCCAGCATGTTTTGGGCCATTCCCAAAGGGATCGTTTAACAGCAGGAGGAACAACTCTTGGGACAGGTATGAGTTGGAATTCTTCAGTGAGCATCGCAGCTGACCGAGAAGCCGAGCCACAGCAGTTCCTCTTTCACATAACCCAAAATAAATCATTTTCAAGATGGTTATCCACACACGGTTATCATAGTCATCTTTAAAAGACACATCAAACCAGTTTTAGGACTGGAGTTCCAAACAAAGAAAAATTCCTTAAGCATTTTAACAGTCTCAATGAAAAGACTGATACAATCATCATTAAGAAACTATCAAATACAAAATAATGCCTTTTTTTTTTTTGATGAAAAGCATGGGATTCTTTTCTCCTGACAGCCCCTCGGGTGGATGATCTGCTTTACTAGTTGGCTGAGGACAGACACCACTTGGCTTTGGGACCCCCGCCTCCTCACCCACCAGGAGATGGGCTCAGAGCGAAGCCCCCTGCCCTCCACCGCTCCCAGCATCTTCATTTTCCCCCAGGGTTTTCAGTAGCAACTGCAGAGAGAGACCGGGCGCTGCAGTAGCATCGAGACATCCCTGCTCTCTCACACCCTGAACACACAGAAATACAGTCCCTAGTACGGAGCTGGCAAACAGAGCAGGTTTAGTACCTGCATTATTAAAGTGAAAAGGATGAAGGCTCTACCTTAGACAAACATCCTTACGAGCCATTATAAACATGTTAAACCTCAGCAGCACTGCAGTTTCCCTTGGGGACATCAGCAGACACTAACTGTCCCTCCTGCCGTACCAGGAACACCCTTATCAGCCCGCTCAGACACAGCAGGCAGCAGAGACACCCAGCCAGAACATCACCAAAATTGCACTATTTTAGATCGAAAGGACAGCAAAACCCTGGACCCCTCTCAGCCCACGTCTTCGGGCTGCGCTCTGACTTTCGCATCCCACCCGCGCTGACTCTCGTGAAGCCCACCTTCCACCAGCAGCCCCATCTCAGTCCTTCCCATCACTATCTGCAGCAAACGCTGTTTCCTCAGCCCCCCCACAGCCCCGCACCCCACGGGCAGGGCTGGGCCATCCCCCCCCCCAGCAGACAGCGGGGCTGGTCCCCCCCACCCCATCCCACAGGCTGAGATGGGGAGCAGCAAGGAAGAAGAGGAAGAGGAGCCGGGGGGCTGCAGCGGTGCTGGGGCTGTTTTCCCCAGTGCCAAGTGTCAAGGTCAATGCGATGATGATTCACGCGTTCCACATTTCATCTGCATCCACCTACAACTGAGTCACCAGCGGTCTGGTCCCACACAGCACCAGTGTACCTGGGAACGCTCTCGCTCCCCGCCTCTGCTCCCGAGGGTGGGGTGGTATTCAAAGCACTGCGGACATTTCAGGCAGGATTGAGAGCATCTTCATTAAGAAGAGAAGGAATTAACATGATCAGACTGGCCTGGAAACACCTCACACCTTTTTCTTTTTCTCATCTGACCTCTCACGCTTTGAAAAGAAAACCACATGAGTATTACAAAGCACCCACGAAGGCCGTGTTTGCTTGCGCAGCCCGGAGCCTCCTCCGTTTACAGCAAATTTCTCTCCAGAAGTACAGACGGGTTATTTCAGACACAGGAAACATTACCTTTCTTTGCATCTTTAACGCAGCTTACATGCCAAAGCTCTTACCAAAGAAAAACCATGGTAGAGCCAAACCTTTCTGTCAGTTTTCAATGTGTTTTCTCGTTATAAATTCAGGGAAGTAACCACACTCAAAACTTCCCTCTTGATCCTTTCGCTCTCATGCAAACTACCCAGGAGCTGCAGATATAAACGTACTTTCTTGCCCGCAATTTCTTTCCAGTCTGTCTCCATCACTTCTTGCTGCCATGGGAAAAACTTGGTGACATACTGGGCACAGGGTGGCCAAAGGGGCCTTTTCCCAGCTCATTCTCAGCACTTCCCAAGCAGCCCGCAACCCAGCCGGCACGAGGAAAAACCCTTTCTCTCACCAAGGCTGGCCTTCAAAGAAAATCACCCGATTCGTGATAGGATCCTGCTGTTACAAGGGGGGAATGTGCATTTTGTTAGCTACAGGAAACAGAAAAACTTCCAGACCCTGAAATTAAAGCCCCAGAAGGACGGAGGAGATGAGCTGGGGGATGGGGACCAGCTACTGCGGCAGTCACTGGGCTTCAGAGTCACAGAAATTTTTATAGGCAGAAGGGGAACAAAGACAAGAAATGGCTTCATTTCGTGGGCTGGAGGGGCCTCATGCCTCTGACAAATAGTTTCCCCACGATCATTTATTGAAAGTGCGGCCAAGTTAGTTTTGATTTTCTTTTAAAGTATTTTTTCTCATGTCATGTTTTCGGCTTGTTTCTCAGGAGCCCGTGAGGGCGGCAGGAGCGCTCAGCAGCCTGCCCGTCCCTCGGGGGG
>NW_009647444.1:901908-904011 GCF_000708025.1 Charadrius vociferus
GAGAGGGGGTGGAAAAGGGGGGAGCCATCCAGCAGCCTTTGCGCTTTGGCCAAAAGAGTAAAAAGGTGACAGGGGAACGAACCAAAAGCACTTAAAATTTCTATAGGTCAAGATATTAAGAGCAGTCCTTCGCGTGCCTGTATCACTGCCATGGCGATTCCTATTAATTAACCAAGGATGTAATTATATGCGTGGCTCCATGCTCCCAGAAAGCAACTGGGTGTTACGGGGGCACCGACGGGGCCGGGCAGTGCCTACCGCAGCACTGAGACCTGTGTTTTATTGAAACGGTGTGGAAGGCACCTAACCCTTAATATCCCCCGGCAGCGACCCACGGGGGACAGGCAGGGGATGTCAGAGCTTGCGACCCCGGCTCTGCCCAGAGGCTTTAGCACCAGCCTACCTCCTAGGGGAAATTAAACCAGTATGGATAAATATGTATCAAAGAGCTCAGCAGTTCAAAAATAACCGCAAGGGTTCACTGAGGAGGCTGAAAAGGAAACGCTGGAGATTGTGTCTCGGGCCTGAGGAGATACCGTCCGCCGCTCCCGAGAAAACATCTCACAGAAAGAAACATAAACCGTTTGTTTGCTCTCAAGCTGCCCTGGCAGTGTGATTTTTAGTGTGCAAATTCTTTAGGAAGTACCCTTTTACTTCTACTTTTTTTAAAAAAAAAAAAAAGTTTTTACTACTGAGAACGAATCACAAAGCATTTTATGCTACCCAGGGGATCGATTCCCAGTGACAGGAGAGTGCCCAGAGTAAGGTCACAGAGGCTGTAACAGAAGGAAAATGAGATTATTTGAAAAACGGCTCTCTTCCTTCATGGAAAATAACCAAAAGAGCAGCAGAGCCTGTCCGAGTGCGGGTCGGGTGCTGTGCTCCCAGGCTGGCAGCAGCAGCGCTCTGGGAGAGGGGCTGCCACCCGCCTGGGCTCCCAAGGACCGCGCGGCTCCGGGGGACCCGAAGGTACTTTGGGATGGAGGTCAGCATTTCACAGCGTGATTCACCCGCCGAGCCCGAGACTGACCCCACGGGCGGGCAGGGAAGAGGAAGGAGCAATGCAGAATCTCTTTCATCACATGTCACACCAAAAACACTAATAATCACATTCAGTTCAGCTTTTCTACTTCCTACTTCTTCGATCGGGTTCCAGACCCATGACCACGTTTTCCATCACGTCTCAGGCAGCGATCTCTCAAGGAGTTTGAGAAATCCCTAGAAAAGTCTCTGCAGCCCCATCCAGCATCCCACACCGTGCCTTCAAGCCACCCATCTCCTCCCTTGCATGGATGCTGCAGCCAGAGCGCGGCCCCCGTGCCGAGGGCAGCAGTGACGTCCCTGCACCCTGGCAGCAGCCCCCCTGCCAGCCCCCCACTCGCTCTCTCTTTCAGCCTATTCAAGCAATGACAGAAAACCAGATCCAAATCCCCCTCTTCTCCCCGCCAAAACAGGGCACCAAACGTGCAGGCACACTCCAGGTGAGGAACGAAGGGCTCATGCTCGGGCTACAAACCAACAGAACCAGCGCAGGAGATTTTCCTGCACAGAGAGAAGAAGAATAACTCAGCTGTGACAACATATCAACAAGAGCTAAATTTAGCGGGTTATTTTCAGAGATCCAGATGCTGGGTAAATACAACCTTATTATTTCACGCAGGGGCAAAAGTTCAGCAGATTCCCTCATGCTTCTTTGCTTTATTATTTCACCACATCCAGCCACAGAAGCTCACTTCTGAAATGCTGTAATATCGTCACTGCCTGCCTGCCCTGAAGGAAGCCGTCAGCTCAGTCCCCGTCCCTCGGCAGTTAGAAGAGGCCACTGTTTAATGACATTTGCAGAGCATGCTCCCGATCCTACTTCTGTAGAGGCCTGATGCTACTGCGGGCAGGGATTTATTCGGAGGATGCAGTTTTCACGTGCATGGCTGGTGTGCGAGCCTTTCCTTTCTGCTTTGTCCAGAACAATACATGGGAAGTGAATGTCAGAGAGGAAGCAGAGGGTTCGGAAATCCATGGAAACCTGGCCCTGGCTGGGACTGCTCCAGCGGGATGGCTCGGTGCAGCACTGTGTCCACACAGCCTGGGATTTCCCGCAGGAGG
>NW_009647444.1:904054-909692 GCF_000708025.1 Charadrius vociferus
GCTGCCTCCAAGGAGGCAGACGACATCCCAAGTTGTGTTCCACCGCTACTGCTGGGGGAGCCGAGCATGGCATACCCGGCTATTTTAGCGACAGCGGGAAGCAGCAGCGACTTCATTCAGGGAAGGGGCCGTGGCAGCACAGCCCCAGCTCCCGGCTGCTCGCAGGCAGGGATGGGGCCCGGGAGCTGGGAACGGGTCTGGCTGTGCCTCGGGAAGCAGCTCAGGGAGTTTGCCGGCTGTGGTGGGAGAGGAGCACTGCTGCCGGGGGGGAATCACGGGCAGGCTCTGGCAAGCGATGGAAGAGCCAGGAGAGGCACGTTCCCAGCAGTTACCAGGATAAATGCAGAATCAATTCAACCCTGCCTCGTGCCATTGCCTCGAGAGCTGAGGTCCTCTTGGTGCCCACCCCAAAGAGATTAAAAAATCATCAGGGAAGCGAACGGTGCCTCCTGAGAACACTGAGTGTTTCCTTAAGTGAGCCCAAATTTGTCAGAGCACCTTCTGGGGATGGTCAGCTAAGAGGACAGCAAGTGACTGCATCAGTTTCTTCTCAGAGCTTTAAAACCCCCAGCAGAGGGTATGAGCTGATGGCGGGCTTGTTCCAAAGTCCAGCACAATTCACATGAAAGGAAGACCTTCAACCATGTTCCACCAGGCTTCACGTTGCAGGCACCACGCTGCTGCAGGTTGCAGTGAGGCTGAGTAGCCCACTATGGCTCCAGTCCATGCACTGGATCACGGATCACAAATCCTTTGGTGTAAAACCGCACAGCTGCTCATGTACACGAGGGCTCCGGCTCCTCCTGCCCTGAGGAGGGCAAGCATGATACCATGGTGGCCGAGCATCCCTCCAGCAGTGCGGAGCTCGTCAAGCTGGGACATGGACGTGTGGCAAGGAAGGTGGGGGCTGGCAGTGCTGTGAAAGTAGCTGAGCCTTTACCAAGAAAGACTGGGATTTTACAGGCAATTTTAACCAAGGGGTAAAAAAAACTATAAACATACTTCCCCAAAAAATCCAGCCATGAATGTGATCCATAGGAGTCTTCGCCGCCCCTTCCCTTTAATGGAGACCTCTACCCCGTTTTAATAACATGAATAACAAGAGCTTGTTAATCTCTCCTGTGAAAGGGCAGGAGAGACCACCCAGCATTACCTCTGGAGCTCTGTTCACACAGCACCTTTTGTTGCCCAGAACTTTCCTGTGCTCCTGGGCTCTTGCGCTGGCTGGGCTCAGGGCTCACCTAACCCTTACATGGATGAAAAACAAGAGGCCAGGTCACTGCCCTCCAGTTAGGGGAACTGCTCGGAGATCCCTGGCCACATCCCACGGGCTCCCTGCAAGGCAGCGTTTCCCTTTCCGCAGCGCCAGAGGCTCTGGCCAGCAGCATCACTCCTCCCCATCTTCGCTGCTGTTTGAGAGCCATCATCTGTGGGACCTGTTTTGAGCTCTGAGCCGAAAGCAGAGGAGCTGACACAGGGCAGAGGAGTGCTCCAGGGTCCCTCCGCTTCTGGAGCTGCTGAGGGCAAGTGACACAAGCTGACCAGTTTACTTCTGGAGGTGTCACTGAGTAAAGAACCGCCACTACACCAACCAGTGAAATTAAAAAATGCAGGACCTCTACCCATCTTGCCCACCAGCTGGGCCATGCTTGGCAGCGGGGCTGTTTCTGTGGGGTTGAACACCAGGACAAAGCGAGATCTGGAGCATTTCTTCACTACCGGCAAAGCAGCAGCCAGGACCGGCATCGCCGTTTCAGACACGTTTGGCAGCGGGGCCCTGCAGTGTTCTTACAAGGAGCAGCTGGCTGTGCCCCCTCCGGGAGCCCACAAGCCCTGTCCTCCTCCTTCATCCAGCCCCACAGGGGCACACCTCCTCCTCCTTCTCCCGCAGACCTCCACCAGCCTCCAGCCTCCCCAGCACCCATGAGCCCCCCCAACCTCTCCCCCTGCCTTTGCAGGGGGACAGGTAGGGCAGAAGCAGCTCACAGACACGTACACATCAACCATGGATCCGCCAGGAGCTGCACCGCCATTCCCTCCCGCCCGGCTGCCACCGGCGAGACATCTCAATCACAGAAATCTGAGGGGGCTCCAAGCCAGGGGAAGACCCTTCTTCCTACAGCACGGCAGTCTCAATGTCTTGGAGCTCCTAATGAGCTTATCTGTGGAGCACAAAGTCGTTCACGACAAAGAAGAGAGGAATTAAAAAGGAACAAGAAAGGAGCGGAGGCGCTGCGGGGCTGGGCTGCCCTGGTTGAAGAGGTCACCATGTGGGCACAGCGATGGCAGCATACACGGGCCCGCTCCTATCTGCAGGGCTCCTCCGCACACACAGCGGCTGGGATTTCATCCCACTAACTGGTGATCGGTGTAATGTACGGCCAAACCGCGTTTGCAGCCAGGGTGGGGAAAGGATGGGGTGAAGGAGGGGCTGGGCACATCTTGGCGGGGTCCCTCCTGCACCGCTTGGGGCTCAGTGGGTGCCCTGCCTGGCACTGCCTCACACCAGCTGCCTTTGCTGCCCCTTTGAAAAATAACAGTTTGGGGGAAAACTCATGCTGCTGGCAGAAGGAACCAGAAGCCTAGCAAGGGGATGGTCCTCCTCATCTCATAACCCCTGCCCGCCCCGCAGCAAGGGTATTCCTGCCCCGAAAACCATGGTCGCAGCTTACCTGCATCTTTTTTATCTTCCAGCAATGTGAAACACTGAAAAGAAAGAAAAAAGAACATAAATCATTTTGTTATCTTTTTGATCTGCACATTCATGGTCTCCTACCACCCGCATTTAGGCTTGGTCCCCACTCCAGCCTCCTCTCTCCAGGAGAGGAGCTGGGACCAGCAGTGAGGATGAGCAGAGCTCTAGCAAAAGCTTGTGCCAAGGACATCAGCTCCACTGGCTTTAAAACATCAGTGCCAAACATGGCCCTGAGCATTGGGCGAACGTGGTGTGCCCAGCATGTGCCCAGCAGCCCAGCTCCCTGCCTGCTGGAAGCCATGGGAGAAGGAGCAGCAGCCGGGACCAGGGGCTCAGCATCCCTGGGGCAGGCGTGGGAGCTGGGGAGAGAGGGAGGGCTGGAGAGATGGACCTTTCTGTCCGACGGCTTGAAAAGGACACTGCAAAATTGCCAGAGAGCAGACAAGTAGGCAGGCAAGGGCTGTCAGGTCCACAGCAAAGGATCAAAACAGAGTTTAGGAGGACACGGTCTGTTCCTCTAAGCGTGCAGACCGCAGTGCTCTGCTCTGCGTTGCAGTGCCACAGGTGACACCCATGAGCCATCCACACACCATGCATCACACCCGGGTCCGCTCCCAGGCTGGAGCTGGGTCTGGCTCTGGATGGTAGTGGGGAAGCTTCAGTGGGGCAGGCTCTCACAGCACCGGGCTGGGGTCCCCGCAAACACGTCCCTTGATACCTATGGTACCTATGCAGCTACACAGGTGGCAGTGGAGACGTCCACGTTTTAATCTCATTAGCAGGTCTGGGAGCAGAGCGTACAATGGCATCTGCAGGCACAGAAAGCCAACAATAAAGAAAAGGGGGGAAAAAAAAAAAAGAAAAGCTGAAAGCAGAATAGGCTCTCGGTCCCAAACATCTCCATGGGCACAGCACTCAGGGTGGGGAAGGGGCCACCAGCACTGCATATACAGGCTTCTCCTCTCCTGGGTCTGGACTTCTGCAGGGACAAACCCAAGGGACATGGGATTTAAAGATGTCAGAGCCTTGCCAGCACACAGGAGGAGATGACAGCGATTTGCAGGCAGGTGGAGGAGCAGGGGGGTCCCGGTGCTGCCTGGGTCTCGAGGTGAGCACAGAGCCAAGGATTCATCCCAAGCCCCTCTCCGGGCACAGGCGACCCCCCTCCAGCACAGCCGGGCAGCGGGGCTGGGGATAGCCGAGGCGGGGGCGGGGGGGGGAGATGGGCTTAACCATCTCCCCACTGCCGGGCTTCTCGCAGCAGCGCCGGCCTGAGCGCTGCGTGCTCGGCTCTGTGCTCCCCCAGGAGAGCCTGTGCAGATGCCCGAGCCCCGCTCTGGCAGTGTGTGGGCGACTGGAGAGCATCAGAGCCGAAAATGTTTGGACAGGGAGTTGATCACCCTATCGTGTCTGTTATCGCAAGCTCGGCAAGCATCAGCTGTGCAGGCAGGACGTGCAGTTGATACCCATGGATGGAGTGGGGCAAGGTCTGGCGGGCGATGAGCTAGGGCTGCTCTCTCAGGCCATAGCAAGGGCAGGGAAAGCCAGTCCTTGTGCTAAGACAGCTTTGGGAAGCTGCCTCTCCCCTGCCGTCACGTCCTGGCCCTCACACCTTCTTTCTCCCGTGAAATCTTCCACAAGCCACAGCTCCACTTCATTTAACCTGGAAAGCTTTAATCCCACGGACAGAGCCCTGCACATTTCTCCCACTTCAAGAAATTCCTCTGCTGCCCGGAGCGAGTAGCTGAGCAACACCGGCACAGGGAGGAAAACACGAAAGCAGGCTGAAGCAGAAGCTTCAGCCCCACGTGGGGCCGTCGGTGCTCACCGAGGGAAATCAGGAGGGTGGTGTCCTCCATCCCTTGCTTCCCCCAAAGCCCACCAGCCGCTCGGCCCTGGGAGCAGCTCTCCGCTCTGGCCAAGCAGAGCTGCTCCTCTCCCAAAGCCTCGCACTCCACAGGGACTTGTCCAACACTTGTGGGACCCAGGCGGGGATCAGCCAGGTTTTGTTTGCTGGCGGAGGGTGGCTGCTGTGGAGTTGAACTGGAAATATGGGAATGGCAGTATGCTGACAGAAGAAGAGCAAAACAAAATGCCCACCAGAATACCTTGTGTTACTGCAAGCGGAGCAACAAGAAGCTTAAAGCAGCAAAGGAAACTATGGAAAGAGCACAACCACTCCTGAACTTGGGAATAAGGCACCTGCATTGTCTAGCAGGGAGCCCCTTATCGCCATGCTGGGGTTTTGCAATGCCAAATTCAACAAGAGCCTCATGGGCTGAGCTTAATGAGGAAGCACAAAATGTAGAAACATCACTTTGGCCCTCAACTCTGAGCATCAGGGATGCTCCCATCCAGACAGAGTCCCCCATCCTTCACTGCTGGGCCACCGCTCCAAGGGAAGCGCCGCTCTGCTTACACCTACTGAAACAGATTTTCTTTTTCCCCATGGCAGGTAGCCGGAGGTGATGAGCCAACGGACTCTCACCCTTTTTCTCCTCGGCCAGATCCCATCCCTTCCGAGCATAAAGGCCACCTATCTCATGGCAAATAGTCGAATTTCTTCTGGAACCTCCGATTGCCTGGCATTTCCCTTATCACAGACCCCTGGCCACAACACCTCAGTGCCTGGGAATGATGGTGGGGAGGAAGAGCCCCAGAGCCGAAGAACCAATTTACTCCTGGATCCATGAACAACTTTTGCCCACGCTGAGTCCCCAAAGTGCTGCAGGCATCCCACAAAAGTGTTTTCTAAGCAAGAAGCAGACACAAATATCAGCTTAATTAGTAAAACCGGAGGGTTCGGATGGGCAAGTATCCTCAGGCAAGGAGAGGGGCCGGGAATGTGCTGGGGTGGGGAGAAGTCCTGCGTGCTGCCCGGGGCCGCAGCCAGAGGAGCAGCTGCAGGGTAAGGGGGGGGGCTGGGGACAAGGAGGGGCAGGA
>NW_009647444.1:910249-911620 GCF_000708025.1 Charadrius vociferus
AGGAGCCATCCCATGGCTCCTCCCCGCCACCCATGCCAGCGGGGCCACCAGACCCTTCGTTGGGCTCAAGGTGATGGGCTGAAGCCAGCGGTCTGCTGGTTTGTTTTCAACTTTGCTGAAGTCCACGGGCAGCGGGGAGCCCGGCGCAGGTCAGGCTGGAGCCCTTTGGGAGCTGTAGCTCTGCAAGGGGGGACGCAGGACACGGTCCCCATCTCCCCGTCACCATGAGCACAATGGCAATGACAACATGCAACTCACAGGGACGAGGAGGGTTAACAAGGACGTGCTAAGCTCTCTGGAGACAGGAGGGACAAGACAGCTACTAATATTATTAATGAATTTCACAAATGTCATTTTTAGACTCAACTATTTTAAGCTTTGCATTGGAACCCCGGGGGAACAGCGTGCATTCCGCATTCATTTCACCATGGCAGATCCACTCGCTTGACACAGCCCGGTATACAGCACTGGTTGGAACGGGATTTTACTGCTTTTTTCAATCTGAAGCTCCTGAAATCCATACTAACAATACCTCCAAATTCTACCCAGCACACCTACCTCCACGCAGCACAGGCTGTGATACCATAAATCGAACACAACAAACAGGGGCAGTCAGAGAGAGAGACAGAGTTGCACATTATTAAGGCGACAGATGAGGAAATAAACCCAAATGAAAAATACCAGATGCCATGAGAACCACTGCTGCAGGAAATTAAAAACTCAGGGCCTCCAGTCTCGCTGTTCCTTTGTCATACTGCTCACAGCCGTCCCGTTCCTCCGGGTCAGCAAAGCCAGACATGGTCCCACTGCCACCCCGAGCCACCAGGCGACCCCCCCAGTTTGCAGGGGTGACCCCAGCCCAGCCGCCGGCCACCACCAGAGCTGTGCATGGCAGGACCCGGCTTGGCATGAGCAGACCACGTCTGGGGGCTGGCAGCGTGCATGCACAGACGCAGTAGCCCACCACCGACGGCATTATAACCACCGGTGCTGTATCCATACACGTACGCCGCCCGCATTCAGCCGAGCGCAGCGCCCTGGCTCCGGGATGCGGGTACCATCGCTGATGGGTGGCGGGTGAGCACAGGGCGCACTGACCAATGCATCCGCATACAGCCCATCCAAAATTAACCTTTGACGTTCATGTGGGGCGCGGGCATGGCATCCCTTTGGCGCAGACGTCAGGGCACCATGCACAAACCCCAGCCCTGCTAGAGACGCCTCCCCCACCATCCCTTCCGGCAGCTTCTCCTGAAATTAGGAGGGTGTCGAAAGACGGACACCATTTAAATAGACGGTTCCTTACCTTGGCTCTTTTGAAGCAAGCCCAGAAAAAATCCAGCAATGGCATGATGGGCCGGGCGGGGGGGG
>NW_009647444.1:911675-919229 GCF_000708025.1 Charadrius vociferus
CCCAGGGCTGCTGCCTGCGGCACAGAGCTGGGCAGAGCCCCAGTGCGGGCAGGAGCTCGGCACAGGCAGGGAGGGAGGGAGGGAGGAGGCAGCGCTGCCTGCGGAGGCGGGCCAGCGATTCAAACCCTGCACCGTTATTCAGTTGGTTGCGAACAGGCTTGGACGGCGATTGAAATTCCCTGAAGATTGCGAGTTTTAAACAGCTCCAGGCTTTCCTTCCTGCCTCAAATGCACCGAGCAGCGCTCCTGTTCCCGGGGAAGCGGGAAGGAGCGAGTGAAAAGAAACACCCCCCAGAGCAGAAGAAATGGGAGTTCCGCTGTCAAAGGCACATGTAGGACGTTGGAAACCCAAACCCCAGACGGTTTAGGTTTTCACTCCGGCCCCTGCTCCAGCTCACCACCAGCGGTCACAGATCTGTTCCCGATGTTGTCCCCTTTGAGGGACAAGCCGTACCTGGGTGGTCACGTTGTCGTCCCCAGACCGCCCTGCCGCAACGCGCAGCCTCCGCACACACAGGTGCGAAGAAACCCGCCCGACACAGCGGGCGGCCAACTGCCCCGTTGGGCAGCGGGCACCGCTGGGCTTGGCACGCCTGCAGGTGAGACCCCAGCAGGGAGAAAAACCTCGGGGAAAAAACACCCCCCCAAGTCATCAGATGTGGCCCGGCCATTCACTCCAACGCTGTTCACAGCTCCTTATCTTCCTTCTGCAAACAGTGCAAGTTTAGCATTGGTTCACAAGACGGACCATAATAAAAGGCAACGCCACAAACTTTTGTGTGAGCCATCCGGTGTGCGGGCCCCCAGGCTACAAGTCTTCTTGCCGGCACATAAGAAAACCCCACCGACTGCCGATTGATGCGGTTATTTCAGAATAAACAACAGCAAGTTGATCAGCAGTGATGCTCGGGCTGTGCCACGCTCCCGCAGGACACTTGGTGGATGCTCAGCGAGCCGGTGGCACCGCTCCTGCCCACCACCCACCCCATGCTGACATCTGGCGTGCACGCTGAGGGCAGGGGGTGCGTGTGCTGGTGGCTCTGCCCCAGGACATCATGGCATTTGTAGGGTGATAGCCCAGCAGTTGGTGCACAGCAGCTGAGCCCTCTGCCAAATGTCAGCGAGGGTGGACCAGGACGCGCGGCACTGGGACCCCCCCGAAGCAAGATCAGTGCCTCAGCAGACCGCTCCTGCCTCTCCTGGGTCCACCTCCGCTGTTTTTCCCTGCCTGACACCAGTGCCCTTCAGACTGCCTGGCTTTGTGCATGCTGGGGGCACTGAGATGGCCTCGAGATGCTGGTGGAGGAGAAGACCATCAGGGAGAGGAACAGAGGAGCCAGCAGAGCACCAGCAGGCCATGGTTGGCAGGACGCGGGTTGGTGGCAGTGCAAGCACGGGACATTACACAGTGTGCAGCAGCTCCTCCCGGCCATGGCCACCACCACCACAGAGCTGAAGGGGCCTGCTCAGATCCCAAATCTCCATTACAACCAAACAGCACCAGCTTCGCTGGTGCTCTCTGTGGTGAAGCAGAGACAGTGGTCACAGCTCCTGGGAAGCAGGAGCTGGGGGAAAAGGTGAAGAGCATGGAAGACCATGATGCAGCAGAGCAGGAGAAGCTGCACCTGCCTGGAGGAGATGGCATCAGGCACAGCCACCCCTGTAGCATCCTGCAGACCTGACCCGCACCAATGCCCCTGCATCCGCAGCGCTGCCCCAGCAGCACCGGCACAGCCCCGGTGGCACCGGCGGCAGCACGCGGGTGGCATCAGTCCCGGCGCCGGCTCCAGCTGCTTCCTTCCATCTCCCCCTCGTTCATTCCTCAGCAGCGTTTTGGCACCGCTCCCGGGCTTGGCACCAGCCACAGCTCCTCCGCTGTGTCCCCTGCGTTACTGGGCCAGCGCAGCACGGCGGGGGACACCGAGGCACTGAGTAACCGTTGTGTGTTGGCCTCTTTTCTTCTCCTTTAAATACCCAGGACTGGGAAAACAGCCTCACCTCTATAGGACACTTGCCCAGGATCACCTTTCCTAGCAAGCATCTTACCCGTAGGAGGGTACACATATGAGTTGAAGCCAGACGCTGCTGCCTGACAGTCAGCCACCCTCCATAACTCACTCACCACTGCCTCCAGGGCCATGGTTTTCATTCTGAGGACTTGCAAATACTTCTCCACGGCAGTAGAAGGCTGCTGGGATAAGTGCCCATTTCCAGATGTCTCCATCCAGCTCACTGGGTGCCACTGCCATAACGGTGAAGCTGCCAGGGGACCACCACCGCGGTGAGCCACTGAAAGGCATTACCACTGGAGGATCCTGTAAAAGGTGCTGCCGGCCATTGTCACTCCAGGTGACCTGGGGAGACTTCTCAACACTTCTTACAGGCTTTGCCCTTGGACCAGGATAGAGCTGGCCATGGAGCCCCGGGTGGTGGGTACCCAGAGCTCCTGCCCTCAGTATGGTTTCGGTACAGGAGACAGACTCCATCATTTCCATCTCTGCCAGGGCTGGGGCTAGAGGCAGCTTTCACAGAAGGGACCGTCCCTGCAGGGACAGTGGCACTTCCAGGCTCTGCCCCACTGGGCTCCTCTTTCCATCGGTGGGGGGAGACACAAGTAACTGCCCATTCCATTTAGCACAGGCAGCACATCAGGCAGCAAACTGACATCTGCAAAGTAATCACGACAGATCGATCGAGATGGCTCTGTCCTGTCAAAACCAGGAAAGTCCTTGCAGAGAGGGGGGCAGCCCCACAGCTTTAACCATAAACTATACCAGCCACCGGAAAGGCACTGCCAGAGAAACGACCCCGCTGGCACCTCACTTCACTGCTTGCTCTGGCTGCGTTAGGTCTGTTTCCCACTTCCTCTAAAAGCAAAAAAAATCAAGTTAGTGCAAACAGAAGAAAGCTGTCTCCTTCCCAGGGGCTGGGAGACAAACCACAGAGGCTTCTGCATACTTGTGTAGCTTCTTCCTTCCTATCCAGTCATCCCAAAAGCATTCAAGTAATTTTAAATCTAGGATCCTTCTTCAGCATACCAGGATACCATCCTCGGTAAGAATAGGTCCTGGGGACTGGGTCCCCTTCAAAGTGGCTGAAGCCTGTAAACACCAAAACGGGTATTTCTGCCAAGTGGTTGGTGCCAGGACACGGTCTCCACTGCTGCGCTCATTTCTTCCCAACATTTCCAATGTACCTGCTCCACAGACACCCACAGGAAAAACAAAAGCAATTTCTGTTAATTCTCTCTCTATATAGATATCACTGTCACCTTCTGACTTACACGAGAGCACATTTTAAACTCCAGCTAATTTAAAAAGGCTGATTCTAAGGGAAATTCTACACTGTACAGGCTCGCTAAGAGTTTTCCCCACGGTGAATGCCAGCCCTGCCCCATCTGCTGCCCACACTGCCCAGAGCTGGGATGGACACCGGGATGGATGCTCACCAGCCAGACCCAGCGCTGGGACAAACATCTTGCTTTCTCTGTAAGTCATGGGACAGAGATGGTATTTTGGAGGACAGGTACAGTCTCTTCTCACAACAGATCATTACCCAGAGGATCCCATGTCGCCTCCTGGCCAGGAGCTATTCCTGTCCCATTGATGAGCTATTGCTGTCACCGCTGTTGCTCAACAGCACCCGGGCACAGTATTAATAACAGCTAAAGGCTGGCAGCCGGCCTGGCAACATCCTCGCCGGCAAGAGAAGCCACTGTAGACACTGGTACCGCTGCTGAGGGCTGGCCCCGCTTCTGTGGGAAAACGCAGGGCATCGGCAGAGGTGTGAGCAGGGGGCAGGCACGCTGTGCATCGCCAGCGAGCAGCCCCAGTGAGCCTTTAGCATGCAGTGATTTTCCACTTGCTGCTGTGTGCAGGCATTTCCCGGAGGTCAGGAAGGGAGCAGCTACTCGAAGAGCAGGCATTTGCCCTATTAGCATAGCGGGAACAGTAACCCTTTTCTTTTAATAACGCTGAATTGCAGGGCTGGCAGCGCCAGGCAGGGGCTGCGACACCACGTGGGTGGTAAGAGAAGAAGGGGTGGAGAAGGTGTAAAACCTGCTGCCCACGGGAAGCATCACCCAGGAGGCTGTGGAAACCGTGCTTTTCCAAGGACAGGGCTGAACCCCTCCTGCGCTGGACCAGCTCTCCTGTGTCCCTGGGCTGCAGGAGCTCTGCCTGGGAAAGTCCAGCACGTGGCACCCCACGGCTGGGGCTCAGATTGCGATGCCATCCCCATCATGGACCTCAGCGCTGGACTTGTTGCCCTGCTATTGAAGGGGCACCAGGCACTACAACAGCTGGACCATGAGAACCCTACTGAGATAGGTGAACATTGAAGAGCAGCAGAAGACATACCCCAGCTTCCCACTGCCACCCCATGCTGCTGGTGCCACAGCGAGCTCCCTGCTCG
Source organism: Charadrius vociferus (assembly GCF_000708025.1). NCBI lineage: Eukaryota > Metazoa > Chordata > Aves > Charadriiformes > Charadriidae > Charadrius > Charadrius vociferus. Next base: position 916,089 of record NW_009647444.1, read on the forward strand.
CCAGCCACCACTGCTTTCTCCCTTAAATAATTCCTCATTAAAAAAAATCCCAACATGCGTGCTCCAGGCTCCAAAGGTGCATTTGGGAACATGAGAAAACTGTTACAATCTGGATTTGTTGGGTTTGTTGTTTTTTTTTTTAACAGATAAAGAGTCTAAACTCTTTGGTTTTGATTCTGAAAACAAACCATTCAAACAGAAGTCCTGTTGTCTCTTGGACCAGGTAACTAATTTTGTCACTCATAATGGGGCTCCTGGCCTTTGCTGCTCAACCAGACATTGCCAGGCATCCCACTGGTGGTGGCCACAGCCGGGCAGGGAACCACAGCTTTGCCACCCATCCACGCTGGAGAGTAGATCAGCCCTGCCCACCAGAGAACACCGACCTGGAAGAGGGCGTGCAGCACCAGGAGGGATGCCATGGGGTGGTGATCAGGAAGAGAACAGTTTTCGCCAACACAGGCTCCATTACAAAAGATCACCACCCACTGCGATCAGCCTTGACACACACACGCGCATGCAAACAAAGAGCCCATTTAATGCTAAAGGAGAGTTATTTCCAGCACACCAGTTGCTGCTTCTACTTTGAGGAGCAACAGACAAGCTATGAATATACCGCCTGGGCTGGTGCTGTGACCAGGACACGGGGAAGTCCCCCGGCCTTTGTCTGTTGGGCACATGCTACCTAGCTGGTAAACGAGCCCGTTCCTTCAGCTGCAGCTACTGTGTGCACCGGGCGCCCTGTGCACGGGCGGCAGCAGGGCCAGTAGCCCACGGGGCAGGGGGGACACGTTTCCGGGTCCACTTCTGCCCGAGTGCACCGCGCTGGCGCCTTTGGGGAGGTTTTCCTCCCCCTGAGCATCAGCAGTACGCGGCCGCGGCGTGCTCGGCCGTGGCTCTCAGGGCGCAGGCGGGATGCGCTGAGGATGGGCACTGCCTGCGAGGGAGGACGCGGGCAGGCACTTGGCTGCCGGGATGCCACGCGCTGCCACAGGCTGCACCGGAGACCCGGCACTGTGGGAAAGCCTCCCTCTCTGATGGACAATTAGGCAATTGCTTAATCCCCACGTGCCGGCTCTTGCTGCAAAAGGAAACACTCTGGTGAGCAGGGCAGCACCCCTGTAACCCTTCTGGGGCTGAAGGTGCAAATTCCCCATCTCACAGCAATAAAGAAGCCAGCTGGTCCCACGGCCATCCCCTTGGACAGTCTATTCTCCAAGGCTGAGACAGAAGAGCGGGATGTCACCCTCTCCCAGCACTTGTGCCACTTGCATCCTGCTGATGTTTCACCCTCCAACCCCGGGTACATTTTCCTAGCCCAGATGCACGCTGAACTCTGAGCGAGCCGAGGGCCCCTTGCCTTATCCACAGCTGCCAGAAGCCCCCCGCCCTCCCAAAGGTCCTGGTAAAGGCTGAATCTGTGCATTTCCCTGCAAAGGATGGTCTGGTTTGTAAATACCAGTGAATGTGTTTACAAATACTGATTTATTTAGCATACAAGTAGAAGCCAAATAAACTTTTCAGATGATTAGTCCTCACAGACTTGCAAAACTCACCAGTTTCACTAAATGGGAGATGACATCATTGAAATACGTAGTCCATGATGTTTTTGTGGAATTTCTGATGCACAACCTGGGGAGAGCTCCTGCCCTGATTCACTGGGACTTCTATGGGTCTATAAACTCCCAGCTGTCAGCCAGAAACCTTGAAGACTTCAACAACAGGAGGTTTGCACCAGTAAGTTCCCTTACCATAAAAATGTTAGCCTTGTGAGTGAGTGTCCCGGCTCTCCCCAGAAGCGGGCTGCCCTCCCTCCCTGAGGCCAGCTGCTGCACACCTGGAGCTTGCCGATACCCCTCCCCAAAGGCCACGGGTGAGGATGGTGACACCACGGGTGAAAAACAAGCTCCCTAACCCCAGTGGGGGAAGCAAAACTAACCTGCAGGCAGCACAGGCGCTCGGCTGGCAAACAGGGCTCTGCTGCGGGATGCAGGGGTCACTTGGTCTCCGCCTTTACATTATCATTTCCAAACCCACTGGCTCAGCACACGAGCTCAGGGCATTCCTTGCCACACACCCCTCGTTCTCTCTGCATTTGAGGCCGACCGGTTAAGTTTGTGATCCTGCAGTGCCCAGGGCTTTTGATCAGCGTAGGGGAAGCACACTATTTAAACACGTTTAAAACAGCATAACTAATAGGGTAACATTTCTGAGATGTTGTACACAAGCTGCACAAATTACAAACCCACCCAAGTGATACAAAAGGAAAATGGCTTTTTGGGTTGTTTTTTTTTTTTTTTTTAAGACTTGTATTCCTAACCAATTTTAGCTCTGTTTAAATTCAAGCACCTAAAAGCGCGTGTCTGGGAAGAGCCTACAAAGATTCCCACACAAGACAGAACTCCAGCAGAAACCCGCTGCTGTGCCATAGTTTTCATATAGGCACCTTGGAGATAAAAAGAACTATAATACAGGTGCATTTTTACATAGAAAAAGAGTGGCACAAGCAGAATGCTCACAAGGCAGCTTTCTCCCCATGGGAATCTCACTAAGCTGCTAGAGCCTGGCTGGGACACTAATCCTCTGCCCCCGAACACAGGCGCCAGACCAGCACAAGGAATTACGAGCATCTCTTATTATTAGCAAGAGCAGGGAGGCTCCTACGGCAAATGTATAGGAAAAGCAAAGGGCTGTGCTATAAACAGCCAGAGAAGAGCCCAGGGCTCGGCCTGACTCTGTTCTGGGAGCTGGATGGAGAGCAACAGTCCCGGGCGCCCACGCTCCCCGCACGAGCTCAGGCCACAAAAATGCGGCTGCTTTAGCAGGGGGCTGCCTGGAAGCCCTCCCCCCTCGCAGCCCGCCTCTCCTGCCCACACCCCCATCCCCCTCCTGCCAAAGCCAAACCCTGCCCTGCGGCAGGGCTGCCCGAGAGCGGCACGGGGAGGGCTGGCATCACATGAGGGGGCACCAGCACACGCGTGCATATACGCACACGCACACAGAGCGGCTGGCTGGCTGCGAGGGACACGCTCCTGCCCCTGCCTGGCTACCTGCCTCGACACCCAACACACTCGGCAGCTAAAAAAAAAAAAAAAAAAAAAAAAAAAACACGACAAAAAGAACAAACTTTTTCTTCAGGTT
>NW_009647444.1:922715-930170 GCF_000708025.1 Charadrius vociferus
GGCAGCTAAAAAAAAAAAAATAAAATAAAATAATCACAGGCAACAGAGACACATCTGTCTTTCAGGCTTGCACAATTAAATGCCATTTCATAAACTAGATTTGATCTACTGGTATATTTTCACACATAGTTCTAGTGACAGCTGTTGTCTGGGGAAGAACCCAGCCCTAATTCTGGCTGAGGTTTGGGATTAATTGACAAGACAGAGGAATCTCTGTCAGGTGCAGTGCTCTGCTCCCTGCAAGCAAGCCCAGGTCTTTGCAAGTTTAACTCCGTGTGACAAATTAACATACAGCCTCCTCTCACTCACGCAGGGTTGAACCATCCCCATAACAAGTTTTCAGCGCTCCGAATTCAGAGGCAAATCCCATCCAGCACAGCCTCCTGTGCAGAGCATGGGACCAGGGACACGGCAGCTCCGCTCACGGTATGCTGGTCCCCGGACACAGCACCTTTGCTTCCACCCAGTGTGGAGTCAGCAGTAAAATTCCTTGATGCATCCAAGCATCAGCGTGTGCATCCCTGGAGCACATGGGAGCATGAAGATGACAGGATCCAAAGGTTCCCGCAAGCCAGCCTGTGTCCAGTTTGGCTTGCTGGGCTCTGCTGTCACTCTCCAGCACTCTGGGGGTCTCTGGAGGATTGCTGCCTGGCCAAGCAAGCCTCCTCACCAAAGTACCACGGCCAGGAACTCTCCCGGGTCGTCCTCAAGAGCCCAGGTTTGCTGTGGCTCTTCCCATTCAGGCACCGCAGAAGACATTTAAAACAAACCATCATCAGGCACAGCTTCTCTTGGCAGTTTCAGTCAAAACTGCTGCCATAACTATGCCCTTTCTTCAGGCCATTGCCTGCATGAATAAGGAGGGACGATCCTTGCTTGAGGACAGCAAGTGCCAGTCCAGTCCCCGCGGGCACCGCAGCCCCAGGGGTATTTCCAGGCCTGGACAGGAGCCACATGCGCTGCTGCTAACCTTCTTTGGGGATGCCAGGAAAACTCAGAGGCAGCTTCAGAAAACAGTTTATGCGAACCCTCAAGCACACAAAAGCAGTATTATTTAGCAGCAAATTCTCTTCTTCTCCCGGCTCCCCACAGCCGCAGGGACTGCCAGGCTCAGCCCGGCGAGAGCATCCTGCCCCCAGCCCCGCGCCCAAGGGCTGAGCTGGAGCGATGGGCTCTGGTTCCCTGCTCCAAAAAGAATAGAGAGCTAGAAGAGGAAAAGCAAAGGAAGCGAAGATTAAACGAGCAGGATCTCTGTCCTGAGAGCTCAGAGACTGAGCTGGCCACGCTGCTCCGGGTGAAAAATGCTGAGCCCCACAGCCTGCACGGCCACCAGCCCTTCTGGCAGCCGGGGAGGGGGCTCCAGGGGACACAGCAACACAGAGTTGTTTCTTGGGTTCACATCCAAGCCCAAACTTTCACAGTCAGGTTACAAGTCCCTTAACAAAACAAGAACAAGAGCATCTTTCCTTTCCAAATTACAAAGACGCCTTGAAGCTGTTGAGCGTGAGCCACCTCCTAGGAGCCAGCAGCCTCTGCCCCATCTCTGCACTTGCCCCAGTCCCCATCTCAGCGCCCGTTTCCCCAGGACACATCCTGGCCATGGGCTGGGTGCCAGACCAGGCTGTCCCCGTGCCAAGCGCAGGGCTGCACTGTTTCGGGATTCTGCCGCTGCTGCTGTGAAGAATTCAGAAGCCCTGAGAACGAAAGAGGCAGCAACCCCATCCCAGCTCTCAGCTGCATTTGTTTTCCTAAAGGAGGACTGAATTATGGGGAGAGGCAGGTTTTAAATAACTGCATGGTATAAATAATTGCACCATCTGTTTATGAACCTGAGACAGAAACATACAACGACAGAATAAGACTTGAAAAGAGACAGAAAACACAATTCAAGTGAAATACAGCAGTTCTTGCTGAGCTCTGAAATTTACCCTCTGCCTCTTTCTTGTAGAAACCGACGGGCTCAGCACAGACCCCTGCCTTGCACTGGGCAGGATCAGCGGTGGCGGGAGAAGCATGGAGGAGCCCAGCAGCAGCTCCTCTCCTTCCTTTTCGCCAAGCAAAGTGCAGCGGGCAGAGCCACCGCCGGGCAGGAGCGGCACCTGCCAGGGAGTCAAATACGGGACACGGTCCAAGGGAGGGATTTCCCACCTCTTGGGTTGCATGGGAAAAAAAAAAGAAACAAGCAAGCATTCTTGTCCTGTCAGGGAGGGAGTATGGACTGCTCCTCCAGAAAGACCTCCTCAGGACGTGATGGTTCCTCTCCCAGTGCGGAGCGCTGGTGTAAGCCCTGCTGGCTCCCGTCAGCGAGGCAGTTCAGCATCTGCCTCAGGATAACAAGAAAACACTCGTTTAGCCAGACCCAGCCATCTCATTCCCCACTCCCTCCTCAGAGGCAGAAGGACCTTCAGAGTCGCCCACCTGCGTGGGGGCTGGATGTGCTGCAGGTGGAGCAGATCCAGAGCATCCTGGATCCCGATCAGCCCTTCACAGCTACGCCAACGGCCCGGCTCCCTCCAGCCGGCTGACTGCCCTCGGCCGGAGCAGGAGGGAGGATGTCCCAGCCACCATATCTCTGCAAACAGAACGATCAAGGGCCATGCTGATCCCGGTGCCTGGTACAGCAGACCCAACGTGGGGTGGAGCAGCAGACACGGAGTCTCCTTCGGAAAACCAGGAAAGATTAACTCCTGGCCGTACTCACGGGAGCGGCGAGGCAGGACAGGCAGCGGCAGCCACGGCCCTAAGTGCCTGGCCATGGCTCTAACCGCTTGACTCAGCGCAGGAGCAGACACCTCTTACCAGAACCACATCAGAGGAGGACGTGTTCCTGCCTGACAATGAACCTGCCCAGGAGCAAAGGTGAAACAGGGCTGAGACTGGGCAGGAAAACCGCTCAGCGCTCCAGCAGCCACCTCGGCAACGGCAGAGCTGTCCTAACATCAGCACCCGGTCCAACAGCTTCACGTAGCTTCAGTTACAAGAGAAACAAAACAGAGGCGTTTTGCAGGGGAAAGCAAAGCAGAAGGCCCAGCCTGGCGTGCAGTGGGACCAGGAGCGGTCAGGCTGGAGCTGCCTGGAGCCCCTCTGCTTGCTTTGTGCTTGGGGAACAGCATCAGGGACAAGGCTCGTCCGATGCCTCCGTGTGGGCGCGTGTACAGGCACGGCCGCACTGCTCTCAGGGCTCCAGAGCCCGTCAGCACTTTGCAACCAAATTTAACAGGGAGCCAGAGGCCTCGAGGATAATTATGTTCGTGCGAGTTTCTTGTAAATGGACTTAAAAGAGCGGACAGAGATCTTATTGGGACCCCGACAGACAGAAATGATGCACAAGGAACACAAATGTGACAAGCAGGGTAGCCCACCAAGGAGCCTGCTGGTCCACAGCTACAGGAGAATCCTTGAGCAAAGCCCATGATCAAACAGACCCAAATACAGAACAAACCAGCCGGTTCCGATTCCTCAGGCCAGAGCTGCTTGTCCCAACAGCCTTTCCTGCAGTCCCTCAGGGGACACATTTTGCCCTCAGTCCTTTGATGCTCTCCCTTCTCCCCTCAACCACTGCCTCAGGACGAGCAGGCATCTGGTTCCTATTTGGGTAGAACCACTTTAAGGCATAAGACTGATTGTTAAAGGGTACAAAGTCAGCTTCATGCACTGGATTTGAACTGCACTTCACCAGCCTGAAGCGGGAGTTACAGACACAGAGAAGACAAAGACACTCAACATCTGTCAGAGCATCCCAACCTCAGGACCAGCCAGGTTACTCAAGGGTGGGGGTGATGGGGCGCAGGTAACAGGCACCCACAGTCACTGCTGTTCTGAAGTGCCTCAATTTTGGTTGTGAATATGCCTGAAAGACAGATACACTTACCAGCTGGCTGGGCCATGTCTTCATTTCCCCAGAAGAAAGAGAGAAGGAATTAACTTCATCTTCCTCCCAGTCCGGGATGTCGTGGTCTCTCCCCAGGTCTGCCCAGAGCAGCCGCACTGGATCTGTTTCACCATGCTCGAGCACATGCCCATGCTTTGTCTGAGAAAGTTCACTGAAGACTGACACTTCACCACTGCTGAAAAATTTATTCTTGCCTGTAGTATCCCCTCTGTGCCCTGCACAATTGTCTGGGAGGCTGATAAATTTCAGATGGTGCCCCCAGGTTCTCCTGGGGAGAGATCCACCCAGGGAGGGCGAGGAGTCACTGTCTATCGATGCATAGTCAGGCTCATCCTCAGTGCTGCGCTCGCTGCTCCTCCGACAGAAGAAGCCACAGACACCTTCTTCATCTACTGAACAGTACAAGGTCAGACGCTCACCCCACTGGCCTGGAGGTGCAGGTAGCTTCGCTCGGCGTTCAGCACTCCTCACGTCCATTGTCCATGGACAGAAACCACCACTCGAGGAAGGGAAAACTGGCAACACAAACCCACAACTTGTTAACAAAACCACCCAGAAGACTAGAAATGGACCTAACATTCATTATTCCAGGTATGCCCGTGCTTTACTGGAGCATCCAGACCCTGCACCACTTGTTTCTGAGGTTGCAGCACACTGCACAGCTCGGCTAGCCTAACTTTCAGGCAGGTCAACAGGTGCTTTAAAATACCATGTACACATTGGAACAACAGTAATTAGCAATAGCTGTTCATTCTGTAGCAGTTCCCTGTATGTTGTCCACTAACACACCTTCTACAAAAGATGCTACCTATGCAACCACACTGGGACTGCTCTTCAGCCTTTCCCCACCTTTGTTGTGTATTTTTCATTTCTTGTTTAAAATAGAGAACTCCTTTTACCCTTTCAGAGGGAGCTTGTGTTTCACTGCTAGCAGCACAGCACTAGGAGAAGAGATGTGGTCTGCGGGGGTCTCATAGAGACATGTTTGGCCTGGGAGCAGTCTGAAGGTTTGTTTCGAGCCAGTGCAGCGCAGGAGATGCTGCCTCAGGCCCCCTGGAAGGAGCTGGGGCAGTGATCGGTGATCGCTCCGTCTCCTCCTGCCCAGTCATGGGCACAGCGGCAGCGCTGGGAGACCTCATCCACCCCCTCCACCGCCGCCAATGCTGGGGCGAGAGCGGAGCATCAGGGTGGCAGGAGTCTGCTGCCCACCTGCATCTCCTGTCCCCAAGGCTCCTATTGACATTCAGCTCCCTCACTTCGGTCTACAGCACAAACAACAGCTTATCAGACACAGAAGGCTTAGAGAGCCAGATGTGCCGAGGTGCCAGGCGCAGGGAGGCTGTAACACACTGAACAAAGCTGTCCCTGTTTGCCTTCCTGTACGAGCGACTGGCTTTGAGCTACGAATTGCAGGCAGAGGGTGACAAGGTTCAAGGAAAATAACCAAGGCGGAAATAACAAAGCTGTCCTACACACGTTGGTAAGTGCATTTTTTATAGCTTTTTATTCTCACTGGGATCGAGAGCAAAATCTAGAGCAAACCCTGGAAACAAGGGTTTCCCTACTCCCGTCTCTCAGAGCCCCCTCCCCTGCAGCGCACACGCCGAGCCCCCGCGCAGCACGGGCAGTGCCCCCAGACGAGGTGACAGCGAAGCAAGGCAGCGACCCTTACGTCTGGCAACACCAGAGCTCCCTGACGCACCCTTCCCATGAGCGACGTTCCCCTCCAGCATCTCCGCCACGATACCTGCTTAGCTTGGCGCAGCCGCCCCGTCCAGCTCCCCTTGCTGCCCGCAGAAAGGCTCGTCCCGCCGCGCTCCCAGGGACGCGAGCACCCCAAAAAGCAAAACCTCTGCACACAGGCTCCCGGCACGCAGCCTTGCCTCTGGGCAGAGTGAAAGACGCCGTGAAGATTTAGCAATCTTCTGGCTTGACTTCCAGCATCTGCAGCCGTTTCATCAGGCACCTGTGAAGAAAGGCAAAGGTCAGAAATCATGGGTTGGTTCACTGTGCCGGTAGCCAACAGGTTCACTGGATGAGTTACTCTCTGATTTTACCGGGAAAGTCATTCCCTTGACTGGCAGGGCAGGCTTAGATTAAATGTTAGGAAGAAATTTTTCACTTTGAGGGTGTGAGGCACTGGAACAGGTTGCCCAGAGAAGCTGTGGCTGCCCCATCCCTGGAGGTGTTCAAGGCCAGGCTGGATGTGTCCTTGGGCAACCTGGTCTAGTGGGAGGTGTCCTTGTCCATGGCAGGGGGGTTGGAACTCGATGATCTTCAAGGTCCCTTCCAACCTAAACCATTCTATGATTCTATGACTGTTACCTGCACCATTTATTTGCCATAACGTACAATCCAGCATACAGATTATCAGCCTTAAAAAATTAGCCTTGGGACAAAAAAATCATCATAGAATCACAATGGTTTGGGTCAGAAGGGGCCCTGAAGATCACCCAGTTCCAACCCCCCCTGCCATGGGCAGAGACACCTCCCACCAGCCCAGGTTGCTCAGAGCCCCATCCAACCTGGCCTTGAACACCTCCAGGGATGGGGCAGCCAAAACTTCCCTAGGCAACCTGTGCCAGTGCCTCACCACCCTCACAGTAAAGAATTCCTTCCTAATATCTGATCTAAATCCACCCTCTTTCAGTTTAAAACCACTGCTGCTCATCCTATTGATACGCTCCCTGATAGAGTCCCTTTGTGCTGCACTCCAGGTGCTCTCCTGCTGACCTGTGATCCTTCTCCGGGCTCTGGGCATCTATCGCTGGCATTGAAGTGGGATGGATTAAGGTTCCTCTCCACCAGCAACTTTAGTTTAAAGCCCTCTCCACGAGCTTGGCAAGCCTTAGACCGAAGATGCTCTTCCACTTCTCTAACAGACGGACCCCATCAGCCCCCAGTAGCCCAGGTTTCCCAGAGTGACTCCCACGGTCTAAGTAGCCGAACCCCTGGCTGTGGCACCAGTCCTGTAACCATTTGTTGACTCTCCAGATTCAACTGGTCCGCTGCAGACTGTGCTTGGAACCAGCTATCTAACTCCTTCTCAAACTACCTGATGCTGCACAACCTCCTCACCACCTCCTGCAGCTCAGCCACCTGCAGCAGGCGGTCCTCCACCTGGGCACACCTTTTGCAGGGAAGTGTGCTGCCTATCCCTGCCCCAGGAGAAAGGTCGAGGCACCTCCTGCAGTCTGAGGTCTGCACCACAGCCTCTCCCTTCAGCGGCTCCGCCTGGGGGGAGGCATTGGCCACCGCTGGGGGAGATGGGGTTCTGCCTTGAAGGTCAGGTAGGATGAGTGCCTTTGACCTGTGCAGATGGTCATGGAATGGCACCCGATTGCTGGGTTACGTGTCCTTCAAGCCTCTCACTCAGCCAGTGGAATGTCCCTCCTTCAAAGAGGCGCCCTTCCTGCACGCCCTTCCGCATGAACTCGAAATTTGAGCTTTATCCAAATAAAGTGTAATTACTAACCACTGAGTTGCATCCAGGAACACCTTATTTTGAGCAGAGGAGCTGCATTTTTAGCAGTGTGCAGGAAGACCAGAGGCAGGGCCCACTC
>NW_009647444.1:930182-940926 GCF_000708025.1 Charadrius vociferus
CCCGCCCCCTGCCAGGCACAAGCCCCCCCCCCTGCCTGCCTGCGGCAGCTCCCCTTCACTGCCGCCAACTTGCCCCAGGGACACGGGAACCACAGAGCCCCCAGCACCCCGCTCTGCCTCTCCGAGACAGGATTTCAGCCGTGTCCGCTCCCGCCAGTCCGGAGAACGCAGGGATCCCGGTCCTGCTGCTTTCCCGGGAAGGGTTCAGAGCGCAGCCTTTCGCCTTTCCCCAGGTCGTGAGCCGGCTCTGTCTGAGGGCAAGGGCTTGTCTCTGCGGGGAGGAAAACAAAACAAAAACCACCACCCTTCATTTCTGGGCCATGAATGTGCATTTCGGAACATTTGGACACATTAGTTGCGGGGGAATGGAGACCACAACAAAACAAAGAAAAAAATTCTTAAACAATGTGTTGGTAAAACCGCAGTCTCCGGCGTATGAGGGTGCAGAAGGTACCTCAGAGGTGCTGCTGAGGGACTTCCCCTGCCACCCTGGGTGCTACCACCCGGTCGTAGCTGCCAAGCTGAGGGAGGTGGGATGTTTCCAGCCCTTCTCAGCCTAGTCACATCAAGTACTTTTTGCCATTGGAGGGTCCCCCCTTCCCCGCAGCACAGCTGGGGTCCCTTCATATCTCCCAGGGCACCCCAGGCTGCACAGCACCCTCCGGGCGGGCTCACCCTTCCCCGGCCGAGCAGAGCGGTCTGGGTGCGAGGGGCTTGGGCTGCCTCAGTTTCCCCCTCTGCTGCGGTTCTCGTGCGAGGAGGAAGGCACACAGCGCACCCGTATCCCCGCAGGGCGGGAGGGCAGGTCCCTCTTCGGCAGGACCTTTGGGCATGAGAAAGCGAAGGTGGCTCCCTCCCAGTTTGGGGGGCTGGAAAAGGAACACAGGGGGATGGAGGGCAACATTTCAGATCATCTGACTGACTGAAGAGGTATATTCAGAAAAGTCTGATTAACAAATGGGTATACGCCCATGACTTGTGTTTTCGCTATTAAAATACATACAGAGAACTCTCATTCAATCCAGCATCTGCCAGTAAAAAGCGTCCCACCACCGTATGTTGCCAAGTCTGTTTTATAGCCAAGGCTCATACTTCCGTGCAGCAGCTTCCACTACACCCCTTGGTTCTTCTGTCACCTGGACTTCCCAACACTCAATTTTCTGACTCTAAATTACTTACAATTCTTAAAAATTACATTAAAGGGTGAAGTCATTTTGTCTATAGTAACCTTGCAAAAAAAAAAAAATTAATATTGACCAAGATTAAAGATACACAAAGTTTCCAGAAAATAAACCCAACACACACAAAAAACACGTCATTGTAGCCACTGGCAAAATCTCAAATATTGGGTCCCTCATTACTAGTTAGTCTGCACTTGCGTTTAAGTTATACTGTTCTTTTCGCTAAGCGTCCTCCCCCTTGCACCAATGACAGGAAAGCTCACGCAGACTATCGGGGAGGAGGAAGCAACATCCTCAGCAATGGACCACGTGCAAACTGCCGACAAACCAGGGTGGGCTCAGAGCAGCTCTGTCAGGTGCAACAATTTTGTTCCCAAGCGCAAAGCTAAACAGACAGCAACACACTGCTGCTGCAAAAAAGGTCAAGTTTTCTGCCACTTTTGATACCCGTGAGAACATCTCTTCTACTAATATGCAAGGCAAGCTACTTGGATTGCTCTAGCATTTCTCCAAAAGCAAGACTATCCTAAAATTTGGTATGCCCTTAACAAGACCAATTTTAAAACGTTAAGCATTTAATAAGCCCTGACTCTGACTGTACAAAATAATCTTAAAATTTGCTCGGTTTTCCAATGACTTGGGCAAGGGTGAAAGAAACTCCATCGAGCAATTGCTGTCATATGCAGAAGCGTTACGAGGATGGTATGCCTCAGAGCATGAGCACATTAATTGACTAACAGATGGAAATAATCCAGAAGGTCTTACTGATTTTCTATTCACAACTCTAAGTGAAGTTACTTTAATGCATATCTTGACTGTTATCATCTTGGGAGGGAAAATAAGACATGCTAAAAGACATGCTTAATCATTTCCTCACTGCCATAGTAAATAGGCTTTTAAAAAAAAAAAAAGTCCCTTGTTGAATGAAAGTAAACTTCTTGCTCAAAATTGCATAAATATTTCAGAAAAAGCAGACCGAGTAGAGACCCTGTAGCATGAGCAGGTCAGGCACAACAGTACGAGTCTCTTCCCACATCGGTGATGGCCAAATTTGGAAGCTCAGAACTCACCTCCACGAGGCTCCCTGTAAGCAGTTGTCCTTGCTAAACATAGGACACGAAAAAACAGTCTGCCCCATGCCAAATCTCCTCTGATGGAACAGAAAAAGCCGAGGGGAAGGGGGGCAGGGGGCAAGGGGGGAAGCCAAGCTCTCAGGGACAGCAAGGTCGTGCCGCCCTCTTGTGACCACCGGGACATTTTGGGCTTCTCCAGCCCAACAACAGAGGGCCCTGGAGCACGGTTAGCGATGATGTCCCTGCTGCCACCCGCCCCAAGTCAAGACTCCACAGCCCAGGTGCCAGGCTGCTGCAGGAGCGTCCCCACTGTGCAAGAGCACGGACGTACTTCAGATTGCCTCAAATTCCAGCACCCTTCAGGATGGTTTTTAATTGCCATTCATTTATTAGGGCACCTTCCTACCAAGCTTCTGCTCTCTCTTTACCCATTCCTTATGTAGTCCCCCCCTATTTTAACCAGGGCGCACCGAGTCCTGGTAAGCAGCCCTTTCGGCAGACTTGTGTCCCTCAGAGGGTTGCCGAGACCTTCCTCCCCTGAAGATGCGGGTGTTGCCTGCAGGAATACTGATTTATAGATAAACCAGCACAGCTGTTCATTCCCCTTAGCAGAATCTGGGACCAGAAGGGAGCACAGGCAAGATTTAAGCACAAGGGAACTGATGTCACGGCTCAGCTTCAATGGGTTCTGGCAGACGTGCCTGACGTGTCCTGCTCTGGAGTACACAGCACTCGGTGTTGGGCCATGGAGAAGCGCTGGGCAGGGAACTGGGAGGCTTTCCCCCTTCTGTCCTGCTGCTGTTAGTGATCCACATCTCCCCTTCGGTGTCTCATCATTGCAGGACCTGAGGGTTACTGGCACTCGGGCATCTCTCTCATGGACCTGTAACAAGAACTTCAGGGCTTTTTTTTTTTTTTTCCTCTGCAGAATGCAGAAGTCCTGATCCCCTACAGCACTGCCCACTGTAGGACAACAGCCCGGCATGCACAGATCAATGCTTGCTCTGGTCCTCGCTCCAAGAAAACATCAGCACGCCTGGCTAGAACATAGGAACATCAAATATTTACATGCATCTGTAATAGCAGCAACGCTCTTCTAGCACAGGGAAAAAGGATTTACACCTCACCCTGGTGCTTCTACCAACGTCTGTTAACCCACTGATGCACAGACACACAAATCAAATGCTTAAAAGCATTCCAGAGGCACAGGAGTAGAGAATTCAGCTGGTTTTCTGCCCCACCCTCTTTTAATTGACTCCAAACTCCCAGGTGGTATAAAATGCCTTTCTTTGTCCACGTATTGGCAGGATCCCTTTGGAGTGCCTCTGGGCTTTAGGAGAAGTTCTGCCAGCCGGAGGTGCTGCCAGGCCCAGCGGAGCTCCTGTGGGACAGGCCATTCCTCACCGCTAACCAGAAGTACAGTGTGCACAGTACTTTTAATCCACACATACGACTGCCCACGTGCCTTTCAGTGTGTTTTAATTTATAAATTTTGAAGTTAAAACAAATAAATTCTTTTCACTGATATTAAATAGATCAAAATTAAATTCAGATTCAAACACATACAACTTCATTTAATAAAGAGTATTTAAAAAAAAAAAATCTTAGTAGGAAAGAAAGCCTGGTTTATGCATGAGAAAATCATCCACTTTCTCTACAGAAAAGTTAGAACACTTCATTAAAGGGAAGACATCTGCTTTTCTCCTTGCCACCCTTCCCTCAGCTGGCTTTAAACATGAAGGAAGAGACTTTTTCCCCCTTGGAAAGCATAACAATTGAGTTATCACATACATTTTCATAACAAATTAAAAATCGATGTTGCGGTTATAAGGAACTACATGTATTTTTGAAGGCATGTGTTCAGTACCTGGCTGAACAAAACAAAGCACCATTCAATGAACAGGCACTCTCAGTGCTCTCATGTAATACCATCATTTTAAAGGAATATCATCAACGTGAATTCTAGGTAGTCTGTGAATATTAAATAAGCTTGATTCTATTTCGCTTGCCTAAGCCTGAAATTTTTCAATCGTGCTTTAATGCGCCCGTATCTGGCTCACTTTGGAACTACCTGTTTGCTGAGGGGGAAGCCAATTGATTAAAATTGGTGGCTCTACAGAACATCAGTTTGGCTGAGGAACGAATTACAGTTTTAGCTTCTTAAGTGACATAAGACAGTTAATCTTCAGTCAATCAATCCGATGCTCATTTCCACTGGTGCACAGCGCTTGGTCTCTCTGCCTTTCTAAGCAACTATATTCTACTTATAAAAAGGGCTACGTTTTTTCAATAGATTATCATCTTCAAGTTGAAGGCCAACCCACTCTTAGTGAAGCTCTTCCAGAACCGATTACAACATTGTGGTGGGGAAACTATTTTTGACAAGATCTACTGTGTGTTTTTAAGCAAATTGACATCACGCATATCTCACACAATGGAAAGCTGAGAGAAGCAATCAGGCAATGAGCTACAGCAACTACAACTCCTTGCCGAGAACACTGATGTCCCCTACTCTCTGCTAGAAGAAACAACGATTAAAAACCCTACCATACATAAGACATGTAACTTTATTCAACTGGAGGCATGAAAACTCGGAGATCTACTATCCTACCTGCGTCCTGCCAGCTAAAACCTTAGGGCAAGTTACATCCTTAGTGATACAAATCCACTTAAAAATTTTACGGTTTCAGAAGATGGTGGCTTCCATACTAAAGGAGGATTGCCATGAGTCAAAAACCAACCAAACCAACCACACCTTCACCATATAACCACTGTATTTCTGCCTATTCTTCCAGATTAAGAACACCTCCCAACTAAAAACTTCAGTGACCAGCTGAAAAGTAAATCTAGTTAATATAAAAATAATTCTCTTCTCTCTTGTATAAGCCAAGAGCAACATTACAGAACAAACCATCACGAATCTCTAAGTCAAAAACAAGCAAGGAAAAAGCTGGGATTTTAATTCCTCTTAAAGATAATTTTCCTTCTTTTCAAAAAGATACTGGACCAATTAAAAGTTACTCCAATTATCTTTCAGATATAATACCAGCTTAAGTCATATTACAGAGATAGAATTCCAAGGATTTCTCTAGAAGTACGGTTAAATTCTTGTGCCACAGTAGGAAAGAAAGATTTGGCTCAAAGAATCCCACTGTAGCCACCAATAGCTTTACTATCTACTTCCCTTGAACAGTTCTTTTCAGCTTCATAAAGCTAAACTAATGTTTAAATAAATGGAAAACTGTGCACTTAAAAGAAAAATCACATTCCATAGCAGTAATAATTTAATGAAAGTTTAAAAATTCCCTATTTCCATTTTATACCCATGTATATGAAACACTACAGGTCCTCTCACAGCACCTTGGAACAGCCACAGACCGTGGTCTAAGGAAGGCAGGAAGAGCAGCTGTCAGCTTCACGCATACTCGCTGATAACAACTGTTCCGCAGCAAAGCTGGGTCCCTGCTGACAGCAACTGATTTTTCCTTCTTCTCTGCACTCCCAGAAATGCAAAAATGTACCTCTAAGCTGCACATTTAGAAATTTCCATCCCAACTGTCAAATATTTATAATGCTTAGAGCAGAAACTGCGCTTTTATACATAAATATAAATTAGGCATATTTGTACATCAGCAGGACCCACATACATCTGTCTACATTACTACAGAAAAAAGAAAATATGACGCTCATTTTCAGGAAAAGTGACATTTTAACAGCAGCTTTTCACCACCAGATGTTTCAAAGCTCTCCCCTTGGATTGCTTACTGAAAATAATGGACGACATAAATAATTTCTGTACAGTTTTGAAAAAGCAATTCTCCAGGTCTCAGTGTCTATGCTGAAATATAAACAGCACACTTGTACATCTGTGTATGGTTCTCCAGGCAAGGTACATAAGTGTACCTACACGGAACTGGAGAAGAAAGCCTCCTCCCCTTTTATAAAAAGTATTAAGCAAAATAAAATAAAATAACCACAACAAAAAAGACCCAGACAAAGTCTCTCACATCTAAGTAAAAAGAAACAACATTCAAATTCATATGCATTTATGTTGAAACGCTGTTCATGTAAACAACCAAATGAAAAGTCACATACAAGCAGTTAAGACCGGAATTCATATCCTACTTCACAGCAGCCACCACCTTCATCATGATTTAGTTTTCTTCCTCCAACCCATTTTAAAACTTTTTGAGCATAAGTCCTGGTGCGGTACGTTAGCACCCAAACATCTTAGGTATCAAAACCTCAACTTCACGCAAACTCTGGGGTTTTTTTAACATATATATACACTTTACTTGGTACTCTCCAGACAAATTTCCATTCTCAATATGCAGAGTGACAGCTAAGTTCCTGTTGCAAACCAGTCTTAACTGTTTCTCCAGGGCTTTTAACTCTCTAATCTATGGTCACATGAAAAGATTTTTAACTATCCAGTGTAAGCACCCTCCCTCTCACGCAATACATGGATTAGTCAGTGTAACTAAGGTGTTGAAGGCATTTGGCTGAAACACTCTTTCTTGACATATGAAGGGATGAAACATAAATACCCAATACATGAGTATGAGGAGAGGCAGTTTCCTTCCGCCCAGCTCCAATTAACTGAAAAATGGACCCAACTTTTTGCTGAAATCTGATTTCAGAGTGAAAACTCACAGTCCTATGATGCACTTCATATACATTTCACCACTCTAAGTGAATGAAAAAGGAGACAAACATTTCTTCCCTACCCAACACATAACAGCAATGAAGGTCTATTATTTCATAAGGCATATTCATCTTCAGTGAGAATCCAAGCACAAGCAAGAATTCTGCCAAGTCGTGCGATCCTATAACCCAATGTCTGGAAATTCCAGTATCTCCCACTCTATCCCTCAGGCAGAATCATCCCTGTCACAGCGGGTATTTTTTATTTAACACAACTAAAGAGCAGGGCTAAATAAAAAAATACCTCAGCAGCTGGACCTCTGTATCTTTCAAAAAGAGGGACACACAAACGACCAATTTTTGCAGTTCTCTGGCTTTATCCCATAACCTGCCTTTTTACAATATCTCTCTCTATATATAAATTAAAAAGAGATAAAGCCAACGATTAACTGCAGCAGCGTTCATGAAAAAACTTCAGTCCGTATTACAGAGTCTCTTCTGATCAGAGATCACTGAGGTGTAAAGGTGAGAATCATCCAGCTGATGACAAAGTAGAAGAGGAAGATGGGGTAGACAACAAGAGCTTTGCGGTTTGGAGGCTGACTGTCTGCCAGGAAAGCTGTAGATGCTGGTGGAAAAGAAAAACACTTGAAATGTGAGCAGCATAAAACTAAGTCTAAGATCCACCGCAGATGTTAACAATTTTGAATTAGGATCTGCATTAGAATTACATTGAGAGAGGAAAACAGAGTAATCCATTGCTCATTACCAATGGTCTATAATCACCAATTAAAACTTTATCATATAGAAAGATAAATGCTGATTAACATTCTGTAAGAGTTGTACTTACAGGTTAAGAACAGAAGAAATAATGCAAATACATCTGTACGAAATTAGCATTTCTAATAGTATTTATAGCACAGATCACGGAATAAAATACCCAGTAGTCTCACATGGGGTTCAATATTAAATTATCGTCCTTCTGCTGAAGGCAATTTGCAGATGACCATGAAAATCAACAGAAGCTTAGGCAGAGGCTGAATCTCCGCCTACACAAAGACTGGAAGAAGTATTTCCACAGTACTTCCAGCAGCCTAGGAAACACCTTAAACTACAATACCCATTGGCTTTACCCAACAGAATGCTTGCAGATCTATCTCCTTAAGCACCACGCTACTTGGTGCACACAACAGCATTATAATGCAACAAGGTACTTACCTAACGTTGACCAACCAAACATAGCTACTACTACAATAAGACGTATAATGAAGCTGATGGTCCCAGAACCTGCCAGCAGTACCAGCCTGCACACCAGCATTGCCACTGTCAGGGGCAGGACACAGTAACCCAGAACGCACAGGCTCTGAAAAAAAGATCTGGAATAGAGAGGCAGAAACGGGGAAAAAAAGTAGTCAAACCAGAGCACTGAAGAAACTCCATTCATGGGAGCATTTTAACTGCTACTAAATAAACCAACACTCACATAGTTCCTCCGAGAAGCTTTGAGTTTAATGTGATGACAACTGCACCAAACCAGATGATGACAAAGACCTCAGCAAATTGGGGCCCTCCGTCGTCTTTACTATCTGCTGATCCACCCTGAAGCATCCTGTTGCAGGCAACAGAGAAAAGGAGTCATTTACAATTGATGACTGAGTTTTCATAGACTTGGAGTAGGTGGCAGAATAGGAGCCTGAAACATTGACTCTCAGTTAGGCTGCAGACCAATCATTTTTTGTCTGTTATTTTTACTAGTATCCTCAATTTTGTACAGAAAAGGAAAATGGTTGTGGTTCAACTGAGGGCATTTCAGTCCATTTGTATAGGCTTACACAGTCCACAAAACAAGTAAAGAGAATAAAACCACAGACAACAGGCTTTTCCAGGCTGTGTTGCTTGTTTCCTGTAGTTATTATAAGCTTTTCTTACGGCTTCCATGTTTTATCATGCACTACAATGCAGACAACTTCATCTCAACACACGTAATCAGAAATTTTTAGCTTCTTATTTCTCCAATGTAAAAGACTATAAAAACCCAAATCTGCCCACTACAGGTACTCACAGCGCAAGTGAGACACAAAGCACCAAAGGGCCCCAAAGATCCCCTGTAAGTAAAGGAAAAAAAATAATCATAAATATCATAGAATGATGCTCCATTTCAGTTTACCAAGAGTAATAAAGCACCTTTTCCAACTTCCAGTGTATCACTTTCAGTATAACACTTTCTTATAATTTTCTTATTTAGCATCTCACACCATATTCTATAATAGAATTTATTCAAAGCCTGCCAACTGTTAAAGCTGACTGTTCCACATATTCTGGCACATGGTCCACCTTTAAAGAACTTTGGTAATGCTCTGAATTTTCATGTTTGCTATTCAGCATTCTACAACAACAGAAAGAACACAGAACAGACGCTTCTGAATCCCTGTTCCCGTGAACTCCTCCTTCTCCAATGCAGGCAAAGTCTGTTCTCAAAACATCCTTTCAACATTTTGAAAATCGTCTTATACGTACAGTCTCTGAGGAGCGCACTACTCTTCTTCGGATACATGACATGGACAAATTTCTTCCCAACAGCCTTCAGATCTCTCATCTGAAATAAAGAAGTAACACTTTAATTTACCCCTTCGTAAAAATTACTGTTCACAACT
Organism: Charadrius vociferus; assembly: GCF_000708025.1. Lineage (NCBI taxonomy): Eukaryota > Metazoa > Chordata > Aves > Charadriiformes > Charadriidae > Charadrius > Charadrius vociferus. Next base: position 939,735 of record NW_009647444.1, read on the forward strand.
AAAAGCAGAAAGATAGAAGTAAAGCAGTATCAATGGTAAATCAAGACGGGACCCAAACCAAAGATTTCTCTGCAATAAACAACGCCTACTTTTTCCTACATTCCTTAATGACCACAATATTATATCCTTTAATAACACCCAATTAAGACCTATAATTTGTTTGCTCCACTAGGAAAATAAAATAAAAAGTCCTACTAGCCAGGAAAGTTTTCTTCCAAGCTCCACCTGAGGCCTTTACCCTTGCAACGATTTTGAGATCACAAAGAAACTTCAGGGCTGTTATTCGGGTATTTTTTGACCCACGAGAATTCATTTTACATGATTAATTCTAAAAAGCATCCCCAAGCGTACAATGCAGTACAAGTTAAGTAGAGCTATGCAAAAATACAGGTTTTGCACAACAGTTGGCCAAAGACATCAGCAAAACACATGTTTTACTATAGACAGAGGCACAGACTCACAATAGTATCCCTAACAGGCTCATCCAGTGTGGAGTAGTCTTCATCAGGAGAGTGAGACCCGACTGGAACAGTGATCTCCCCTTCCACTGGAATGTCTTCAGATATCGACACATCTGCAAGACCTGCAAACTAAATGATTTTTAAAGCCTTTAGAAAGAAAGAAGTACAAACCAGCTCATACTCACTTCAGACTTTTTTCAGCTGGTTTTAGAATGAAAACAACTGCTCAGAATTCAAAGATACAACACTTAATAACACAGCCAACAACAAAGCCCAGCCGTTGTCTGCTCAATTTACACAGCTCACAGCCTAAAGAGGTGACTAGATATGTACAAGCAAAGCATTTGGTTCCTTCACTAACTCCCAGTAATCAGCTTTCTGTACTTTATTATTTAGACAGCAATAACTAATGGAAGTAAAAAGTTTGTGGTTTTTAAGTAATGAAATATCTGACAGATATGTAAAGCCACACCAATGCACAGGAGTACACTATCTTTCACAGACTCCATGGGGAAACAAGTCATAAGAAACTGTACGGCCATCTACAGCCTGAGCACAAAGCCAAGGCTGTAAAGTGCCGAATGCTAACGAAACTTTTGCCACCAAAGCGGCACGTTAAAGCAGTCGAGCTCCCAGAGATGGAAGCAAACAGAGAGCAGCCCGACCAGTTCCACAGTCAACCCTCGGGCAGGCAGGGCAGGCGGCAAGCCGCAGGGAGGGAGCGGCCGGAG
>NW_009647444.1:942011-964346 GCF_000708025.1 Charadrius vociferus
CCGCGTCCTGCCCTTCGCCGCCGGCGATGTGCCGTTTGGTACCGCGGTGCCGGAGCTGGTCCGGGGATGGGGCCTCTCCAGGGCTGCTCCGGCAGCAGCCGGTGCTTGTCTGCGCTGGGCTGAATGGGATTTCTCCTTGAACGCAGCCCTGCAGGCGTGTTTTTGGGAGCCCACCTTCGGCTTGGCTCCCACTGAGCATCATGCCCCCGTACCCCGGCGCTTGGCAGCTGTCTTCATTGCCTTCTGTCCCTTTAGCTTGGCGTTTGGCAGCTCCTTTTGTCGCCGGGATCGCATCAGGGTGGGCTGGCAAGCCATGGGCAGCCAGCTCTTCCTCCCGTCACGCCTGGGTGTCCATCCAGAGCTGGCCCTGCATGGGGACAGGTCAGACTCCATCATCCGGGTGAGCTGGGTTGACACCACCAGCATCGCTGGGCACCGGCCACTGAGCCCGTTCGGCTTTCCCAGGCACCGCCTTCATTTAAGGAGAATAATCTCGTGTTTGGGGAAGATGCTTAATTGTGCCAGCTCTGCCTCCCGTCACGCCTGGGTGTCCATCCAGAGCTGGCCCTGCATGGGGACAGGTCAGACTCCATCATCCGGGTGAGCTGGGTTGACACCACCAGCATCGCTGGGCACCGGCCACTGAGCCCGTTCGGCTTTCCCAGGCACCGCCTTCATTTAAGGAGAATAATCTCGTGTTTGGGGAAGATGCTTAATTGTTCTGGCTTCACCAAAGAACGGGTGAAGTGTGGCAGGGGCAGCACAGGTCACCTTGTCACCCAGCCCTGCTTCCCTGGGGTGGCCCTGGTGTGAGAATGAGAGCACTCTGTCCAGAGGTAGTCCTTAGTCCTTCTTTTGTTGTGGGTGGTTTACTCTTTTTTTTTAACAATTATGATAATTTTTTACAATTAAATGTCAATTCGAGTGTTGACTTTAAAGGAATCATTTGTTCAGAAGTACTGACAGACCATCAGAGGTTACCGGGCCAGGTTGTGTCATCTGAAACCACACAGTACAGTCTGTTTAACGCTTTACTGACCTGTCCTTCTGCTTAGATTTTTTTCCCCTCCAAGAGCTGCAGATACACTTCTCCTGTGTTGTCTCTCACATCTTCTCTGCTTTTATAAATGTGCATAAAAATATGGCCAAAGGTGTATGACAGCACGGCAGCTATGAATGCTGTGTTTGCATCAGCCCAAGTGGAGACAAATAAAAAAATTTAGCAGGGCAGACTCTGATCATGCACTGTTTTTCTTGACAGCTGGTTGGTTTTTACTTGGTATTAGTAGGTTTCGCTGCTGCTCTTTTGTTAAGAATAATTCAGAGCTTCCTTGTTATCAAGGCCACGGCTGGAATAGCCTGTGTTTGCCCATCTGGAAAACAGTGAAGACAAAAGCTAGTGTGACTGAAACAGCAGACGTCACAGGGCTGTACGATGCTAAAATGTACTACAAAAAAACCCCAAATCTCTACTTAGTCCAGGGGAAAAAAAACAACAAAATGAAAACCAAAGCGATTTTAACAAGCCTGCTTGTTAATGTAAATACTTTGCTTTTTCTTCATCGCTTTCATTAAAACTGTTTCCCTTTTTAACGTTTGTAAACCCTAATGCTGTGCTTGGAGGAGGGATGTGAGGGGATTTTGCTGGGTCAGCAGACCCGTCCCAGTGAGACTGGTCAAGGAGGAAGGGAAGAAGTAGAAGGAAACTGAGTACAGTCACACGGCACAGATAACCCCTCAGAACTAAGGAAACCCCACATTTCTTGCCTGAAGTGCTGTGGGGGTGGTTTTGTGCTGTTTTCTTTTTTGAGTGCAGCTGAACCAGCAGGCAGGGGGTGTCCTGGCAGAGCAGGCTGCTGGGCACGGACCCCTTCCCATTCAGTTATCAGGTAACTTAAAAAAAAAAATTAAAAAAAATTCTAGGCCTTCCTTTCTGAATCCTGTCCATGTGGGACTGTGGATAGGAATTTGGGGCTACTCACTGTCCGTTGCCTAAACACCTTGGGCTGATGGCTGGTAAATCCTGCCTCCTGGTTGGGGACAGCGATGGCTGATGATTCATTTCTGTCCCTTCGCAGTGCTGTGGGATGGGTCTGTCCCTCAGCAGCTGGGAAGCAAAGGTGATGATAGTCTTACCAGGACAGAGTGTGAGATCTCTTCATCAAGGGTAAAGGGTTAATTGTGATGATTGTTCCAATTGGACCTGTTATCTGTCCAGAGGTCCTGTCATCCACCTTACCCTTTTCATGGGTGAGGCACCCTCTTAGTTAAACCTTTGGCCAAACTGTTCCAAGCTATTGACTCACTGCACTGAGTACAGACCTCTGGTGACTTTACAGATGTATATATTGTCTGCGTGTTTGCTGATTAATTAATGAATAAACTCCAACATAAGATTTAAAGCAAATCAGTCCCCTGTTTTGCTCAGACTTGTAGACATGTCAAACACCTGCTGTCTCCAGCTGGCAGGCTCTTCAGCCTGACGCGGTGATGGAAACGGCCGAACAAAAGACTTGGGTGCAGCACAGTCTGGATACAAACACATGTACCAATGTGAATTATGCAGTGCTCGTGCAGGCTACCGAGAAAAGAAATGCAGTTCCCCATTGCGGGAAACGTGGGGTCTGCTGGGCTTTACGTGATCTGCCATAAACACATAGTCCACACTTAGACTCAAAAACCTGAGACTGCCTGAAGCTGGCTTTTATTTTTTGTTTGCCAAGTAATAGGGGGGAAAAGTGAGTGTGACTTTTTACGTGGAGTTCTGCAGGACCATCAGTTCACGTTCTGGGTGAAGCCGTGTGTTTTTGAGTTGTCTGCAATACGGGGAGCACGTATGTTCTTCTTTTCTTGGTTGCTGGCAGTGTTCTTGTTGAAAGTATCCAGCCAGTTAAACTTGTCTCAGCCTACCTGCTGGGTAGTAAAATATTAGGAGTGTTCCAGCAGAGTCTCTAGAAGCTAAAAAAGAAAAAGCCCACTTGGTGTCACTTTATTATGTCAAAACCACAAACTAGGGATCCATTGTCTACTAAGTGCTACTTCAGTGACTTCTATTTGGAGATTTTTGGATGTCTTTTGACTTCTTTGTAGCCCTTTTACTGGTAGATTAATTCACCATAATCATAGTCATAGCAAATTAGTATGTGAACCGGAGTGCAAATTTTTTAAACAAGTTATTCGAGTACCATGGAATTATAAATGCATAATATTACATGCTTCCAGTGGTATATGTCTAGCTGGTAGGTGTGCTGTTTTAATTAAATGTATTGGTTGTTTTGCAAATGGCACGTACTCCTTTCCATTTCCCAGTTTCAAGCCTGTCCGCTCCATCCTGTCTGTGGCGATGGTCAGTGATGGCGAGCGGTGAATCACTGTGAGTGTGACCTGGCTGTGATGTGCTGCAGGGAGCAGTTTTAAGGCAGCCACGTCTTTACTCCAGACTTGTTTACTGGTGTTTTTCTACCCAGCAGTCTCAAAGCTCGCTGTGACCTAGGCCCTTCCTTAGAGGAGAATTGCTGTTGATCTGGATGAAGTGTCATTTAATCCCCTTCCCTCGGTGATTCCCACGTGTGGCGTGCACGAGTGGTGCCGGTGCCCGGTGCTTTCTCAAGGAGATGAGTGAAAGCTCAGGGGAACCCTGCTCGTGGGTGCCCACTCGCTATCCTGGAGAGGAGAGGCGAGTCCCCCCTTCCTGTGGGAGAAGCCGTGGCACGGAGATCTGCCAGGGATTGTCCCTGCTGGGGAATCAACACAGCTCGGGAGCATGGCCCCCAAGCTGAAACTGCCACTTCTGAGCTCCCAGATGGGGAGGCAAGGGCAGTGGGGACCCACGGCAGGGGTGCTTGGGCCTTGGTGAAGAAATTCATCTGCTTCTGAGCTGCCGCTCCTCTGCAGGAGTCTGCCGACTTCAGCTTCCCTTCACGTTTCTAAAGAAAAACTGAAGTTGCCTTCCCATTCCCTTCCCTTCCCCAACCCAGGGAGAGGCTGGAAGCGCAGCCAGGGCTGCGGGGTAAGTGCTTTCCCAGGCAGCAGGGCTTCCCCGCCTCTTGCTCCTCTGCAGGGAGAAGCAGGAGGGAGTACTGTACCCGGCGCAGTTGTTCAGGGGCCAGCACTGGAAACCGTCCCTGGAAAGCCCTGCCACTGTTGGGTTGGCGGTGGGGCAGAGCCAGGAGCAGCTCCCGCACGGGTTAGCTCAGACTGGAGAGCGGGGCTGAAGGAGGGCTTCCAGCAGCAGCCACGGCTCGTGTTGCTCCAAAGCATGTTCATTGAAGGAGGCTCTTCTGGGGGCTGCAGAAAGCCCCTGCCCGGCTTACACGCACAGAAAGGCACGTGCGCGTGGTTTTAGTCATGCTGTCCTGCTCTGCAGAGGAGGGAGGCAGTAAGGGGAAACTTCTGCTCCCCTTTGTTTGCTATGTGCCTCAGTTTCCCCTTCTGCAGAGCAGGTAGTGCTTCAGGGCTTTGTCTGAAGTGGGGGGCTGTTGCCCAAATGAGGGGTGCACTTTGGTGCCTCAAACTTCTCTTGCCTTTCAAAGGATTAAGAGAAACTGGTTCCACCCCACCTACCCGCCTCTGACACGTTACCTGATGAAATAAATAAAATAAAATACCATGGGTAAAACACTCCCGAGTGTTTCGCAGCTTCCCATGTTCTGATGTGGGTCTTTGGGCAATTACAGTCACAAGTTGCTGCCTTTAAGTGTGTTTTTTTTCTCTTGCTACTGACAAACCCCTGACAATTGACTATACGTGGGATGCTGTAGGATGACTAAGTATAAGGTTGTGCCAAATGAGAAATTAAACTGACTAAAGCAGAAAAAAATATTGTTCATTTGTAATAATCATGGGCATGAAAGTCAGTGATAGCGAATAAGTTACTTTTAGACAGAAATGTGAGTTATTTTTGTTGCAAAGTTGGCTGCATCCCTTCTTTTCCATGCCAGGAATATGCAGAGTCGCAGGCAAGTGCCAAGTGATGGTGCTGGTCCCATACATTGTACTGGCAGTTCTGAAGCCCGCTGTGGCCAGGACCTGGCTGGGGAGGGAGAGGGGCTGGGAGGTTAGCCTTCCTCCCCAAGGCTGGGGTGGCGGCCGGCATCTTCACCTGCGGCGCGGTTCCTTGGCACTCTGTAGCCCGGTGCTGCTTCAGGGCTGCTTCGCTCACCCCTGGAAGCCGAGCTCGGCACTCCTCTCTGGTCCCCACAGAAACTGTGAGGTCTGCTTTGCTTAGAGCATGGTGGGCTGGCATCCATCCCCTTGGGCTGGCCAGGGTTTGGCGTGGGCACTGGGGATCTGTCCCCAGCAGCAGCTTCTTTGTGTCTCGGAGCTCGCAACCCCTGTGCCGTGGTGCCCAGCACTGGTGTCACAGACAAGACTTGCCCCAGGCTGCGTGCCTGAGGCCGTAAGTAGGGATGTCAGAAGCAGGTAACTGTGTAGCATCATCGTTGTTGTAAAAATGGCTTCTTCACAGCATTTTCTTTCTGTGGCTCAATACATTGGTGTTTTTGTAATCTCTCCTGCTCGCTGCGCTCTGCTATGTGTGTGGTAATGCAAAACTATGTATTTCCCCCTGTTCTTTGATCTTCTCTTGCAATTATATATCAAATGGAGTTTGAGAAATGTCAAGTTGAGGCTCTTTTTATTAATATACAAGTGCTGCAATGGTGTAAACTGTCCTTTGAAGCTGGAAGAGCTTTGAGTTCTCATGCAAATGTTGTATACATGGTTTTGAACTTTATTTCTGTAGTGCATAAAAGTTTTGCAGATTGCTTCTGACTTTGCATGTCAGTTATCCAGCCTCCCCAGGCAGTGCAAGCGTTTTATCCCGGAAGGCTAATGTTATAAAGGAATGTGTAGAGGCGTCTATGCCTGCGAAGCACACAGCAGTCTGTAACAAAAGGGGCTGGGTGGGCTTTTTCCCTAGCATGGGTGAGAATAGGGGACCCAAGGAAGGTCCTGACATCATGCTCTTCCCTGCAGGTCTGGCACCGCGGTGCTGTGTGTGGGAATTTGCTTGTCGGCTCAGGGGACTCTGAAGCCTCAGCGTGGCAGACCTGTTCTGGACAAGTTTCTGTGCTGTTGTTAGAGGTGGTGCTTGAGGGTTTAGTTCTTTGGAGTGTAGAAAGGAGAATGTTGACAGAACATGGTATATTAATGAGATTAAAGCAGCCTTGGAGTGGTCGGTCTGCCCAGTTGCTGCAGAAAGCCTGTGTGCTGGTTCATGTCTGTAGAGACAAAGGCTTGAATCTGTTACTACAGTATGTTACACCCAGATATTGGTTTTTGCCTATGTCCGAACAAACCTAAAGCTCCTCTGGAAAAGGAGGAAGAAGAACGAGTCTGTCCCACGCGTGCCCTTCTGCTGGCACAAGAAAGGCTGCAGCTCTCCAGGCAAACATTAGCTCTGCACTCCAGGCAGAGCTTGGCATTGAGGCGTCTGCATTAAAAATATCCTGTCCCACAAAGACAGCTTAGTTGTGAGCCAGCATATGGCACAGTAATGAAGATGTGCATAGAAATTCTCCGTGTGGATGCACAGAGGCCTTCTGTCTCATGGAAAGCCGTTCATTAAACTGCCCAGTATAGCCAGGGGAATCTGGAGTCCAAACAAGACTTGTATAAGCAGTTTCTCTGATGCCACTGGCTGGGCAAGTGTGAAGAGGTTGCTCGTGTGCCCAGGTTGGTAATGGAGCTGCCACTGAGCAGATCTGACTTACTGAAAGTTGGTCTATCCTCTTCTTTCTCCTCCGGTTGTATCCTGCACTCTCCTGATGCTGTGCCACAGCAACAGTCGGTACCTGAGCCTTGGCTTCAATGGATGCAGGATCAGACACTGTACCAGTAGGCACAACTCTCAGAACAAATTGGCCCTGGCTGGGTATAATCAGCTAGGTATAATCTTGGTGACCTCATTAGCTTGGCTGGTCTGCTGTCCCTGCATTTGGACGTGGCATTTATCATTACACCAGCTTAGGGGGAACCTGAGCCTGGACCCGCAGACGGAGCAAGGGACTGAACACTCCTGCCTGGTGCAGGGCTGAGCTCAGCTGGGTGTCAGCCCCACTGCCTTGTCAGTCACCTTCCAAATGAAGGATGTTGGGGAAAGCATCGCAGAGAAGAAACACAGATGCAGATCTGTTGCTTGTTCCCTGACTCTTTCTCACTGAAGTATCATTAAAGTCTTTTGTTTCACTGTGGATCTGGTTTTCCACCCGTGCTGGTGGGGCTGGAAGGAGCTGCCGTGGGCTGACTCTCCAGAAGGGGGTGGCTCACTGCTGAAGGGGTACCTTCCCCCTTGCTCCTGGAGCACATTACACCATTGCAGCAAGTGTTAAGCTGTTTCTGGACTTCAGTAGGGGAAAAATGACTTGCTGGAAAATACATCACTGCCATCTAGCCATAATGTATTCTCCTTGTACTTGTCTGCTCCTTGCTGGTCTTCTCCGTCCTCACTGGGGGTTTCATCCAGTAAGAGCTCCAGTTACTGCTGTTAACTTTTAAAATTTTCTCCTAACTTCTCAGCTTGAGTTGTCTGAAGAGACATCAGACCTATATCCAGCTTAAAAACAATTGATTGCTTTAGGTGATGTTGTGCACACCTAGGTACCTCCTAGATCTAAACCAATTATGCTCAGTTAAAGACATTGAGGACATGCTAATTTAACCAGGAACCGTGATCCGCTGCAAAAGAGAAGCATGTAGTAACAGAATGCAAATGTCTTCTTGAGGATTTTGAGACCTATGTGCTCCTGAGTATCACTGTGCTGCAGCACTGCCGGCTGTGGTTCGAACCATCTCATGGCAAGGGTGATAGCAGGAACACCTGGAAGCTGTTCATACAGAGACCTTGGGAGGCCTTGAGCAGATAAACTCTGTGTGTGTGTATATCTGTATGTGGGAGAGACCACAGTATTCTGCAGTACTGGTAACACACAATACCATTTACAGAAGTGATACTGGAAGTACTCTGGCATCATTGATCTAATAGGATGTGAATAACAGTATCGACCAAATGTGATTCTTTCCACTGAATAAAATCATATAACTTTTTTTCTTCTGTGGGCATGTGTCTCTGCCTTTGAGTGGAGTGGGAATTCAGATTCCCCGTCCCCTGCAGCAGCTCCGAAGCAGTGCTCAACTTGCAAAAAAAGTTTCTTTGTATGTCAACGCAGTGGACTTCAGCTCCCGTGCCACCAGGACTGGTGTCTCTGGCAAGCATCTGCATTCTGTGGGCATCCTCAGGACAGGTAGGACGAGGGGAGTCTCTTTGCAGCCAGCAGGCGATGAAGCAGTTCATTTTCCTGGGCTGTAGGCACCGTGCACAGAATCTAGGGCCCCAAGTTGGTGCAAATCTAAAACAGATGTGCTTTAACCAGAAACTAAAAAACAATAGCAAAAAAAAAAAAGAACAAAAAAAGCCAACTCTCTCCGCAACCGCCAAAGCTGTATCTTCAGTTGCAGGCAGGAAAGATGAGGAGCATGCACGGTATCTGCCCACTCCGGTTGCAAGGCGTATCTTACCCCGTGTTTCAGGGCTCGTTGATGTGTGTTTGTTAGATTTCGCTCCAGGGCAGAGCGATTTGCTCACCCGGTGCGTGGGTGCTGTCGTGTTCGCTTTGCCATGTGGCTGACGCACCCGCACCAGGCTGGGTGGCTGCACAGCGGTGGTTCCCACGTGAGCTGCGTGGTGCCGGGCTCTGCGGGGAGCGCCGGGGCGGCCTCGCTCCCCTCCCTGCCTGAGCCAGGTCTGCCCCCCCCACTGGGTCGCTGGGGATCCCAGCCTCCTCCCCAGGAACTGCTGGCTTCTGCTGATTACAGCTGCTCTGTCCGTGTCCTTGTCACCCGCACGAGAGGTGCTCAGGCCTTGGTTTGCTGATAGGAAGCCCAGGGCAGAAACATCAGCTGGGGTCACTTGCCGCCCCCCCGGCCCCTGCTGCAGCAGCACCGCACGCCACCCCTCTCCCTGCCAGCACAGGGGTGGGTGAACAGGCTGTGAACCAGCCCTGGTCTGCCTTAAAACAAACCAATGTGCAATATTTTGTGATGGCTTTTTCCAGCCCGAACAGCGCCCCGATACTCTTCCTGAGAACTTTCCTGCATACGTGGGCACAAAGGTCCAGGGCAAGAAGTTAAGTTGTTTTCATGTGTTTAAGTATACTTTTTCTTCTGTCACACATAAGACATACAGAGAGCTTTTCATCCATCCTCTGTTGCCTTTCCGGGCTCCTTCCCTGGGAGGATGTGGGTGTTATCCATGTTTTGTAATGTGTCTGACAGCCCACGGGCTCACAGCAGCGCTGCTGCTGACCAGAGTTTCCTCTTGAGTCACCGTGTGAAGACTCAGCTTTTCTGGCTTTTTTTTCTTGAAAATTTTTGGAATATTTTATTTATTCATTCTGTTGGTAGCACACTGGTAACTACACATGTGGCATCCCACGTTCGCCCACAAGCTTTTCATGGGTGGCTTCTGTCCCGCTGTGTGCCAGCCCAGCTTTGGGAAGCGGCAACAGCACCCAGCTGGTTCCGCAGCCAGAAACTGCCCCGTGGCATGGTCCTGGCTGCACTGCTCCTTGGCCTTGTGCTGCATTGTACCTACCTAAAGAACATGGCTCTAGGACCGATCTCTGGCTGCCCGGCCATGGATCTGGTCTGCAAGGAGGAGCTGGAGTGTCAAGATTGCCCGTTGCTCCAGAGGGGAAAGGTATGAGAGCATGCCATGGATGCTGGGCTGCGGCACCGCGCACTGCCGAAGCGGTGCCTTCGCTGCCAGGAGCACTGCCCTTCAGCATGGCCTTTGAGATGTACAGAGTTTCTATGCAGTTTGAAGAACTGTGAGGTTTGCAGGCAAAAAGGACAAACTTCTATCTTGCAATCAAGCAGTGCTATTTTACAGACGTTGAACACGCCAAAATGAAAGCTCCTTTGAAACTGCTAGTGAAATTTAGCAGGCAGCAGTTATTTTTCTTACTAAGCATTAAATCAGTGTTTCAAAAGTGTAAACCTTTTATTTGGGTTTCTGCTATGTATGCAGAGAAAAGCTTTTGGAAATGTCTTATTTTTGTTTTGGTGATGGTGAACTTTTCCTCATTGGCTTTTGTTTTGCCTTGCAGACTCCTCACCGCTTTCGGCTGAGCTCCTCCTTTAGGAGTGGCGATCCCCAGGTCGTGTTGGCTTTTCCTTTCTGGGGAACGTTCGAAAACTGCCTTCGTGGCTGGTGTCGGTTTTTGTCACCGAATTCTCCATGCAGGTGAATGTGCAGTCACGAGTTGTTCAAATGACGATAAGAGCAGCTGAATAGCCTGTGGTACAGTTTATAAATATAAGTAAAGCCCACAATTCACGTTACTTTCTGCAGTCTGTTCTCTCTCCTTTTTTTATCCTGTTCCTCCAGCCAAGGCTGATTATGAAGTGCTGAGGCTAGATATTTTTAAAACAAGAGTAATATTATTTATGTTACTAAACCTCTTAGCTGTGAAAATGGAGAACAAGGGACACGACCTGTTCCTGTGCCATCAAATGATGAACTGGGGACCTGCAGGGCATTGGGGTACCCTCTGTGGTGGAGGCACAGAGCTGGACTGGCGAATCCTCGTGGGGTCTGGGGCTTGCAGAGGTGCCCAGAGGTGGGGTAGCTCTCGCCGAAGCCCACCTAATGGTGCTCTGCAGGGTGGGTGGGTTTGGGCTGTCCTGGGCTGGTCAGGGGAAGGTGCCCAGGGGGCTCCCAGGTGATGCTGGCTGGCACAGGACCCGCCGTGTCCACACTGGCAGCAGCTCCCAGCCCTGCAGCAGGAGGGATGTGTGTTCCTCCCCGCGCTGAACTGCTTCGGATCGTTTGTAAGCTGCTCGCAAGTCTTCCCCTTGTGCCATGTGTGACTCATCTGGCCTCCTGCCTGGCCCTCTCTGCGCCCTTATCGAAGGAAACTCTGAAATCATCGTGTGCCGGAGGAGCGAGCCGCTGGCTCCGCTCGCTCGCTGAAGCCGCCTGCAAAAGCGCTTGGTTCTAACTCGCCTTGCCCCTGCCTGGGAAGGGTGGCTGCTGGAAAGCTGAAATGAGATGCATCTGATGGCTCTGCAGATCATAAGATATCTCTGTGGGGACTGCTAATGCTCTGCCCCGGATAAGAGTCTGTTGTTTTCATGTTTGTTTTCCCTGTGTTCGTACTGCTTGTACAGCAGGGAGCCGCGGCTCTTGGAGCACACCCTCTCCTGCTGCTTACGCCAAAGCAGCCGTGCCAAAAGCTTGCTTCGCTGCTCTCGGAGCCAGGGAGCTCCGGGCAGCCTGAAGCGCCGCAAGGATTTGTGCAGCTCTGCCCTGTCCTTACTGACCAGACATTTTCCATGAGGTTCTCCTGATGCCCCGAGGACGTGGTCTGCTCAGGCCCTCCTGGACAGCTTGCTACAACTGAGAGAAGAGAAAACTCATTTGCTTTCCATGGCTCAGCTTTTTATTTATTTATTTATTTATTTATTATTTCTCAAAGAGTCTGTCCTTTATTCAGCAACCCTAAACCTTGTCTCCATGGGTTGGGGAAGGCTGTTAGAAAAGGCAACTGGCCTTCATGGAATGGTGATATAAATAGGTATATAAATAGGTGCAGCAGACAGAGCCGCCTGCTACCCTCACCATACTTCCATCTGCCTCCTGTTTGAATTACAGCCCCGGTCCCCGCAGTGATGCCCAGCTGCCGCAGGCTGGCTCACCTGGCACTGCCATCCCTGCCTCCGCTGGCACCAGCGCCGCGCTCTGCCGCAGGGCCCAGGTATCTGGCAGCCTCTGCACTTGAAGTTTGGTAGGAAGGCATCCCCATGCCGCTGCCCTCGGAGCCCTCCAGTAACAAGTCTGGGAGCTGCTGACTGCCCCAGCACAGGAACGCTGGCACTGCCTTCCTCTGCGGCGCTGGTGCCAGCGGAGGCAGGGAACCGGGCAGCGTTCCCCGCACACTACGGCTCTCAGCAGGCTCTCCTGCGTTCACTCAAGTTTAGTACACTCCAGGGTGGTGCTGAGCAATTCACTGTTGTAGTGAAAGTTGGATTTGGACACTAGGTGGTCTGAAATTCATGTAGGTGGAGCAGCAGCCAGCCCCCGCAGTTGGGATTTGGTCCACGGTGGACCAAAGGGCTGCGACGGCATTTTCTCCTCGGTGAGTCTTCTATCTGTATCTGCAACCCTGTGAGCATTTGTCCAAAAAATAGTTATTATTCTTGTTGGAGCTCAACTGAGTAATGAAACGGAGTCTTTTATTGGAAACGTGCTCCACGGCACTCATTTGTGAGTGAGTTCCCGTTTCTATCAGCGAGGCGCGGAGCTCGACCATGGGCTGTGTCACCCATGTCCTGGAGCTTTGCCGAGCCTGGTGTTGAAAGGTGTCGCTTCCTGGCACCCTTGGGTGTTGTGTTCATGTGGTCTTCATGACACTTGTTTTCCTCTGCATCACCTTAACTTAACTGAAATACAAAAAATAGTGATTTCGTAATGGTCAAGCTTTGCTGGGAGCTGAATCGCGAACAAAGGAATTCCTGTTGTGAGAGTTTGGGGTGAAATAATGTATGAGACGGGCTGACCGCTGCCGGCAGAGGGGTGTTTGCCAGCCCCTTCAGTCTTCTGGTGCAGTGGGAGCTCTTAGTGCAACTTATCTGTAAACCTGGGGTTAAAACTGATGGAGAAAACTTGGTCATTTCTCCACTGACATACTGGATGGATGTCATGACATATAAGATTGAGACAAATTATAGTTGCACTATTTCTTAATGCGCATTTCAACATTTCTGATGATTTCTAAGGCAGCTAATCTTTTTTTAACTTCATTTCAGTTAGCCACGTGTTCTGGGCTGTCTGCCTCATGTCTTTTTCCAGTTTCCCTGAAGGAACTCCTCCAGCTTTGCAGGGCTGTGAGATCGGTTCAAAAGGCCAGAAAAACGCCAGAGGTGAAAAATTCTCCTTTGAGGAGTTCAGACATTCAAAGTATAGTTTTGCCTCTTGCTCGTCATGAGGAGCATTAAATGAAGTGCTGGTGCCAGTGGTGGTTTTGTCGTGCATCTGTTGGTGGGGTGAGCATGCAGGTATCTGTGTGCCCCCTGTCCCCGCCTGGCTGGGATGGAGGCTGTGCTGAAGGTCCTGTGCTTCAAGGGGATTTAAGATCATGGCTGTCCTGGTATTTCAGAAGCAAAAATCATAAAAAATAAATCTGTACACTGTCCTTTATAAAAACATTAAAATACAGTCTCAAGTACCGTTCTCCAGGAAACCAGTAGAAGCCAGTAGGTATCACTAGGGGAACGATCTGCTCTGTGTCTTTTCTTCAACATGTGGCGTTGCTGCATGCTGTTCTTTGTGATCAACGGTATCTATCACTATGAAGGTCTAGGGAAGAAAAGTTACGCAAGATAATTAATGTGCACTTAATCAGAGGTAGGAGAAGAGTGCATCATTCTCCCCAGAAGCTGTAACCTGCATCACTCACTTCCGGTTTTCTCCAAAACAGACCAATATACCCCAAAACTTTGTTGTCCTTCCAACCTTGCTTGTTTGCTTTTTGTTTTAGTTGTTTTTTTGAGCCGATGTGTTACCGAACTTCTGAGCTGTTGAGGAGACCTGCAGTCTCCTTCTGCTCGTGGCAGCCAGAAAAGCCTCTGTGTGTGTGTAACTTCCTTGATCTTCGATCCAGCGTAGTAAGAGTTGCCAGCTTTTGTGAAGTGCGACAGGTATGGTATAGCAGGTTTCCATCAGTCAATAAGGGAGATAAGACAAGTAAGTATAAGGAACATATGATAAATGTCAAGAATTGCTGTGTTGGTCTTTTTTTTTTAATTAAACAGTCAATAAAGAAAATAAGCCTGTTGAGCAAGTTTGTGCACTTACCACAAGGTTGCCCGGGCAAGGAGGAGAAATTATGAGAATGAAAAATTTGACTTAGGACAGGAAGCAGTAACTAGGTGGGGGAGAGTGGGAGGGTGATATGTAAGTTTAGGTAATGGTACAGAGGGCAGATAACCAGTTTGCAATGCAAAAGGCCACTAGGTAGGGAGAGTTACTGAAAAATGTATTTGTACTTGAACCGCAGCCCTGCTCTTCTCCCTAGAGCCTGTGCTGGATCGACTGCAGAAGTGGTGTGGCAGTTTATAAAAGACTCTGTCAATAAAGAACTGATTAGAAAAGATAAATATATAACAGAAGTATTAGACATTCAGTAAATTCCTTTGCAAGAGATTTGTAAAGCACAGCTAAATATAGCAAGTTATTTTTAGTTCATGCTACCCATTTACTTCTGTCAAGTGGAAAACCCTTGTCAGTGCGTGAAAAATGGCCTTTGTAAAACATGTCAGTATTTCTGAATCCCCACAGCATCCAGAAAGCCTTCAGGGACACTCGGGAACAACTTGCCAGGTATAATGCAGAGCACTGTCAACGCTGTACTAGGCTGTTTTTTAATTACCTAACGGTGAGCATCTCTCATTTATGAAGCAACAGGAATGCTGTTTTCCTTACAAGATTCTTGTGTAGATTTGGGACTACCTAGAAGACTGACCGGAAGATTTTTTTTTTCCCTCATCTGAAAAAATCAACATGTTTTTGTGTTCAAGCAGCTGTAGAGTATTTAGGAGTGTTCAGTGAGTCAGGACTCATTACTCACGTTCCTAATGGCACATCTGGGCTCAGTGGGGGTAACTTCATTGATTCAGAGTTAAGGTATTTTGGTGGGACAATGTTTGGGGACTTCATGCAGTTAGTACATGCTGCTTAAATACAACAGCTCGGAGCTGAATCTGGCCCATTGGCCAAACACATTGTGTGTTGGCTTGTAAAGCTTTGCTGCAAGTACAGAGAATCCCCTGGAAGCGGTGGGTCGGGTACCACGTCCAGAACCTCATCTCTGGGTTGGCAGCGTGGATGCATCTCCTTCATGATGCAACCCTCTGGGAAATTCTTCAGTGGGAGTCGCTAACAATGGGCGCATTCTTTTCCCTTCAGGGATCACAGCCCTCTTTTTTGCATGCTGAAGGAAAACCCAGTATTTCCCATGTCCCATTGCTCAGCTCTCCATGAGGAAGTAGAAAATGTTCCGTAGTGACCAAGCATTGAGAAGAAATGTAGGTGCATCCTCAGCTGCTGTGCATCAGGGTCTTGCAACATTCCCTTGAAAAACTGGATTTCCAGAGTTCAGTTCCTAACCCTAAAATTTGTCCTTGGCTTAAAATGCTCTTATTTAAGTACAGAATGAACTTTTATTGTCTTTTGTTTGTTTACTTATTTGAAAGAAAAAAAGCGTGTGGCTGGTTTTGATATTTCTGTTTTCAAGTTGGAGAAGAGGAAAGCAAAATACAAAAATGGAGCTCCTCCTTACATTTGATCTGTTTGTTTGCATTGCTGTAGCTCAAAATCGTTTTGGGTCCTTATTTTTCCAACTTCTAAGTAATATTTTGACAGTTACAAATAGTTTCAAGGATGGATTGTTGAAGCTCTTGGTATGTTGCACTGTGTAGGGCACCTCCGTGCTGGGGTCTGGTGGATGCAGAAGCTTAGGAGCAGCTTGTTTCCCCTGATGGTCTCTGCTGGCTGCTTTTCCTCTAACTGCCTGTGCGTCAGCAGAGGGAGGGAAACCAGTTAAAGTCACTTCTCGCCTTCCAATGCAGGCAGGGTTGTCCCACCTCCTTCCCAGGGACAGGACAGGTTGGGGACACTGCAGGCTGTCTTGGTTCAGCTGTCCGTGCTTTTGCCTCTTTGTATTTAGCCCGATTGGAGACGAGTGAAATTAAGCACTGCTTTACTCTAGAAATGTCACTGGCCGATGATTGCTGTGATGGTAGAGTGAGGGGGTTTGTAGGTTTTATTTTGTTTTCTCCTTAATTTGCGGTGCGCTGTGCAGGGAGCAGTGTGCGACTGAGGATTAGCCACAGACCTGCGGAACCCACTGCCCGTTTGGCCCCTGAACTCCTGGAGGAGCAGTGCTTCTTGCCTGGCTGTTTGCGAGGGAGAAGTAGAAATGGTGCTGGCTTTACCAACTGCTGCGCAGCTAACAAATGTAAAATAATTGGTTTAACGAGGGGATGTTTAGGTATGAATAACCTGTGTGAGGGTCTGGGCAGGCTGGTCCTGGCAGAAGTGAAGCGTATGCTCTGTGACTCCTCTTCTACACAGTAGGAGGTTTTGTGTTGTTTTATAAAGTGTTTATTTCTCAAAATCTTGCTGCTTTCTCTCTGCATCTTTGTGACACCTAGCATCACGTTGTGTCCCTGTGATATTAGATGAGGCAGCCTAAGCATGGCCCTCCTTTTCTGGTGCACAGAGATCCCTTTTTTGTTTGTAGTCTTCGGTTATCTATGGTTGCTGTGAAAGGCTGAAATGAGAATCCTCGCTAGGTCTTTGCTGAACAGGCTGTGGGGCACATCCCTCAATAGCTGCAGTCCCTGGAGGTGTGTTTATACATACATAAATCCAACCAGAAAGTTCTTTGTGTACCTCTTAAAACTGTAGTGAGGCTGTAGCTGGCACTCCATCCCTCCCTCCTGCCAGCCCCAGCTTGGCTGAGGTTATTCTGTGCAGAAAGATGGGACTTTATTTTTACTAGAAGAGTAAATTATTGTGACCGCAGATTGTGAAAGTTGGCATCACGTACTGAACGCTGTAAGGAAGAAGAGTCCTAGAGGATTCCTGATCGAATTCATTTTGGTGCATTTCCAGAGAAATGGGCTGAGCTGTACCAAGAGGCTGCTGGAGGTGGGGAGACTTTGCGTGCTGTTTGCAGTGATACCCGTGGCTCGGAAGCACAGTGTTATTCCTTCAGCGACGGTCCGGCTCTCCGCATGCATTCCTGGTGCTGTGTGCTCAGGACAGACCCTGCAGCCACCTCTCTCCAGCCCGCACCCTCTCCCCGCTGCCAGGATTCGGGTGTGCAAAGCGGGGGGCATTTGGCAGCCATGTGTTTGTATCGGGGGGGGAAAAATCTTCCGAGTATCTGTTAAAATGAGGGAGAATATGGGCTTATCTCTTCCAGTGTGGAGATGTAGCCCTGTTTTTCCACAGCTGATCTCTTCCTGCCCAGCTCCAGCTGCTGACCGCAGTGGCCCCTTCCTGCTGTCGAGCTGCTTTCCTGCGGCTCCGGCTCATCCCTTTCTCCCCAGCCCCCCTTGCCTTCTCCCTGTCCCCTGGTGTCACCATGCCACCATTCGGGAGCTGCTGAGGGAAAGGGTGACTTCCCACCGAGTGTCTCTGAGCAGTTCATGGCTCTGTATCAGGCCCTGGTGCTGTCCTGGCTGCTGGACCCCGCAGGGACATAACCCGCCAGGCATGAGCATCTTCTCTTCCCTCCGTGGCTGGTGCCAGCAGGCACTGCTGCAGCGGGGTCAGCTGCCAGAGTCATCCCTCTGTTAATTTCCCAATAAACACCCCATCGTTATGATAACACCCATAACACCATGGCAGTACCCGATGCTCTCTGTCCCGTGTGTATATATAGGATTTGTCAGAAGCCAGTGTTCAGCCAAGGCTCCGTACGTGTATAAGGACGAGTCACGTTGGTCTGTAGGAGTCTGGTTTCCATTAAATGCTCCTCAGGAGCCACGCCAGGCGTTCGCAGCACTGGCTGTCCCTCCAGCTTGTCCTCTCCTTTCCTAACTCTACGTCTTCCACAGTTGTTTTTTCTATGGTGGGGTCTGCACATGGCACTGGGCGGCTGCCCTGGCCATCCCAGGGATGTCCTTGGTGGTTGTCACCTCGGCGTGGGACAACAGGGATGGCTGCCATCTTCAGCAGGCGTTAGCTCCAGGCAGCAGGGTGGCACGGTGAGGTGAATGCACACAGTCACTGGTCGCAGCCGCGGCTTCCTACTCCTGACTTTGCTGAAGGTGAGGATGAGGATGGCTCCCCAAAATGAAAGAAATTCCTTGTCCCAAGCGAAACCAAACAGGGCTGGACTGATTAAGGGGATCACATTTTTTTTTTTTTCCACTGTTAAGCTAATGTGAGATGTGGTTTATAGCACGTCCACCTGAATTTCCTTCAACTAGAAAACTGGAAAATAAACTTTCAGGCTAGACAACATTTTGAAAGCAAAATGTAACTTAAATCAGCTATACTGTTTCTTTTTTTCTGGTTAAAATTTATTGTGTTTGGCTTTTTCAAACCCTTCTCTGCCATTGCCCTATCCCCTGTTTCTATAAAAACCAAAAGGCAAGCAGCTCGCCAAGGACCGTTTCTCCGATGCTGGGGCTAAACACTGTGCTGACACATGCGATGGAAAAACGGTGCATGCAAACCCTCTGTCCCGCAGGCGCTGTCTGTGGGATTTGTGTGTGCAGCCGTGCTCCTGTCTCACGGGGACACGTGCAGCTGGAGCTGGCCGGTGCCATGTCACCCATGCTTGTGGAGGGGGACAGACGGACACCAGACAGAGGGACAGGCACCAACTGGGGCAGGCAAGGCCGGTGATGGATCCAGTGCTGCGCCGGGGGTGTGGGAGGGTGGGATGTGAGGAGTCGTTTTGGGTGCTGCTGGCTTTCAGAGGGGCTGCGTGGGGACCCGGCGCTGGGTCAGGGTGGGCATTTAAACGGAGTGATTGAAGTTCACCCGCTAATAAACATAGTTGAGGTGCGAGGAGGAGCTGGGCAAGGGCCATCAGCAGCATCCAGGGAAGACGAGGAGTGTTTGCAGGGAGACAAAGATTCCCCTGAGCAACAACTGAATGAGAGCCTCCAGCCCCAGCCTGAAGCGAACGCTGCGGGGACTGAGAGTGAATTATTTGCTGAGGTTTTCCATCAAATCAATGACATCATTCTGTGCTGGAGTTCACCCATTTACACGCTCTCAGCCCCCCGGCAGCTGTGCTTAAATAGCGACATTCAGGCCTGAATCTGCCCATTCAGGAGCAAAGGTTTGACCCGTCGGAGGAAACTGCTGAACGAGGCTTTTGAGGGAAAAGCCGGGACTGTGTGCACTCTGAGGCCACGCTCCTCCCCAGGCTGGGGACCTGTCTGTCCCTGCATGCCGTGGTTGCTCAGGAGCCCTGGGGAGGGCCAGGGGGCTCTGGGGTGCTCCTAGCCTGGGGACAGGGGATGCAGAGCAGTCTGGGGACCTGCCGGGATCCCACGTGAGCCACTTGATTTCTTTTCCCCACGTCCAATTCAGTGTTGTCCAATTTTTCTCTCCCCTTCATAGCGGTGTTTCAGAAGACCCCATGTTTGCCACCGTGGTGATAAGTTCTTTTGTCACTGAGTCTGTGATGGAAAAGAATAAACAAAAATACACCCAGATCGCCATTTTCCTTAGGCTAGAAATACCGGGCGTAGCCTATACTGTGCAGACACAATTCCTCACTAATTCCTCATCTCATTTTTGGCTGTTATTTCCCCCCGGATTTTAACAACTGATGCCAAAAGTGATTGTGCTTGTCTTATTTCTTTAAACCAAGAGACAAATTAAAAAAAAAAAAAACCTGAAACCATGTACACAGAGTTGCTCTGTTACGGCAATCCTTCCCCTGGATTGCCAAAGCAGGGGTTGTGAGCTGGTTGCATGTGAACATCTGTGCCATCGCATCTTCCACACTTGCAGATTCCTGTATTTCAGAAAGCGCCAGGTCCTGTGCACCCCCACAAAGCAATCCAGCCTGCGACAGTGCTTATAGCTGGAACCCAAAATTAGGGAAAATAGCAATGTAAATCAAAGTATAAAATTGTTCCTTTGCTTTTGTTTTATGGTCTACATCCCGTTCCCCAAGGTCAGGCAAGTTCAGCCTCCTCCTGTTTGTATCTCGGGTATTTGCTGCTGAAGAAAGACTAACACCACCGAAAAGCGTCTAAGTTTGTGCGGGAAGATGTGGTTGATGTGAGGCTGTCAAATCCATTGCATCTCCCTCTTGTGCTCTGCCAGTGGGAGAAGGACTTGTTTTTTCCTGCGGTGCAGTGTTACCTGTGGCTGTCACAGCTGTCACTGGGTGGGTGATTTTGGCGCTGGGGTCTGCTGCGTTGTCGCTGCCCGGTCCCGGCTGCAGCTTCTCTGCCAATGTCAGCAGACGCCTTCACAACAAGGGAGCCACTGACGAAGCTGTGAAGCAGCCGCACAGGATGCAAAGACACAAAGGGTCCTTTTGGCTAGAAACTTCTCTGGAAAGTCCAAAAATAATTTGGGCTGAGCTACCAACCGCCATCAGGAAGTGTCTTTGCTTCAAGAGTGAACATTTCTTCACCAGCGGGGCAGGAGCAGGTCCCAGGGCCATCTGCAGACACTCTGACGAGCACAGCTTGAGCCCTCTGGCTCACTGCGTTCGCCTGTAACACTGTCATACTTCTCTGAGGGCCTGTTTGTGTCTGTGACCCCCTAAAGAGGGGCAGTTATTTTGGGTCCTGTCTTTTTCCCCATGTTTATTTTCTGATTCTATGGATTTTTCTCCCATATAATGAAAAAATTACTTTGAACAGCGAGAAGCCGGTCTGACAGCCTCCGTGCTCCGAGGAGCTGTGCTGATGCATGTGTGGCACTGGGGACATCTGCTTCTCTGAAAACGTTCCTGCGGTGGTGGTGAATGCTACATTTGAAGCTGCATGTTTTCCTGCAGGGGAAACGTGTCGGTGTCTCTTTCTGTATGTAGCAGGACCTGAGGCTGTTGATCGGCTGTTTGTACGATTTGGTGCATCCATTAGTATTGCAGAAGCATTTTCAACAACACTGAGAAAGAAAAAGAAGACAAAACAAAGCACATGCTCTCTGCAGCCTCTAATGGATATTAACTTTGCAACACTTTCTGAAGTGCATAAATTCATTATGCCTATGGATTTTTCTAACCACCTCACGATAGTTTTGTTCCATTCAGGCTAAATTTCTAAGACTTGCTGCTTCTGTAGAGCAATTGCAAAAATACACAGCCTTATTGCTCTGTCCTTTTCCAGGTTACTCATCGGCAGTACAGAAATTCTCCCAGACTTTGCAGTCCTTTCAGTTCGACTTTATTGGTGACACCCTAACAGATGATGAAATTAATATTGGTAAGTTTTCTTCTTTTTGATTCAAAATTTCAGTAACTGAGAAAGTCGCTCCTTCTCTAGGAATTTGCCTGCACTAACGTTTTTGAAACAGCGTCAGGAGACACGTTCCTCAGATACCAGTCAGCTATTCCATAGCGTATTTTACAAAGTTGAACTTTCACGGGTAGAGTTTCACATTCCCAATTCAGCGGATAATTTGTGGAGGTTTTCCACGGCTCCAGCTGCGCTCTGTGCTGCCGGGCTCTGGGGAGGATGGCAGTGCAGCACTGGCTTCCCAGCAAGTCCCACTTCCCAGTGCCACAGGTGGAGTGGGAGCATGCGTGGCACTGAGCATTGGCCACGTCTCCTGATCCAGATAGGCGCTGCTCCTGAAGTTGCCTTTGCTCCGCTGAAAATGCCTTACAAAAACGAAGTGGCCCCTGCGCTGCCCCGAAAAAGGGACCAGGCTGCAAACTGCTGGGAAAAATGAATTGCTGGATGTGTGTTGTATGGAAAATAATTGCCAGCCTGTGGCATGAGTGTCATACTACTCCCAGCACATCTGTTTTGGGATTAGCAATCCTGAAGCCATTTTAGGTCCCTGCCAGCCCGGTGCAACTGTGCAGATTACACAGCTGCCAGCTGCACCCAGGGAGCTAAACCGAATGGCCTAAATGTGCTAAACCCCATGCTTTTCAAATTACTCCTGCTTTTGGCTGAGCTAGTGCC
The DNA here is from genome assembly GCF_000708025.1 of Charadrius vociferus. NCBI lineage: Eukaryota > Metazoa > Chordata > Aves > Charadriiformes > Charadriidae > Charadrius > Charadrius vociferus. The sequence goes on from NW_009647444.1 coordinate 963,693, forward strand.
GTTGAATGGCTGGTGCAGGGGTGTGGGTGCTGCGGTGGTGGCAGCCGGCAGGAGGGATGGCAGGAGGTCCTCCAGCCCCCCAAGGGGCTGACCCTGCTCCATGGGACAGACCCCTGGGGGTGCCTGCCTGGGCTGAGGGGATGGGGCTGCCTGTGGCAGGGGGCGCAGAGCGTTGGCCAGGCTGCTCCTGGAGGCTGAACATAGGAAAAGAAGAACAAAACCCAAAGCTTTTGTCAGGCTGTTGTTGAAGAGTGGCTGCAAGTGTGACATTGCTGATGTCAGGTCTCTCGGCCACCGCTGAAAGGGGAAGGAAGTAAAGCGTGTTCTTTGGGCTGTTTTATTTAAAGCACTTTAAAGCAAATTGCAGCTTGCCCTTCAAAATCTGATTTCCTTTATGGAAAGTCTCTAGGTGAAACCCGCTGGAAATGAGTCAGCCTCCAAGTCTAATGGCAATAGAGGTACTGCGTTTCAGAACTCATCTGAATAAAGGAGGGTAATGTGTTGCCTTATAAATGCCCCTCTGGGAGCAGAGGGATCTGAAGCAAACAGCTGCCCAAGGGAAGGAGAGTCCCTCCTCTCGGTTGGAAGGGACAAATCTGCAAGGTCCCTTGCCCCGGCACTGTCTCTCCTCCTGCTTCCCTGTCCTGGCCGCGG
>NW_009647444.1:964371-976387 GCF_000708025.1 Charadrius vociferus
AGCCAGTGCGGCAGGGCTGCGGTGAGCCGCTGCGGTGTGGCCGCACCACTCGGCGGGTGAGGAAGACTTCTGGAAATGGCAGAGGTTGAACGGGGGGATCGTGGGCAGAGTACAGCAGGAAGAGATCACAGCAAATGTAAAACACTTCGTGGTGAAACAAGGGCGTTTCCCTGCTTCTGTTTTTGTTGGGGAATATTTGTTTTGCTTTTTCCTTGGTTTACCCTGTGAAAAAGCCCGTGCAGTGTTCCTCCTCCTGCACCAAACCCTGCAGCGCCTGCTGGGGCTGAGCTGCTTTGCAAGGCTGCCTTATTCCTCAAACAGCAGCAGGGCGTTGACATCTCCGTAACAGCTTCCATCTCCTGCGAGGGTGCCAGAGATCTGCGTGGGAGCGTAGGAGCTCATTTGATGCGCAGGATATGGGAATGAAGCAAAACATTCACAAACACTTCTTATCATACTTCAGGGAACCTGTTTGACCTGTAAATATAACTAATGGCGCACTTCTTTCTTTTTATGTAGGCAGAGAGCAGGCTGACACCCCTGCACGTCAGGTGGTGGCTTTGAACACTGCAAGTATGAGTCAGGACACAGGCGCTGGGTTGATGTTGTCTGTCGAGAGCAGTGCTTTGACCCAGGGACGTTAATTGTTACAGACCTACCCGTGTCACACAGTTGTTGTGGTCTCTCCACCAGTCACCCGCATGGGACCCAAAGCAGCAGCTCCCTCAGAGATGAACAGAGTGATGAAATTAGATAGAGTGTTCATCCCTCCCAAGCACGGGAACCCGAAATCCTCTTTTTTTAGGCAGCTGATGTTCTTGGCGTGCTCCTGTCTGTGACCAGCTGAATCACTCGCAGCCAGTTCTCAGGTGTGATGGGCAGTGGGTGCAGGCAGCCCCCTCTGCTCTGCTCTGCTCTGTGAGGGTTTCCAAGCCATGACCCAGGTCACTAGCGTGGGTCCAACACGATGCTCCTGGACACCGCTGGTCTGGCAGCAGGGTGTAGCCTGAGCCATGTGTTTGTGGTGCAAGGACGAATTCAGTGGGTTGCTCTGCGACTGCAGCCAGGCAATGTGTGCCTGCGCTCTTCCTGTAGAGCAAGGCAAAAAAACATCTAGTGAAAATTTTAGGCACTGTTATTTTCCCTAGAAGTTCAGAGCTGGATTCTCTTTCTCCCTGTGATAATTCCTTTCGTGGCTCAGGCTCCTGGTGTCTGCGCGCACTTCAGGTTTAACATTGTCCTGAGTAACCACAGTGAAAGTCAGTGTGTCGGCACTGTGGTCGAGCACAATAAACTATTAGGACATTGCATGTGCTGGGCTCTGGAGCCCTCACTCTGGAAGAGAACACAGAAGTTACTGACTCATCAAGAAGGTTATGTTTTGATGATGCCAGCTGAGGGACTGTGTCACGAGGCTGTGGTTTTTCCCTTTTGTGTCTGTCTCAGCAACTGCAAAGTGAATCCTCTAACACTGGAAGCTCATACTCACTGGCTGTGTAGGAGCATTACTGCTGGTTTTTAGCAGAAGGATGGGTACTTCTCCTAAGGTACCACCTGTGGATGAGGGGAGAGGGCTCTCACTTGCAGACAGAGCACAAATGCATCCTCTCCCCTTATCCGTGGGATGAGCTATTGCTGTATGTGCCCCACTATACGCCTGATTTATTTCTTCATGTGTTACCCCTGCCGTGCCAGCCGTGCTGGAGCTCTGGATGTCACCATGCTCAGGGGCTCTGCTGTTAGCCAGGCACTTCTGAAGTTCTTTGGTTCATTCTCAGACGTTCTTTAAATTGCTCAGCGGTGGTCAAGTGTTTCCGCGTGCTTTGCAGAGAGTGCAGGGTCTGAACTGCAAGCGCAAGAACTCCGGTAAGTTTTACAAAGCGAGCCAGTCTGTGCTTTATACATGGCAATGGAAGGGTGAGCACAAGGCCCACTGGACCTCTCCCCAGCGCTGCTGCGAGCAGGGCCAGCTGTGCGCCAAGCAGAGTGCTGCTCCCACAGCTGGCAGGTGATGAGTGGCACTATGGGAACCTGTCCCAGCTAACTCCCAGGTAGTTCCCAGACACAGTGGGGCAATCAGCTTATTCCCTGCAGGCGTTCAGCAGACAGCCATGCTGTATGTGTAGGCAGATGGTTGCTCAGCCTTGTCTTAGAGCCTCCCAGAGAACTGAGACTTTTGCAGTCCTCCTCATTTCAGTGCTGTGAGTGCTCTTCTGGTGAGAGAGGTTTTCTTCCCTGCTACGAATTCAGCCCCTTCCCGTGTTCTTCTTTGGTGGGCTGAACGTTCCCTCTTGGTGGTAAACCTATTGGTGTGGGGAGAGTCAACTACTCCTACCTAGTCTCTTTTTTTTCACCAGGCTAAATAAACCTTGTTGTTGCAGTTTGTTCAAGGAAAGGTTTCATGTTATTTTTGTTGTAGTTGGACTCCCAGAAAAGTGCGTATCAATGAGATCTTTTTGTTTAATTTTTAACATTTCGGGGAGTGGTGTCAATGTCTATGAACATTTCTACACCTGCTGCCTTTTCTTCGTAGGTACATGGACTTTGTGCTTCTTGTCGCTGAATGTAATCTTTGTCATTCTGGACTGTTTTCATTTTACGGACTTGTCTTGGCCCTAGAAAGCACCTGCAGCTCTTCCCAGCTCGGGCAGAGGTGCCGGGCACGTTGCAGTGTTGCCAACAGCCGTCCAGGCGGGACAGGCAGCCCCGTCCTGCCCGCGGTCCCCCGCTGTGGCAGAGCCCATCTTGTTGCGGTCCCTGGTGCTGGCGGCTGCCCCTTCCCCTCGTTTGCCCCTTCCCCGCCGCCCGCCTTACTGGCTTTGCAGTACAATTCCTAATGAAAGCTAATTAAGTCTTCTCTTCCCAGGGCGTTATCTCCCTCATTGCTCCAGGCAGGAGATCCCCTTCTCCAGTGCGTAAATAAATACCCTTTGTGGCCAGCCTTTACCAATGGCCTTGCCTAACTCAATTTCTGCCAAAAGGGACCACCTCTTCTCTGGTTTTTGGCAAGCCTTTAGACAGTGATGCTGGGGTTGCAGCCAGATTCGGGTACCGCAGCGTGTGTCGCATGCTCTGGTGCCACATCCCAGCTCCACTGACCAGCCTCTTCTTTTCTTTACAGCCGAGTCCTTTAAGGAGTTTGCAGAGCTGCTCCACGAGGTAGAGCTGGAGAGGTCTATGATGGTAAGATGATCTGAACTGTGCTCTGGTAATCACTACCTAGTCGCAATGTTTAAATGCTAAATCACGGCCGAATGGCACCATGTACGTTGGTGTGAAGCTTCCTATCGGAGGGAGGCTGGGGGCACCAGGACGTTGTGCTTTTTAGCACGTCTGATCCACAGTGCCATCGCTGCATGTCCTGAGCAGCAAAGGGGAGGTGCGGGGCAGGGAGGGGGAGAGGTTGTCCCACACAGTGTCCCACACCTCTCCTGCATGCCAGGCAGTCACGGAGCCCCAGGACTCTGCCATCTGCAGCTGGTTTGCTCTGCAGAGCCAGGTGTGCCTGAGCTGGCAACAAGCTGGGTTTTTTTGTGAAACGAAGTGCTAAAGAATAAGAAGCGAGGTGTATTTTTAGCCTCATTTTTGCCAGGTCCAAGCACGCAGGTCCCCCTGTACCCCTGCCTTTGCCAGGACAGCTCCCGCAGGGTGATGCGCTGCCTTCGATATCCCGCTGCGTTGTGCCCTCTGCTTCTCCAGAGCTCCTCCAGAGCGAGTGTTGGCTTCCTGTTACACTCCTAATTCCAGGAAAAACATGAAGGTTAGGCTCGGTAGAGAGCTTTTACAGCATGCCAGGAATGTGCTGCTTGGCTCTGCTTTCCTCTGCTTCGTGCAGCACTGAGAGCTCGTGCCAGGCTGCTGGCTGGGCCAGCACCGCAGGGGTGGCTGTGCCGGCGGGACGCCACAGTCCGCTCTGCAGGTCCGCAGGCAGGCAGGGATCGGAAGGAAACCAGTAAGAGGCTGAAGGAAACCAGTAAGAGGTTGGAGGAAAGCAGTAAGATATTTCTTTATTAATTACATCCAAGGTACAATTGCACCTTTTATAGTGGATAAGTGGGTGGAAGGGATCATTTCAGGGATCATGGATGCTTTTAGGGATGCTGTCCAACTTTCTAAATTTCATTTTTTTTTGCCCTCCACTTGGAGGGCCAGTCTCTTTACAGTGCTCACTCAGAAGGTTTCACAGTCTCACCATGTTGCTCAGCTTTAAATTACCTGAAAGCGCTGTGGCAGTGTCGTGTTGTTATCCCCTTCTCTTCCCCTCTTCCTTCTCTGGAGCACAGGACAGAGCCTGTCACAGTAGAAGCGGGGATGGGAATACCAAGGTTAAGCAGGAGCCAGTGATATGAACTGGAGTGAGATTGCCTGTGGATTCATGGAGAGGGAGCGCAGACCATGTCCCAGGAAAGTGTCTTTCAGACATCTGATGGGACTGCAATAGGCACAGGCGGGCTTTCCTTTTTCCCTAGCTATTACTGTTATTCTATCACTGTGATAGATAACCTGCTGTCATTCCTGTTTTGGCTGGATGTCAGGAGAAGGAAAGTCCATCTTTTCGTTGAGAGCCATGTTGTTGGGGTCATCAAACCCAATGTTGTCTGTGATGAGAAACGCCAGACCATGAGAAAGCCATGGCAGGGAGGCAGCCCCAGCCTGCCCCAGCCCTCCTTTCCGCTCACGGGAGTTTGGGACCTTCGTCACACCTTCTCTGAGAAGCGGCTCCTGCCCATCGGGCCTTGCTGAGCTCTTACGGGTTGTTTCGCTTTGGAAAACACCTCTTTTTAGGACCGCAGCAGCAGCTTTCTGGCAGTGCACTCACCAGGATGAGCATCTGCTGTGTTCACTGGGAGATGCTAGAGACTCAACACGTCTCAGCCTCTGGGATTTTACTCATCACGGCTTTGCATTAGAGACAAGGGTGGATGCTGTCGTGGAACGCAGGACTAGTGCAGTGCTGTGCCTGGGTGGCAGGAGGGAGTGCGGCCGGGTTGTCCGGAGCAGAGGAGCCGGCAGCAGCGGCAAAGGGGAAGCAGCTGCAGCAGCACATCTTCTCTGCTTCCCTTCCCTCCCCGTAGAGCAGGCAGGGCAGCTTGCTGCAGGCAGGGACCCAGCTGAGCTGACAAGTGATTAGTAGTCTCTAGTGTGCTTTGAGAATATATTTAGTCCTGGTTTGTGGTTCTCGGAGAGATAAACACACAGCCTTGCCTCCTGGGGCTGCTGCTAGTGAGGGCTTACCCAGCAGCCAGCACACTTTGAGCATCAATTCTCTCAGCCCTTCCCATGTCCGATAGGGACAGTGGTTGTCTTAAAATGGGATGGGCGACAGATGCTGTCACTGATGGGATTGTCCTGCTTGTGGCACAGTGGCCACGCAGGCTGTGCTTCCTCGGGGGCTCGCTCCAGCATGCCAGCGACACAGCGCAGGGCTGGGCTGGGCAACTGGATCTGTGCAGTGAAAGCACATTACAGATCTGTGAGCGTCCATCCTAGCTTTCTTCTGAGGCTGGAGAGACAGGCAGGAACACAGCCTACCTTGGTGCAGGCTGGACTGGGGGTGGGGGGACTGGTGTCCCAGAGGGCTGCTGCTCTGGCAAGCTGGTGCCCGGGGTTTGGTGGGAGTAACACAGCATTTGAGGCAGAGGGCAATGGCTCACTGCACAGCAGTGCAGGGAAAGTGCAGGCTGGGGGAAACCTGACTGTCATCTACAGGATGTCCCTGAAGCCTTGTGTGTCGTGATTGGGGTTTTCTGTGTATTACAGATGGGAAAAGGGGGTATGGATAGGTTGTGACTTCACCTACAGACAGAGAAGAAGTTTGCAGTCAGAGGCATTAAAATCTAGGAGTTGTTGGCTTCTAGCCCTGTTCAGTCTCTATTTAGGAGAAAACTAATCTGTGTCCTGTAATGAAACTGTTTCTTTCTTTGTGGTGTAGGTACAGAATGCTAGTGATTTGCTGATCAAACCTTTGGAAAACTTTCGGAAGGAGCAAATAGGGTTCACCAAGGTAAGGCTTGTTTCTTTGTTTTAAATTTGAACAGACTTGTTTTCTATTACTACGTTTGAATTCAATTTTTTCTCCTGTTTTTGTTTTTTTTTTGTTGGTGGTTTTAAAAAGGAGGTAATTGTTGTACTACGTTTCGACTTCATGCTCTCAGAAACTTCCCCATTTAATGCTGGCTTTCAGCTGCTGGCGCGAGAGAGTCTGTGCTGTGACTTTTAGTCTGATTTTTCAATCATAAGAGGCTCCAAAACCTTTTCCTGAATTCTTTGGGTTCTCTTCTGGCCTAATTCCAACACTGTCTCCGTCCTGAGCAAGGAGTGCTTGTTTCGACCGGTGATCAGGAGATACTCCTTGCTTCTTTCTCTCTTCTCCCCTTTGTTCATTCACTGCTATTGAGAATTAAATACTTTCCTCAGATCAGCGTGTGTTAGAGCGGGAGGGAGGGAGAGCAGTGGAGGCCAGCAATCAGAACTTGATTATAGTCATAGGGCTTTTGTTATGAAATATTTAAATAAAGCATCTAACGAGCCTTTCAGATGGACCAAACTTTTAAAGAAACAAACTATAAAAAGCAAGTCTTGCACATGTTGGGCAGAAAAGATTATTTTTCCCTTGTCTGCTATCAAGAAGTCCAGGTTCCACGGTACTCGGCGGCAGCTTGAAATGGGGCTGGCTCTGAACCAGCTCAGAAATGGAGATGTTTTGGAGAACACTTGGGGCTTGGATTCAGCCCAGCCCATCTGGAGTCTTTGACGTTTAATAAATACAGGATTTGAGAAACGATACTTGATCACCATCCTGCCTTTCAGAATCCCCCTGTACAACTGTGTGTGTAGAACGCCTCTCTGAGAAGCCGCAGCAGCGTGAGCGTGGTGAAGGCAGCAGCCGCGGCCATTGGTTTTGTGCTGGTGAAGCTCTGCCTGCGCTTCCCCACCGGGCGCAGGGGGAGAGCCTCCTCACCTCCTCGCTGGCAGGTTTTGCAGCACGCCTCTGGGTTAGGAGGACGTGGATGTGCCCAGGACTGAAAGAAAACTCCCTCCTGATTGATCTGTCTGCATTAACAATAGGGCCAGCACATATTCAGAAAAGAGTCATGGGGAAGGAGTCACGAGGACAAGGTCAAGCTTATTTTCCCCTCTGTGTTTATGGAACACTTAAGTCAAGAGGGCAACGGTCTGCAAATGTTAAGATGACAGTATTAAAATGTCCTTCAGGCTGTTTTCTTCTCGAGTAGCCTTTCAGGTGTGTAAGGATTACTAAATCTACAGTCCGGAGCGCTCTCTGCTCCAAGAGCCATGCCACCTCCCACCCAGGGGTCACGTACTCTGCCTCCTGCTCCGGAGCTGGCCGGTGCCCAGCTGACAGGCACGTGTCTCGGCACGGTTGGTGCCGTAGACCCTGCAGCGGGCTTGCTCCGAGTGCTGACACTGGTTCACCTGGGAGCTTACAGCCCTTCCTTGGTGAGAAAAGGGCTCTGCCGTGGCTCAGCAGAAGTGCTGTTGTGCAGGAGCTTGCAGGGGAGCGCTTTGCACCCCACCGTGTTTGCAGGTTTGCCCACGCTGACAGGGGATGCACAGGGAGGTAACGCTTTTTCCGCTGCTGCCCTGCAGCCTTGAGTGGGTGTGAGTTTTGGAGCAAGCCCCTGCCCACTCCAGAGGCTTGCCTTCACCTCCGATGATTTCCTGACAGGAGCCTGCGCTACACCGCTGGCCCAGGCCCCACTGGGCTGCATCCTCTGGGTATCGCCTCGGGCACAAAGCCTTCCTTCACTTGCCAGCCTGCAGAGCTCCTCTGGGTCATTCGCATCCCTCAGCAGAAGGCGTGAAATACAAATGAGGGCTCCTCACAACAGTGCTCTGTCCCTCTCCATTTCTGCTGTGCCTCCACTGGCTGGCATCACCCGAGTAGATCCTTCCTGATTTACACCAAGGGGAGAGAGGCTGGGGCCAGGCTGTGGAGCAGACCAGAGACATGACACAGAGAATTTGTGCCCTCTGCTTCGTTTCCCATATTTTGGCAGAGTCGCCTCCAGTGAGATGTTTTCTGTTCTCTTTGCAAGATGCTGAAGCCAGATAGGAAGAGCCTTTGAATTGGGTCTTTGTGATGACTCTGGCTGGAGAGCAGCCAGTCAGTCTGACTAAGACATCTGAGTCTGCATTAACCCGTTTTCCCGGGGATGAATGGAGTCTCCTCAGTCAGATGGCACGCTTCCGCACAGGGGAGCCCCTGGGGTCTCACTAGGACCTGCTGCAGCCCCCCTCCCTCCAGCCACCTTCCCCTGCTAGCTGCAGGCATTGTCGTTCTTCCCGTGACTTGTTGATAAATGTTTGTGTAGACATCAAGAATAAAAGCGGAGGATCCAAGATCTCCTGAGCTGACCCATTTCTCAGCCCTGGCCATGGAACCTTAATCTGCTCAAAAGCTATAGAGCCGGTGAGAGTTCACGGCTGGGGGTGCAGCACTGATTTGGTGAGCGTGTAAAGGAACCAGCGTAACTGAGACTGCTGCGAGCGCTAGGAAGGGCACGGATGATATCAGGGAGGCGGAGGCGTTGCTTAAGGGGGAGGGCACGTGGGGTGGTCTGTTTTTTCATTTCACATTAGATCATATTCACGGAGGCTAAACTGTGGGCTCGGTCCATGCAGGCTGTGAACTCGGTGGATTTTGTGCCACGTGCTGTTTCTGTTGAGCAGAAGCCGAGTCCCAGGTGTGCCTGGTGAAGCTCTGCCTGACTGTGAGGTTTGAAAAGAGCAGAGTAGCTTGTGGGGTGGTGGAGTTCTTGATTTGCAGGGGAAGGAGGGGTAATTAGAGGGACGTGCTCACCACACATGAGAATGCAAAGCAGGATGCTAGGACTGACTGTGGCCTGAATCCCTAAATGAGCACAGTGTTACTTAGCGCACGTTCCTCTTGACCTACAGAGCTGTGCGGCAGTGATGCGTGTGTGCTGCAGCAGATGTAGCTCTGCAGCAGCCCAATGAAAGTCCCTCCTCACTCTCTCGCAGGACAGAGCCCCTCGGCATGGCGGGGCTGGGGCTGAGCTCGGGGCGCTGCCGCAGGAGCCTCACACACAGAGGATGCCTGTCCCTCACTCCCTGCCGGCAGCCTCCTGGCAGAGCCCTTGGCTTTCAGTTCCCAAGCTGTGGGCGAGCTCTGTTCTGGGGTTGGGGTACTTTCATTAAGAGCCTTGCTGCAGTCATTAAGTTTAGGAGGATTTGAATAGAAATTCAATTCCAATTTCATTTGGAAGGAGACAGCTTTTTTTTATCTATATATATATAGATAAAAAAAAAAACAAAACAAACCCAAACAGAAATGAAAACACAAAGCAAAACAAAAAAAGTCAAGAGGGGAAAAACTTGTTTGGACTCATTGTAAGCTGCTGAAGAAATGTTTACTATTGTTGTGGTTTAACCCCAGCCAGCAACTAGGACCCCTCAGCCATTCACTCACAGCCCCCCCCAAGTAGGGTAGGGAGAAGAGGGACAAAAAGGAAAAAAACAAAACTTGTGGGTCAAGATAAAGACAGTTTAATAAAACAGTAATGGAAAAGAAAATAATAATAATGGCAAGAGAATATATGAAAAAGTGATGCTATACAATTGGTCCCCACCCAGTGATGGATTGCCCAGCCCATCCCCAGCAGCGATCACAAATCGCTGCCCCCGGCCAACCCGCATTTATATCTGAGCATGGCATCTATGGTATGGAATATTCCTTTGGCCAGCTTGTCCTGTCTCTCAGCTTCTATGAGAAGCTGAAAAAGTCCTCGACTGAATATAAGCATTTCTTAGCAACAACTAAAGTGATATGTGTTATCAACATTATTTCATACTAAATCCAAAACACAGCAGCTACTAGGAAGAAAATTAACTCTATCCCAGCTGAAACAAGGACAACTACACTCTGGGATGCTGAATAAATGCAATGGTTTTCAAAAAGTTCTTACATATGAGATAAAATGTATTCCTAAAAGCACTTTGTTAATTCTGTTATTAATATTTCATTAATAATAATTTTCAAAGAAAGGGAGGACGGTAACTTCTACTGGTTTTCATGTCTGTGAGAGCGAGATCTAAGGAGCATTTGAGAGAACACGGTATTTTTTTCCAGAAGAACGTATCTCTCTTTTTCCTGTTTCTTCCCTCCATCGTTTTCCAGATGAGTCTGCAAGCTGAAGCAGAACCTGTCACCCATCTTCTTGTGCCTTCAGCTTCTCTCCAGCAACAGCTTGCGATTTCCCCAAACTGATTTGGGGTTTCAATTTATTCATTGCTGTCTTTTTTATTGAGCGATAGTGAATGCGTCACTGTTGGCTTTCATTACCAGGCATCCGTGTCATGAGCACAGCAGCTCTGCTGCAATTTCAGCAAGATTATTGTTACCTTCAACAAAAAGGGGCATACTGGGGCAGAAAATGCAGCAGAAGTAGGTTCATTTAGTATTTACAGGCTTTCAACTTGCCCTGTTTCCCAGGCTCTGCTCAGAGCCACGTTGCAGCTTTGCTCTGAGGAGGCAGCAGGGACTGGGACGTGCGGGCAGAGGCAGGCAGGGGGGAGCCTGGGAGCACCCAGCGCCGGCTGCGCACCCCTCTCCTGTTCTTGGCCGGCTGCACATCCTGCTGGGTGCTGACCCTCCACCTGAACCCCTCCAGATGTGCTCAGAGGTGGAGGGTCCCGGCAGGCAAAGTGCATTTCGTTTCATTTTGCTTTGTTTTTCTTTGAGAAGAACAACAGTAGCCATGTGAGCTGGGCTTCTCGCTTGCAGATCACTCTACCTCTTCTACGATGGGAATTTCAGTGGATCCTAATTAGCAATGGGTGGTTAAGGAAGAGTTTCGGCAAGTCCGTTTGCTCCTCTCTCCCCTCCATCGTTGGCTGCTCTGTCTTTCGTTCAGGCTGGAACGGAGTGGCCGCCGAGGGCTCTGGCTTTGCCCTGCTTCCAGCAGCAGCCACCCGTGTGCAGGGCACGACGCCACACATGCAGAGCTGGCCAAAGCTGCTGGTCGACTGGGCAGCCTCTGCTTTTCCAAGGACTCCTGCTCACTTCTGGTTAAAGCAGCATCTGCTGAAGCTTAGAGAGTGAAGCTCTTGAAGAGCGCCCTCCTTCACTGCTGCACGACTCTGCCTGCATTCGGGTGAAATCACCTCGGTTTCTCCTGGTGAACACGTAAATGAAAGTTGGGTGGCTTCTTGGACTTGGCAAATCTTAATGGGAAGGTAATGCTGTCCTTTGCTGAGTATTCATGAGGAACTAATTTGTGCTTATGTTTCCAGATTGTGCTTCAGTCTGGGTGGGTTTTTTGTGTTGTTTTTTGTCTTGGCTTGCTCTGTTCAGCAGCCAACAAGCTGTTAGAAGCCTTGGCTTCACAGTCGGGAGGGATTTGTAGTTCATCCTTCTGCTTTTCAGTTATATGTTAATTGGCCAGAGTGGGAAATGATTGGCAAGTTCCCTTTTAGTGGCCAAAAATGTTGTTCTGTCCTGCGCTCCTTTCGGTGTGGCAGCAGTTGTCTTGCAGGAGCTAGCCATGCTCCGCACACTGGTGTCCGTCTCGGCTGTCATTCCCAATCCCCTCAATCCCTGGGGAGATCTTGGCGTTCTGAGGCCCCGACACAGCCGTGTGCCTCTGCCTGCCCATGGGCACTGGCAGAGGAGAAGGTGCTCCCTGAAGGAGTTGTTGTCTTGCCTCTGAGCTCCAGCTGCAGAAGAAGCTCTTCCATTGCTCCCCCAGGCTTTTTCTTTCTTATGACCAGTCTTTGCTGCTGTGGAGATGACCCTCTGCTGCAGGATGGGCCATGTCTTCCTGCAGGGCACTACCCATGTGAGCTAGTGGCAGAGCTGCTTCATGACTCCCAGCTCATGCTCTCCTTGTGGCCACAGGCTCGTGGTCCTGCGGCTGTCTGCATGGGCACCATGGCTACCCACAGCTTGCGGTTTCCTTGTGGGCTCGTGGTCCCGCAGCCATGTGCATAGGCACCACCACGGCCACCCACAGTGACATTGTGTCTCCGGCGG
>NW_009647444.1:976428-1003665 GCF_000708025.1 Charadrius vociferus
GCCCCGCCCCCCCCCACAGCTCCTGGGGCAGACCAGCAGCCGCCCAGCCGGAGAGCGGATGGCCGAGTGTGGAGAAGTTGGTCCCTGCTCTGGGCTGGAGCACGACTGACATCCCTCGTGGACACTCCACCAGGGTGGGGACGGGTGAGTCACCCTACGTGTGCTTCTTGCTGGCCTTGAGAGGCAGGAGAGGACGCCTGGAGCGGTGTCTTGAGTGCTGGAGCGTGCTTCAGCCCCTCTCCTGCTGCGCCTTCAGCTGCTCACCTGTGGGTCCCCCCTCACCTGTGGGACGGAGCGGGGCTGGCACCATCCCTCGCTGTGCTGAGAGACCACCTCTGCATGCCACCTCCGTGGGGATAGCTGAGCTATCCCCAAGAGCTGGTTGGGCTCAGAGCTAGCTTTCCATCACTGAGGTATTTCGGGACCTGCTGCTGGCACAGCCATCCTCTCTGAGATGCAAGAAGCCGGCAGCAGGAGAGGTGTGAGCTGCGACCCGCAGCGCCGCATCAGCTGCTGGTGCTCTCTATGCAGCTGTGTTTTACTGCACTTCTGTGGCCTTGGGGATTGGTGACTCCTCGTTACAGAAATGAAAACAAGTGTAGGTCCCCAGCGGCGTTAGACATGGCATCTAACGGCACAGACAGACAAGCCAGAAGTGTGACCTTACAGACACGGTAATCGCTGCTTCACAAACACTTTTGCTTCTCAGGGTTTGGATTTACTTATCAAGGGTGTTGTTAGTCACGAGGGTGGTGTTTTGTTTTGACAGTCCTTCCTGGCATCGGCTCCGCAGCTGCAGCGCTGCTTAAATTAGGTTTCGCTCTCGGAGGACTCTCTGCTCCTCTGGATTTGATGCCTAGATCTCTTTTTATTCTGAGGCATGAATTTGCTAATGCAGAGTTACAGTATCCCTGATATTGCAGAGGATGGTACCAGAAGATATACTTCTCTTCAGGAGTCTTGTGATTACAGGGTCTCTGTAGGGCAGTAGGTGTAATTACTGGGGTAAAAAGGTTTGCTGGTCTAAGCCTGCCCTACTCCAGACAGTTAAATATACGTGGGGATATTTGAGTTGGTGCCTCTGCAAGCATTACAGCATTTTTCCATAGTAATTGTGCTTTTGTGCAAGGATTAGAGAAACGGGACTCTTCGTGTGGGGTCAGAAATCCTTTTTGTAGGAAGGCAGTCGGCAGTAACACTTGTCCCTGCTTTGAGGTGCTTCTCAGGAGTTCTCCGACACGAGCCTGGGTGCTGGTGGCAATCTGCTCCTCCAGCAAAGGCCGAGATGGCTATCGCCAGGAGCTGTTGAATGTGAGTGCCTTTGCCCTTCTCTAACAGATGCTACCCACAATGGGTAATGTGTGGAGCTGTGCAAGCTTCACGTGCTCCAGTAAACAACATACGAGTGTCTCCCTGTGAGTGCCCACCAGACAATGACCTTTCTTCTTCCAGAGGGAATACAGCAGTAGCTGCCATAAGTAAGGGGCTGAGAAGAAAGCACAGGGGCTAACCGTGCTGAGCCAAAGTACTGGTTTTGGGAGCCCCCAGGCATCTGCTGTGTAGGACATCCTGTTAGACAGACTGAATAGTCCATGCAAGTGGAATGGGGAAGCAAAACTTCATGGCAGGAGAACTGACTAAAGAAAGAGAAAGGACTTTATTTAGGAAATGCAGCTTCAAACTTTGCAGTCATTACTGAATTCATGAGGAAAGTAACTAATATCCACCAGTCTGGCACAGTCCATCTGCTCTGTTTCGTGGTGGCATTGGTGTGTGTTGGCTTAGTCATGAACTTCTGAATAGGGGCAAGAGAACAGGATTTCAGGTATTTTAGGAGGTAATTGTTGAAAGATACCACTAATTCCACAGGAGGTTGGGATTTCCTAACTCTGCTTTCCACTTCCTTGAGCTTTCAAAAGCTAGACAGAGGATTTGGGTATCATATACATACCCTGTAGTATGTATACATTAGTCCTCAGCTACTTGGACGTGGAATTGAGGCTGCTGCCAGGCTGGAATTTCCTTATTTTAGCAATTTAACTGCCTCTCAGCAATCACTGATGGCTCAGTTATCATCTCATGTGGGTATTTGTCAACCTGGCTTCTACTCATGGTTGTTTCTTGATTGCCAGTCTTCTGTGGTTTCATAAGCCAACAGCCTGGTCCTCAGCTCAGCTCCTCCCTGTGTTCTCTCTGGGTTTCATTCTCAAATGTCTCCTTTTGCGCTGTTTCTAGACGTTTCCCCTTTCAGGTTTGCCAGTGCAAACAATTCTTTTTGTTAGTGGTTCCTTAAGAGTCTTTTTTTCTCAACAAATCAGTCCACACTTCATGTTTGCATGTCTGTGGTACTGTTTGAGATGTACAATAGGTCAGTAAGAACCAGCCCATCTGTAAGGGACCTCCAAGAGGTGAAATTTTCTCATTGTGTATTGTAAAACAGCTGTGTTTGAGGCACTGTTCCCTGGGGCTGTATTTGGTCTGGGCACTACACAGTAAAACGTGTAAGCTTTGACTGCAAGGTTTGTGATCTCTCTTTCCACCACTGTTAATAAAGAGACGATGACTTTCCTCCCATGTATCACCCTTCTTGTCTTCTGTTTTCCTTCTGATATTTGTGTAAGCCATGAGATGGCCTACACAGCACCAGGCTTGCTGGCGTCAGATAGGATTCACCTTTCTTAAAGGGGTAAGAGGGTCTTTGCTCACAAGCTAGTGGGGCCCAGTGGCAGAGCTTTAAACTAGGCTTGGAGGGGATGGGGGATAATATCAGGCTTGCCCGTCTCAAGCTGTGGGACGACATGCCAAGGTTAGAGGGATGGGGTGCTAGCAAGGGCCCTCAGCCTTTTGCTTTGAGACACGCTGGCTACACTGCAGCACACTTGAAGTCTTACAGACATGACCCAGGGGCTCCTGAGGTATTAGGAGCCAAGAGGGAAACACCAGTGAAATATCTCAGAGGAATTAAGGTGTGTTCCTCTAAGAAGGTGACATGACCGACAGCCCAGCTGAAGTGCCTCTACATCAATGCACACAGCATGGGCAACAAACAGGAGGAGTTGGAAGCTACCGTGCTGCTAGACAGCTACAACCTAGTTACCATTACTGAAACTTGGTGGGATGAATCCTGTGACTGGAGTGCAGTTATTGATAGCTACAGGCTGTTCAGAGTGGACAGGCGAGGAAGGAGGGGCAGAGGGGTTGCCCTCTACATCAAGAAATGGATAGAGTGTGAAGAGCTGTCTCTGAAGAATAGCCACATGGGACGAGATGCCATCCAGAGGGACCTGGATGGGCTCAAAAAGTGGGCCTGTGTGAACACCATGAGGTTCAACAAGGCCAAGTGCAGGGTCCTGCACCTGGGTCGGGGCAACCTGCAATATCAGTCCAGGCTGGGGGATGAAGGGATTGAGAGCAGCCCTGCCAAGAAGGACTTGCGGGTACTGGTGGAGGAAAAGCTGGACATGACTTGGCAATGTGTGCGAACAGCCCAGCAGACCAACTGTGTCCTGGACTGCGTCAAAAGAAGCGTGGCCAGCAGGTCGAGGGAGGTGATTCTGCCCCTCTACTCCGCTCTCGTGAGCCCCCGCCTGGAGTACTGCATCCAGCTCTGGAGCCCCCAGCATAAGAAGGACATGGACCTGCTGGAGCGAGTCCAGAGGAGGGCCATGAAGATGATCAGAGGACTGGAGCACCTCTCCTATGAGGACAGGCTGAGAGAGACGGGGTTGTTCAGCCTGGAGAAGAGAATGCTCTGGGGAGACCTTATTGCAGCCTTTCAGTACTTAAAGGGGGCTTATAAGAAAGATGGGGACAAACTTTTTAGCAGGGCCTGTTGTGATAGGACAAGGAAAATTGCTTTAAACTAAAAAAGGGTAGATTTAGACTAGATATAAGGAAGAAATTTTTTACAATGAGGGTGATGAAACACTGGAACAGGTTGCTGAGAGAGGTGGTGGATGCCCCATCCCTGGAAACATTCCAGGTCAGGTTGGAGGGGACTCTGAGCAGTCTGATCTAGTTGAAGATGTCCCTGCTTATTGCAGGGGAGTTGGACTAGATGGCCTTTAAAGGTCCCTTCCAAGCCAAACTATCCTATGATTTTCAGAAACACATTATAAAAGCTTCAAAGCAGAATATGGCCAAACTCCCAACAAATCTTTTCTTATCCCATACATGTCTTTGTCATTAAAGTATTTGCCTGGTTGTTTCTGAATCATCTGAACGGCATATTAGCAAATGGTGAATACGTTTTCGTATGTCTCAAGTTTACTCAACACTGAAGAGATTGAGAGTGGAACAATACCTCATCGGTGGCGCTTTTCCCACAATGCTGACATGATAAAATACTTCAAGTGTCTGTGCCACCAAGTACTGCCAGAGCTTGGTTTTGAGGGGTAACTAAATCCAGTGTAAGCAACAGACTGTGAAAGCAGAGCAAATGCAAAGTGGCCTGCTGTTCTGGTGGGTCGAACAGAAATTTCCATGGGAATACTGAATTGCAGAAAAGATCTTGGCATTTTTGCATGTTCTTATCTGGCAAACACCAATAACTGGTTCTGCTTCAACTCTTGCATCTACAGGAAAGAAAGAAAAAGTTTGAGAAGGATGGTGAGAAGTTTTATTCTATGCTGGATCGCCATTTGCATTTGTCTTCCAAAAAGAAGGAATCCCAATTACAGGAGGTGTGTATGGAGTTTTCTTTGACTGGGTCCAGAATCAACACCACCAGCTGCTCTAGATCTTAAAAAAGGGAAGAAAATCATCCTCTTCAGTAACCAGTTGAAACTGATAAGCAATTAAATCTACCTAAAGCCTATTCACATGGATGAGACTGGGGATATCGAGGTGGTAGTTTGGCATAAAGTGCCAAGCAGCAATAGTGCCTTTATGCATTGTCATCTCTTGTTCTTACCTGTGTAGTACAGGGCAGTGACCAGTTATACCGGCACAGCTGGGGATTGGCCACCCTTTGAACTGGCTTGGGGAACTGACCTGGCTGAAAAATAACTGGTTATTATTATTTTTGCCAGCCTAGTTTCCTGCCTAGCTCCTGGTGTTTGCAGGGGTAGTTGTGGCAGCAGGCCCATGGTGGCAGTGAGTAGCAGGCGGAGGAGGGATGGTGCTCCTTCGAGCTGATGCTGCCACCAAACATGTTGGAACAAGAAAGGAAAGCCCCAGCTGTTCCAGCCCACATAGGAGTAGTCGGATCGAATCAGGTCTGTCAAACCAGTAATCAGATCAACCTACAAGCATCTTTGCAAGGCAAAATTTGTGGAAGCTGCAGTAACATGGCATACCACGCTGGTCTACCTGGTTCTGCAGCTCTGGAATTGCTGGTTTCAGGTCGCAGCTGGAGTCAGGCGAGAGGATCGTGACAGCGGCCTTGTCCTCGCCAGTGCAGGGCAGTGGGTAGAGAAGCAGCTTAGGCTAAAATAACAAATATGCTTTGGGAAAGCCTTATACTTGCAGAGGGGAGTGGGGTTCTAGATCCATAAATGAAAGGGAGCTAGAAAAGGGCAGATCTTAGAAGAGCAGTCAATGTTCCAGTCTTCTGGTTCTGTGCAGTGTTCAGAACTTGGACGGGACACTTTTGGCAGGCTTTTCCTTAAGTGAGGACAAAGCTATTGTGGGCTGACAGGCAAATGCTAGTCAAATATTGTCAAGCTAGATGTGAAGTGTTTATTTTTTTCACCTCTCCCTCTTTCTTTCAGGCTGACCTTCAGGTTGACAAAGAGAGACACAATTTCTTTGAGTCCTCCCTTGAGTATGTGTACCAGATCCAGGAAGTACAAGAAAGCAAGAAATTCAGTATTGTTGAACCGGTAGGAGCTTCCTTTTCTTTCAGGCCTTGTTGTTTGATGTTCAGATATGCTGACTTGCTAACAGTCACAGGAAAGAATGACTTACCAGGTTGGATTCGGTCCTGGGGAGTCTTGTGATGGAGCAGGAGTTAACCTTGCACACTTGGATTGCTGCGGCTTAACAGCCTCAGTGGTGTTTGCTGGAGTGCTGTGAAGCCACAGACTTTCTCGTCTGTAAGTCAGTCTGGTGGAACAGGCTAGATGCTCTAGGTAGCTACAGATCTTGTTATGAATTATCTTGGGCATGTTGTGTTTGGTAAATGTTAGCTGTGTTCAGAGGGAGAGAGTTGTTATCTGGTCCGCTTACCTGTCACGGCACTGGCTGCAGTATTACAGCTCGTGGCTGTGTACAGGGAGCCTGCCCTGGGCCGGTGGCTCTGCCCTGGCACCAGATGCCGTTGAGCGTGGGATCGTGTAGGTCTCATGGACAAGGAATCTGCAGACCTACTCTTGGTATCCCAGCAGGGTCTTTCATTTCGGGTGTGTTTTATTAAGACAGATGTGTGGGTGGTAGACCTGGGCTTTAGGGACATTGTGGTGGATAAGTCATACTAAGATTTGCATCACTCCAAAGTTGTAAGAAAAAAAATAAATTTATATATGTAATTTCTGAAACCCCACTTCCTGTCTGTCTTTCCTCTGATTACGAATATAGAAGAGAAGTTTAATCTGTGTCCTTTTGCTCCTTTGCAGGTACTGGCTTTTCTCCACAGCCTCTTTACATACAACAACCTGACAGTTGAGCTCACGCAGGATTTCCTCCCTTATAAACAGCAGCTTCAGCTCAGCCTGCAGAATGTGAGTTCCTGCCCAGCTGAAGTATTTTTTTGCATGTGACTTCTATTCTCATTTGTATTTAAACGCCTCTGGTGGCAAGGCTTTTCCATACAAAACAGGCTGTCCATGTTTACATTGTGGGAGGTGCAGATAGTTATTTCCTTCACAGTTCATGTGTATTTTCTCGTCTCCTACACAAGAGTCTGCAGGTGCTATTATAGTGTTTTGTTCTTTCTAGAAGGGGATATTGCAATTGTATCATTTAACTTTGTGCATAAACAAGCCTGAGAATTTCTTCCAATTTCATGAGATCAAAATTGTACACGTCTTCTAAAAAAGCCTCCAATCTTGATCTTAACGGTATTGGCTTACTACATGCTTTGGTAAGCTCCTCTGCTGGCTAAGTATGCTCATGGGCTAAAATATCCGTGTCCTGTTTCTTTTGTCCTGAGTCTTTCATGGCTGGCCCTCATTCCCATGGAACAACAGCCATAAATCTGTGCCAAGTTGAGATTGCCGCTGGCTCATTAATTGGTCTAAGTGGCGTTCCATAAAAATGCCTTGATTTTGTACCCTGTGTTGATGTGACTCTTGAAAAATTATTTCATGCCAAGCAGTGTAGCATGATCTTTTGAGGAATCAACGCCCTAGTTTTGTAGGAGAATACACCTGTTACCTAAACAGTGGTGTGAAGAGGAGTTCAGGTGCTTCCTTCTGCTCCACCTAGCCTTAAAATGTGCCAAGTTTCTATTATTGAAAGAACAAGTGTCCTCCCTGTTATGACTCCTCAACAGCATTGCCATGTACGCTACGTTAAACCTTGTCTCTTCAATCATCTTTAGGAGTCCAGTCATTCTTTTAGCTGGAGTTTTCATGTGAGCTTGTGGAGCGGCTTCCACATTTTGTACCTGGGGGACCAATTCATTTCTGCCAGAGCACCTAAAATTTGACCAGGAATACCTGAAGCTTGCTCTTTGCTCGTGTTCAAATGTGCTTCTTTTTGTTTTCTCTAAACAGACAAGGAATCATTTTTCCAGCACGCGAGAGGAGCTGGAAGACTTGAAGAAGAGGATGAAGGAAGCCCCCCTAACCTGCAAGCTACCTGGGCAGCCGACCATTGAGGGCTATCTGTACACTCAGGAGAAATGTAATGGCTTTGATATGCACCTGAATACCTTAAAGAACATGTAAGCCTGGGCTGCCCGGCTCATAGCCCCGCTGCGTGGGCTACGCTCGGCTCCCATGGCTAAGCCAGCTTTAGCCACAGCATCACTGTGGGCTGTGCTGTGCAGGGCAGCGCCGCCTGCCAGTGCATGGGGTGCCCGGGGAATCACCGGCAGCTTTAGCTGCCAGCTTTCTCAGTGGGGGCACAGAGCTTTCCCCGGGTTATGTGAGCCATGTAAGCAAGGAGCTAATTGCCCTGCGCTCAAATTAGATGAGATTTATTACTCTGTTGTAGTGCTGGAGAGACCAGAGCTCTGGCAGATCGCACCTTGGCTGCATTTTATCAGAATGAATCTGGTGTCCTGCCCAGCTTCCCTCTCACAGTGGCTCTGAGGGCATCTGAGCACAGCTGAAGTGTTAACCAGCAAGGAGAGTTGAGCTGCTGAGAGTGGAACTTGTTGTGATTCTGCATGGGATCAAATCAAACCAAATTCAGTCTTTTACAAATACTTACTGTAGCTTTCCATGGCCACGCAAGCATGAACACTCAGGGGACAAAAGCCTCTACGCAGAGCTGTGGCCTCTGAGTCTACAGACAACTTTGTGAGCAGTTAATTTTTGGATTGTATATACAAATGTATTTATACATATATTTGTATGTATGTTTATCCTACTTTTAAAAGAAAACACATAGACAGTAATTTTAGACTACAAACAAATTTTGCATGTTCCTGCATGCCAATGAGTGTTTGCTGCCTCTATTTATGTTTCCCCTATAAATTGAGTGTGAAGAGAGTTGTTCCTCCTGACACTGCAACTTCAGAAAAAATTACAGAAAAATTATCAGTTGAAGTATTTTATGTAAAGGGGTTCAGGTAAGACAACAAAGAAAAGTGACAATAAATCCAGTGTGATATAAGTAGGTATTTTAGAGTGTTTTAAAGATGCTGTTGTCTTTACTGCCAAGTTTTCATCAACAGGAAAAAATAGTGGTGTCTGTGTGAAACAAGCATTCAAGACACGTAGGATCCTGCCAGTGTAGGTCTTGGCTGGACTTGGCCAAACCAGCTTGGCTCGCAACCAGAGTCCCACAAACGCCCTTTCACCAGCAGCGTTTTGGGAGGGCACTGGAGGCGGCTGCCACCCCACGCTCCTCTTCCCCTCTCCTCCTCCTCCTGGCTCTTGCCAGTGGAGATGCTGGCAAGGGAGGTGTCCCTGCGGGGCCAGCGGTGTCTGTCCCCAGAGAAGCGTGGACATGCGGGAAATGCTGGCCATACCCTGCCAGCTGTGTCCAACTCTAACTCCGGCACCATCTCTAACTCCAGTTTCCTGTGTGTTTCTGCAGGGGCACTGGGCATCTCCTGGGTGAAATATTACTGCCAGTATGAAAAAGAGGCAAAAACCTTGCGGATGACGCCCATGGATCAGAAGCCTGGGGCTAAGCAAGTGAGTTGGTTTCTTGGAGGGATGACTGCAAACATTGACGCAGGCATCAGGTCTCACCTTCAATCCGCCCACATCATCTCTTTCCTTAAGCAAACAGATGTACAGATGCCATGTCCAGGGCAGCAGAGGCCAGCCCCGCTGCCGGGAGCAGTCGCCTGGCAGGGCCGGTCCTCAAGACATGCTGACAGTGGGCTGGTCCCAATGCTGCGGCTGTGGAAGGGCTCCCGGCCACAGAGCAGATGGGTGGGCTTCGTGTCCCCTCCCTGCCTGGTTGCACAGGAGGGTGGTTTGGTACAACCTGAAGAAAGCGCCTCTGTGAAGAAAAGTTTCACCTCCCTCTCTCCCGAACGACCCAAAGTCCTGCAGGGTTTGGCAGCAGAAACGCGGGTTTGTGTAATGTGAGCGTTACTCGGGCAGTGGTGACTTGCAAGTTTGGTCTAGTGTGAAATTTCTGCCTTGCTAGACAAGCTAATTTGGTATTTATCCATGCAAATGGGTGGTAAACCTGCAGTCTGGTTTGCACGTAGGCCTCTGGCACTGATTGCGAGTACCTGAATTGCTTGAGTTATTAGATGAGTGCTTCCAAAAGCAGTATTTCTCTGCCTTTGCATGTTTGCACAGTCTCTAGTTTGTGATTTTGATTTCTGTTTTCAGAATTGGTTATGTGTGAGTGGTACTGGTGTTAGGAGAGGAGGAGAGGGCAGCAGTTGCAGATCGAAACTGCAATAAGGCAACGATTTGGGGAACTGATTCTTTCACAAAATGCTTTGGTTTTTACCCACGAGCGATGTGTCTGGGAGTTCCCTGCAGTTCCTTGGGGTGACAGAGGAGGGGTAGGATGCGGGTGTGGATGACGGACTGTGGCTCAAAGTACAGCAACTGTGTCCAGCTGAGTCCACCCGCCCTCCTCTGCCATGGAGCGACGTCCCCCGGGGACTTCCCAGTCAGGCGTGCTGTTCTCCAGTTTGTGATCTCATGGTCTGTTCTTTGGCAGCCCTCTGCACACTGCAGCAGTAAAACAAAATGTATTTTTTGGAAGCCCTTGGCAGAGACCTTGGCAAAGAAATGTCCAAAACATTGACTGGAGAGATCTATTGTCCTCTATGCCGTAAACATGTCTAGTAAGGCCAATTAATGCATGGTAGGGGCTTGTAAAAGTGTAAATTAGTCCCCTTCCCAAACTCTCGCAGTCTCGTAGTCGGCATCTTCGGGCTGCAGCTGCCCACACAGCTTCAAATGCCATGATTACAAGGAGTGGTCTTGAAAACCCCAACCGACCAGCATACACACAAAATGCAGCCAGGAGATTATCCTCACGGCGTGTAAGCTGGATGTAATCTTGGAGGAGGCAGTCCTTGCCACCAGGCTCTCCTGGATCTGCTTGATTTGCTTCTGCCAGAGGTCTTGCAGATGCGGTGGTGATGACGGTCAGGGTGATGAACACGTTCCAGGTTTGCACGCTCAACCCTAGGGTCCAGTTGGCTGTAAGGTCTCCTGAGTGTCTCTTCGGAGTTCCTACAACTATGTGGAGATCTGATGATCAGATTACAAAATGACCCTGCTGCAGAGTGTGGGGGCATGAATGCAAAGGGCCAGAGCACAGCCCTGCAGTGCCGCTTCTCTTCAGAGTGCACCTACTCTAGATTTGATCAGTTAACGTTCCTTTTCTGCAAAGTATTTTCTGTTAAGCTGTTTGGACCATGAATGCTGTGGATCATTGGTAGCACTGATTAGCCCCGATAAATATTAGGACCCAACTGTGTCAGATGACAGCTAAGCATGGTCCTGGCCTGAAAGACCAAGCAACTGCCTCATGAGGTTTGTTTATAGCGGTGTTCCTGCTCTGTGGAGCCATATTGCTTGTTGCTGAGATATTTAGCACTTGTTTGCAGGGTAGTGCCATGAAGTCTAGAACATTCTGTGGCTGAGGAGGGGAAGCCTGGCTCACAAAGCCTTTGATCTCCGTCTTTGTTGATGGTAGGAATGACCCGCTGTGCTCCTGGTACCAAAGCCATCAGATTGGTGGGGAACCCGCCTGGTCTTCTACGGGCAGTGCCGTGCTGGGCTGCAGCCTAAGGGTGCTGAGGAAGCCAAAATCTTCTCCCATGCTTCCTTCCTCTAACCTTGGCTTTCATTTTCTCTCCTAGGGCACCTTAGACCTGACACTGAAGTCCTGTGTAAGGAGAAAGACAGACTCTATAGACAAAAGGTTTTGTTTTGACATTGAAACTAATGAAAGGTGAGATGCTTAGTATTCAAATGGCCTCCAAACAGATAAACCCTGTAAACCTGGATGAAATAGCTCTTTGCTGTTTATTAGAAATAACTTTTGCTTCATTTTCCTGCCTGTCCCTGGATGAACTCTGCTCAGGTCTGGGACCATCACACTGCAAGCACTCTCGGAAGCCAATCGACGGCTGTGGATGGAAGCCAGGGAAGGGAAGGAGCCGGTAGGTGTTGAGGGAGCTGCTGCACAGCCGTGAATGTGCTGCTGAGCAGTGTCCTCTGCCGGCAGGTCTTGGGGAAGAGCAGCGACACAAGCAGGCTCGGTGTTACAGCTGTCACTTCGCTGCTGTCGCTTATTCAGTGCATCAGTTCAGCCCAAATAGGATTTCGTGCTGTTCTGCTTGCAGCACAGCTTGCAATGGGGGTTTTGTTGTTCCCCCTTTAAAGCTCTGGTATGTTCCCTAGTTGTGCCATACTGCCCAAGGACTGTGGCCATACTGGGTCTGGAACGCTCGATATTTCTGTTGTTCACAACTCACTCTCCAAACTGCCAGAGGTGATTTTTTTTTTTGTCTGTCCCTGCTCTGAGCAGCATTTGGGAAGTCTGGCCGGTGGGAGTGGCCACCCTGCACCAGCGTTCCCCTGCCTTTCTGTGCCTGCTGCTGTTTCCTTCCTTCGGTCTGAGCAAAGCACAGTCTCCTGCACTTTACCAAATGTCTTGTAAATGGACAGCACGATGTGCAGTGCAGGAAAACCCATTTCTGGCAGCTCCCCTTGCCTTTGGAGAGCTGCCTTTCCCTCAGTGGGCTCGGTGAAGAGGGTTGTCCACTTGCTGGACAGGTTAGCTCAGGGCTGTGTGGCCACTGATGCAGAGATGGGACATGGGAGCAGGGAGATGGGACATGGGCACCCTCTGCAGCACAATTCTCCTTCTCGTTTAAACAGAAAAGGCCATGGGATAGTGTGGAGGGTCAGCGTGCTTCTGCTGGGCAGCCAGTCCCTTAGCGGATAGGGCTCACTCGGTTTGCATCACGTGTTATTAGGTATAAAGGATGGCACCTGCTGTTTATTATTAATAAAAAAATACAGCATGTATTTTTGTATGGGATGAAGGAATATGTTGGCACTTGAATTTTTAAAAGCATTCAAATAAAGAAAAAAAAAAAACCAAACCAACACACAACCCCTATGTGCCAGAATGTCCAGATGCCATTTTTACAGGGCACCTAAAGGACAAAGTTTCCTTTTGGTTTTTGGGAGACCTGTTTCCTAGAGATGCTCCAGTGAAATGTAGAAAGTCAGCAAAATCTCATTTATTGTGTAGATAATGGTATCTTGCTTACTTATAAAATGACATTTCTTTGGGAGATTGTCTTACTGTTTGGGGTTGGCTTTGGGTGATTTATGGGGTGCTGCATTTTCTGCTGAAAAAAATATCAAATCACATTGCATCATGTTTTTGTTTCTTCCTCTTCCATTCCCTCCCCTTTTTCAGATCTACCACAGTCCCATCACGAAACAGGAAGAAAGTGAGTCATTTCTTTTGCTGTTCTTCTGAGCTGTCAAAGCTGTCCGGAGGTCTGGGCAGTGTATTTCCTTGCAGATAGATACACTCGTCCTCGATTTCTGCTGAATAGGCTGTGTATTCCCTCCGTGGCAGCAGTGTAACTTCTTTCCTTTTCATCACACTGTCTGATATTGAGGCCAGATAAGAAATTTGCAAACGGTAAAAGTTATCGATTGCAATATGCAGTTTTTATTTAGCCAGAACTACCGGGATGCGGAGTTCAATTTGTACCTCTAAACCCCAAAATAACAGAGGGGAAAAAAGATCAGTGAGAGATTCTGAAGGCATTTCCCTTAGCAAAGATTACAATAGGAAAATAAGAGGTGGTGTTTAGTTCCCTGGAGCTCCCATCCCACCACCTTGTCCCGTGTCTCCCCTTTCGCAAGCAGGGTGTACACTGCTCGCCGCCCCTGCGGCCCCGGGGGCACACTGCTGCCCCTTTCCCTTTCCCCTTTTACAGAGCGTTACTGCAGCGGTTGAGCGTGCTGCCGGGGTAGACTCTGGGGCTTCGTTAGCTGGGTGAAAACTTGCATTCTATTTGTTAGAGCTTCCTTTTATCAGCACTTTAATTAGCTGACTTCAATGAACGTAGAGGTAGCATTATCAGAGGCATAAGCATGAAACCTGTGGTTTGTCTGTGTTTGCATTGCACGCCTGGAAAGAATGTGACTCAGTGCCTCACAAAAGTAAATACACTCTATTTTTAATAGATTACAGCTAGAAAGACTTCAAATCATATCATACCACTCAGTATCAAGTACCGAGTGGGTCTGCGCTTAAGGGTGTCTTAACTCCTATGTTAGAGCTAAGATGCGTCTGAGCTTTTCATCTCTGTTGCTTCGAGAAGAGAGAATTGTTATAAACAACTTGCTGAAAATACAGTGATTTCATAGGATTCGTCAACATGGCCTGTGCTGTGACTGGAGTTGGTCCAGATGTGTCCTGTGGCTGTTTTTTCCAGTAAAATGTTGGTTTACGTTAAAAAGATTTAAAAAAAAATAAAATACCTCCACTCTCCCCAAATAACCCAAACCCCCAAAATTCCAAACCAACAACAGCATGATCATTTAGGAGAAATTCAATATAAACGTTTGCACTGAACAGAAAGATATTTCACATTATAACTTGGACAATCCTTCCAGATATCCCGGAAAAACTAGCAAAAGTAATAGTGTGATTACAGTAGTTGAAATATGTGTATAGAAAAAAATCCTGACTTTCTACCTGCTTCGTGATGCCTGCAAAACAGGCACAGAGATAGTCTGTGATTAATTGGCCGGAACAAAAAACCTGTGTTCTTCTTTACTCAGCATATCAAGCTGTATTGTTTTTGCTTTTTAATCTAGTCAAGCAGATAAGCAGAAATTACATGATCCTATGATGTGGAAGAGCTTTAACTGCAGTTTTTGCAGTGCTCTGGAAATGATTAATCAACTCCTTATCAGACACAAATTCACATGTGGTGGGACTCTGATTTACGCCTTTGTTATTTAAGACAGAGAGGGGGTAGGGAGCAATGCTGTAACCCAAAATAAATTAGAGGAAAAATAGTGAACATATGGAACTAATAATTCCTTGTCAGGATTTAAGGAATGCCTGTGTTTTCATGGAGGGATGTACACGATGCAGACGCATGTGTGAATCCGGCTGTGCGCTGGGGCACTGCAGCTTTGTGTGCTTGGCAGGGTTTGGGTTATGGGGCTTTCCCAGTAGTTTTCCACGGGGAGTCGCATGCTGGTGCTCAGGTAGCTAACCCTGCTTCTCTCGTTTGAAACAGTGGAGCTGAACGAGGTCGGCTTCAAGTTTGTACGGAAGTGCATCAACGCAGTGGAAACAAAAGGTAAGGTGCTCGCATTGGCATCAGGAGATGCCGCTGTCCTGGCGGTGCTTCTGTTGGCCTTGAATTATATTGTATTTTCTGCAGTTGTTAGTCAATGAAGCGAGACTTTGACTTTTAACTGAAAAACACGTGTAGAAATCCTGCACGGTTTGCAATGTTGTTATAGCAGATTCAGTTAGGAATGAATTTCCACCTTTATGCTGTTTTCATCCATCGGTTTCTCATCTTTGGCTCTGAGAAAACTCATTGTTGGGTAGAAGGGGAACAGCTCTGGAAGTCTGTCTGTACTGGAGGGGCAGGCAGGGGTTAACTGGGGTACAGGGTTATTCAGACCTAGTTTGTTAAAAGCACCAGACAGAAGCAGGCTGGTGGGTGATAGTCTGCACTTTCATGAAACACACAGCCTGTACCCGTGTACATCGCCAGCGTGGGCTATCAGGCGAAGATAAATCACTCCAGAACAGCTGGATCCCCCAGCTGCCACAGGGAAAGGTGGCTGGTGTCTATTGCAGAGCCTTTGGGGGATGTGACCAGCAGAAGCGTTTCTGCGGAGCCAGCACCCGCCAGCTGGGAGAAGGGTTCCACTAGATGGGGCTTTTGGACTTCCCACCAGCTGGAGAAGACCCCTGACTAACACGCTTTGGCTTTCTCCTGCTTAGGGATTACTACAGAGGGCGTCTACCGGACTGTTGGCAGTAATATTCAGGTGCAGAAGTTGCTGAATGCCTTTTTTGGTAAGAATTAATTATTCCGTGCAACTAGATTGTCCTGTTTTTGTATGGTTCAAGAGCGACAGAGAGGATTAGGTTTCAGTGAGAGATGTCAAGTGTGGGGTTTGGCCCCTGTGGCCCCTCCAAGGCACACCTTCCCCTTCTCTTCTGGGCTTTTTTCGGCAACCCGCTCTAGTGCCTCTCCCTTTAAACTGCGTTTATCCGTTGGTGGTGCAACCTGCATTTTAAGTGAGCAGCAGTGAGAGAAAGCGAGGCAGCGACCCTGGAGCAGTGGGGACAAGCCTTCTCCCATCATGTGCTAAAAATATTCAGGCATTTTGGAGTCACGTGCTGGAGACATGTTCTTGCAGCAGGCCCAGGGTGTGGGACATCGGCCAAGGAGAGATGAGCCTTCGCCCTTTCCTCCACTGCCAGCAGCCCCTCCTGCACTGCCGCCGGGGAATTCCCCCCGCCGATGCTGTTCATGCCTTGTCCCTCGGCTCCAGCACGGCCATCTCCTAAACCAACCCCCACAGACAAGCTCAGAGGGACCCTTTTCCTCAGTGGGGTATCATGGAGAGCTATACTGGGAAGGTGGCCTCCATAGCGGGGCTGTTACCCTAGTTTAATGTTTCCATCTGGAAGGGCTGGGCTACCTCACTGTATGCAATGTGTACGTTAATAAGTCGATACATGCATTTCTGCTGTAAGCCTTTCTGTGCACTGAATCTTGTATTTCATACAAGCATGTAAATTGGTGGGTAGTCTTTATATAAGAAACAGTTAAACTTCGTGCAGGAGGTTGTGGGGCTCAGCGGCATTGCTCCATACCCAGACAGGCATTGCCAAACTGGGACCTGGCTGAGCCCATCGTGCCTCTGTCCCATGGCACACATGGGCCAGGGAAGGCTGTGAGCCCCTTTAGGTGAGCCCCGAGGGTCCATCTCCCACACATCCACAGGCCAAGCTGTCCTCGCCATCCCTGCCTGAGCAGCTGGGGCACAGGGCAGAAAGCGTGTTTCCATTGATACCTGTGTGCCTTGGGCTCGCTCCAGCTCCCTGCACAGACATCTGATATTAATGTAGTTTTCAAAGGCTTTTACTATTGTTTTTTACAATTGTTTACTATTGCTTTTACTATTGTTGTTGTTTATTAAAATGGCTGGTTTGTGTTGACGTATAGCTGTACCCAATTCCCATGAAACCACAACTGCAGACAGCTATACAGTTACACTTGCCTGGTGACTAATCACTTAGCCTAAGTTTTTATTGCTTCTCAATCCTCACCCCCCTTGTGAGTAGCTCTGTGGTTTTCTCATCTGAACCCCACCAGTGAGTGGCTTTTCATTTTATTTATATGCATTGGTCTGGTTGACCACTTGCCACCCCACTGTGTACAAACTCACGATGGAAAGTCCAACACCACAGAAATAACTGCTGCAGAAGGATTTCATCCTGAACTTCACTAAGGAGATAGATATTTTTTACTTTGGTCTCTAGTCCTATTTCTCTTTTTTAAATAAAGCATGCAGTTTATTTCTTTAGTGCAGATGGCCCCCATGCTCCAACCACATCCTTTACTTCATCGTACCACAGAAATGATGTGGTTGGTTGGTGATGGTAGGCAGGAGCAATGTGTACTTCCATGCTGCTGTGCCTCCTCCTCTGAGCTCCCTCCTCTCCGTGCAGTGAGAAGGAAAGTTTCCAGAACAGCCTTCAGGGGAGTAGCTGCGAAGGAGGGATTGGAGCTGGACACTGAGATTACTTTGGATATCAGAAAGCTTGTCTTGGATCTGTTGAAACATGTCAGTTTTGCCAGTCTTGGCTGTGCTGGGAAAAAATAAACTGTAGAGAATATGCACTTGCTAACTTTTCACCACTGCTTAAATGTTTCCTTCTGCTTCTGCCTTTGTCCCTAGTTAGCACTGCTCCTCAGCCTTTCCAAAAGACAGACGCTGGTATTGTTGTTCAGCTTTTCCCAACCGTGAGAATCAGCAGCTTCCTTCTTCACGTGCTGCTGTAGCTCCATTTGTCTCAAGAGCATACTCTCCCTGAGAGAGTGCTGTTTATTAACAACCTCAAAATGGACCTTATTTTAAAGCCATTTTGTTCTTCCTCCAGATCCAAAATGTCCAGGGGATGTGGATCTCCAAAGCGGTGATTGGGACATCAAGACGATTACGAGCTCACTGAAGTTTTATCTCAGGTATCACTGCAGGTCACATCTGTCCCGAGAGGGCAAAGAAGCTTGGGGCTGATCCAGCCAAAAAGTGGAGTGAACTGCCAGATGTTAACATCTGGCTGTTGAAAAGGGCAAAGAAGTGACAAAGTCTTTGGGAAGAGAAATGGATTTTTTAATTTTGTCTTATTTTTTGAGAAATATGCTTCTTGTAGAAACCCTGCATCCCCTGCGGAAAGCTGTTTAAATAATACCGTCTAGAGGGGAGATGCCAGCGGGAACCGGTGGTACTGGAGGGCAAGCAGATTTGCCCGTTGGTCCTTCGAGATCAGTTGTGAGTGGGTCACGGTGCCCTGCCAGAGCTCAGTTTTCTTTCTGGTTATTGCAGGAACCTGTCTGAGCCCGTCATGACCTACAAGCTCCACAAAGAGTTGGTCCTGGCTGCCAGTAAGTCCCACTGCTGCCCTGCCGACGGTCCCTAGCCCTTCCCTCCCCAGCCAGTGCACATCAAAATCACTTGACAGAGCTCTGCCAGCCCAAAACCAGGGTGTCCAGCCACTTCCCCCTGTAGAAAGAGGAGTGACCCTCTCTTTTGAGTGCTTAATTGTTCAAGGGAGGTGGTGGTATTTCTTCCCTTCTTTCCTTTGCTGTTGCAGTGCTCTTCCTTCTAACAGTTTCATGCTCTTGGAGGGTCTGGAGAGCCAGGGGATGTCAACTAACCTGAAGTCAGCACAACTGTCCCAGAAAAATTGTTTCTCAATAGTATCAATGTTTTTATTTTAAAACCTTTGAGGGAACGGGATGTGCTGTTGCCACACAGATAGATAGGTGCTTCCTTTAGGTAGTGAAATTTGTCCTGGGATGTTGAATCCCAAGTGTCTGTCAGTACGTGAAGGACATTTTTCTGCTGCCGTTCTTGGGACTGAGCCACAGCCAGTATTAATGGAAATTAGCCAAGTAACATGGGTGTACTGACAGGGCATGGCCTGTGCTAAACCAGCCAGTCCTCGACTGTCCTGTTCTTATGGCCATTTCAAATAAGCCATAATTATTCTAAACTGGCTTCATCCTCAGAGCGTGCTGAGAGCAAGCGTGCTGAGATGGAGACTAGAGGGAGTTGGTCATCTCCTTCAGTGTGAGAGTACTGGCATTTGGAAATTTATGGCACACTCAGAAACATTTTGGCTTAAAGCATCCTTTCCATCACCATGCCTCCTTGAAGTCAACAGGGGGGTAGGAAAGTGCCCGGCTCTCCTCAGTTTGGACCTCTAGAGAATTAATAACACTTGTTCTTACTTGGCAAGGAAAATTTTCCACCACCTACTGATCATGCTCAAACCCAAGATTTATTAGTTTCAGAACTGGTTAAACCAATGATGGCTGGGTATGTGCAAAACCACAATCCCTTCCCTACCCTCCCTCAGAAACTTGCACCATTAAGCTTCCCAGCTACCAAGATGCCACACTATTCTTTTCACGCCGAGTATTTTATTGTTTCTTGATTATTTATGCTTCTGAGGGTGACCTCTGTGGGTCAGGGACTCCCATTTTTTTCCCTGCAGGACATTTTACCTCGTTGTTCACTGTTACAGCTGTCTGGGCTGATCAGATACCCGGCAGAGAGGCCGTGTGTTCCCCAGGTGTGCTGGTGTGCGGGGCGAGGGTGCGCAGGGGAGTACCCTGCCGTACCCAGCCTGTTTCCCCAGCTGTGCTCAGAGGCAGAGCGCAACCCTGAGCTCCCTGTCAAGCTTCATTTCTCCCTCTTTCCACTTCATTTTGTTTCTCACAATGATTACCCGGTTGCTATGTAATCTCACTTTCCTCCTGCTTCCCATTGCCGGGTTTGGCCAGCCAACCCTATGTTGCAGAAGGAGCACATATTCTTTGGCTTTATCTTTCTCTTATGTATTTACTTTGAAAGTGGTGGGCATTGTGGTATTTCTTTCCAGAATCTGAGAACCTGGATTACAGGCTGGGAGCCATTCACGCTCTGGTCTATAAACTACCTGACAAGAACAGAGAAATGTTAGAGCTCCTCATACAACACCTTGTCAAGTAAGCAGACATTTTTCTCTAAAGCCAAAGTAAGAGGAATAATGGAATTAGCCGAACAAGTCTTTTTTTGTGGCAGGTTTGCAAAATTGTATCCACCACAGTCCCCCTAGGAATTTACGTTTGGACTGCACAAATGGTATGATTATCCTTGCTACCCACTGCATTAAGTGATGCTTCTCTTTCTAATTGCCACTTTCATCCCCTTTCTTACAAGCAGGAAATAATTGTAAAATGAAAATACCCGCTGACAGCAGAGTTGTAAATTGTCACCTCTCACTCCAGTTAACAAGAATGTTATGTCTGGGGTTTGGCTGTAGGACCTGTGCCCATGGGCTGAATGTGAAGCATGCTTTGGCTTTATCTCCAGCTCTATGGTTTCAATGTCCTGAGCCCTTAGAGCAGCACGAAGGCTTGAGCTTGTCAGTCTCTGCTCTCGTACAGGCATGTTGGATGCTTGGTGGCACTGAGCAGCACTGCTTCCACATGCTTCTGCCACTGAAAAAGTCTGTTACTTGATGGTAATGGCACCAGCATTGGGAAATGGGTATTTTCCTGCCTCCTTGTCACATCAAATGCAAAGGCTCAGTGTGGAAGCTCTGCCCTCTCCACCCCAGGGAGGAGCAGGAGTGCAGCAGGGAGAGAGGCTTATGATGAGCCATGCTGAAGCTCAAAAGCAAGGGAGCAACCTGTTTGTGGGTTAGGAACGACCAAGGCTTGCAGAAGGAATGGCTTTTGTATGACAGAAGACATTTTCAAAACTGGGCTGTTTCAGAAATAAGCAGGGCTGGTCTGAGAGCGTCACACTCTAACACTCGAAGGTGCGTGCTTGGCCTTTGGTGCCATGCCCCTCTTTGGGGCGAGAAGGGCTGCTTGGGGGATCCTGCGTACCATCCGCTTCCAGCCTTCCATGCACATGTTTGTGTGGTTTTGAGAAACCTTTCTGCAGAAGTGGCAGAGCTGAGTGTGTTTGGTGTGCAGTCCAATTAAGCTAACGCCGTACTTGTGGTCATTCTGTTTATTCCTTAGTGTTTACGCTTAAATTCTGTTCCCTCTCCCCTTCATGCTGACAGAAACCTCTTTAACACCAGAGCTACAGGGCAAACCCAGAATTCATTACATGTCAGCATCAGAGTCTCTCTCCTCTGGTCCACTTCTGGCAATGGGTAGTGCCCACCTAGGTGGTTAATACTTCAGTCATCAACTGGTGCTGCTCCGCAGGCTTGCGTGTTCCTCCAGAGTTTGAAGGCTGCTGCTTGAAGTGAGCCCTGTTCTGTGAAAACGGTGGTTCTTTCTGAAGGAAGATGCTGTGTAGAGATTTATTGAAACCCTCCAGTGTGCTCCCTACATTCAGTCCTCCTCCTTCAGAGAGAGGAAAAATTAAAGCCAAAAGTCAGTGCTAGAGAAATAGGATATTTCAATGTAAATGATTCCTTTTGTGTATGTGTTGCGCAGATGACTTTTGATTGCAGAGTTAAAAGAGGAGCTAGGAGTGGGAAGGGATCAAACAAAAATGCTGTCAGCATGTTGCTCTCCCAGACAGTTGTCCTAGCCAAACGTGCATGTCATAGCGAGAGACATGCTTTATCTCTGGTAGCATTGGGAAACAAATTCTGCTGAAACAAAATGAAGAAAATTGAATGACTGATTCTTACTGCGTCCTTTTTTATTGCTTGGAATAAGATCCGTTTGAAAAAAAAATAACACCAAACCGAACCAAACCCTATTCCTTCTTTCCTTCCTCTCTGCAGCATATGCGAGCACAGCCGAGAGAATCTGATGTCACCGTCTAACATGGGGGTGATATTTGGACCTACGCTCATGCGAGCACAGGAGGACACTGTGGCAGCGATGATGAACATCAAGTTCCAAAACATAGTAGTCGAGATCCTCATCGAGCACTTTGGGAAGGTACAGGTGGCAGCCCCAGGAGCACCTCCACGCAGCTTCTGGCTGCTCCATCATGTTCGTGCAAACTGTTGCTGTGGCAACAACGTAGAGCTCTGACTCCTTTTTCTGGAGTCTCCCTAGGGGCTGGGATTTTTTTATATAATATACTGTTCTGAAATGCCTCAGAAGGAAACAAAAAGTGTAGCAGATTTGTTCCTCACTGCTGCCTTGAGCTAGTTCCAAAGGAAACCGTGAGTCAAGGGATTTTTGATTTCTTTTTAAATAAGAGGAATCTTTTTGGAAAAAAAAAACCAAAACACCACCATTATTTTATGCCTGGACATTACAGGACTTTACGCTTTCCTTTGCTGAAGGCAGAAGCTAGACCAGAGCATAACTGATTTCAATGGGCACAGTCCAAGATGAGACACTATACAACTTTTAATACAGGGAAAAAACCCAAAGCAGACAAATATTGGAGGGTCGATGAAAATAATTCAGCTGTCCATATGATTTGTTTAGATCCAGGTTAGGGATGGCGTGGGCAGGTCTGGGGAGGGGAGCCGCTGCCTGGAGTGGAGGTGTCAGAGCAGACTCTGGCAAGCGGCCGGTGCCTGTTGTGTTGGGGCAGTGCTCTGCACGGGGCAGTGCGCCCTAGCGAGGTTCCAGCAGCATTTCCCTTTCATGGGACCTTGCTGAATATTTTTTGTCTGAAAGCATGACCTAAATGCACAGTCTGGATTAGTCTGCTGTGGTGGGTGCTGAAGGTTCACACGTAGAGAACAGCCTTTTGTCAAGTGGCAATTTGTCTCCTGATGGAAAGCAGAATATTCCAGTGTCTTCTGTATTAGCACTTTCTCCGCGTGATATCTGATATAATGGCTTGCGGTTTTCAGGGTGGCTGGAGGATGATAGAGCTGTATGTTAACACTTAAAAACTTGAGCAGCATTTGCGTTCAGATCAGCATACCAAGGACCAGATTGCTTTCCTAGTAACAGCGCTCGGTTCAAAGGAGGGAGTTTGGTCCTTCAGCTTTTCATAATACTTTACATCACAGAGTGTCCAAACAATCTCTGATGTCTTAGAGGTAGGGAAGGTTTGAAGCCATCCTTTAAAGGATGTTGTTTGTTGTGAGGAAGATGGGGTAGCACTCCCAGCACACAGAACAGCACGTATGCAGAAGTGAAGCTCTGTTTTGGGGAAAGGAAGAGGAGGCCGAAGCTGAAAGACCAAGATTCTTGCAAAAGTGGATGTGGAGTGAGAGCAACCAAACGGGGACCAGATGAGTGGCGTGGGAGCCAGTTATGGTGCCAAGGACTGGAACCAGAGAAACGAGATGAAAGAGCTCAGAGAGACTTTTGAGTATCCACACAAGAAGCTCATGAAAATCACATGCCAGTTGCTTTGTAGGTCTCTACGAAAGCTTTTAATAAGTTCCCACAGCAAAACAGTGAATCGTTTGTGCGTTGGGATCCTCACACAACTTGCTCTGGAAGTGAGCCTCTCTCCTCCCCTCCTGTAGAGCCTATGGTGCAGACTGAGTCAACACACAATTTACACTGCCACCTCTAAGAGCTGGAATTACATCTTTAATTAAGGCAGACATCTCTTTGCTTGCTTTTCATTTCTTCAGCAATAAGGTTAAGTTAGTAACATTTATTAGATTGAGCTTGTAAGTTCAGCGTCAGTGCTGAAAGTGTCTTCAGCTCACACATGAGCAAACATTCTAAATGAGTCTGGAGGAAGAGAGACCTATGGTTTATATAGTGCAATATGAAGATTCTAAGGACAAAGTAACTATTCATGAAGACTTTGTGGATAATTACTGTTTCCACAGCTTATATTTCAGTGCCATGGTTAAATTAAATAAGTTGATTGCTCTGGAAACACCTTCTTCACTGTACAAACCTTCTAAATATGAGGGTCTGTCAATATCTTTGTACCTTCAAGTTGTTTAACTTGGATTTTCATTTAGAAGGCAGAAGCCAAGCAGAGGCTGCACCACAGCTTAAAAAGAGTAGTTTACAGTGCGTTTTAGCAATGGGTTTCAGATGTTGAAAAATACCTCATGAAAACAGCATTTTGTGGTACCTGTATAAGCATCCATGGGGAACTTAACATTTTTTTCTTTAAAAAAACAGTATTGAACACTTGTCAATATATAGGAGTGAGGTTGATGTTTCCAAAAAATTGCCCTGCTACAGGTAAACCTTTGCTATTTTAACTATACATGAGCTGCTGCTTTTAAATCAAGAGCTGTTAATGGCACAGCAAATTCCTCTGAATCCGGGTAGGGGGAATGCACTGGACTTCGTATTTCGGAGTGGAGAAAATATACTGCCCCTGCAAAAGGGCAGAGCCCCTGTTGGCATTAAGCATCAGCAGCCACGCCATGTCACCGAACGGGGAAAGAAAAGCAGCTGAAGTGACCAGATCGGGGTCTTTGCCCTAAATACCCCAAGAGAGCCGCACGGGCAGCTGCAGAGCGTGTTCTCATCCCTTCATGCAGAGTGGGGCAGAGTATGTCAGGAGCAAAGCCGGAGATCTTTGGGATCAAGAAGGTTAAAGTTGGGGGGTGTTTTTCTCTCTCATCCCCCATCTTGATTTCCCAGTCCTGCTCTTTGGCTGGGAGAAGAAAGAACATATGTATGGTTTAAATTACAAAAATGGCGCACTTAATCAAATCAGAATGTTAATTTCTTCATTTAAAAAATTTTCTGGGTGACACGATAAAATTGTTCTTCCATAACAAAGCTTGCACCGAGGGACTGGTGACCCTGCTCGTTGGTGGGTCTGGCACCGGCTGCCTTCCTCTGGGCTTGAGCTGTCTCCTGCCAACAGCTGGCAAGGGACCAGCTCCACGTTCTCCCAGGACGGGCAGCGCAGCCTCGGGTCTCGGCAGCCCATGCCGCTCCG
Source organism: Charadrius vociferus (assembly GCF_000708025.1). Lineage (NCBI taxonomy): Eukaryota > Metazoa > Chordata > Aves > Charadriiformes > Charadriidae > Charadrius > Charadrius vociferus. The sequence goes on from NW_009647444.1 coordinate 1,001,058, forward strand.
TCCACAGTAAAGCATGATATAAATTCAATTCATATCCATGGGAAAAACACAAAAGCAGTTGGTTTTGGTCCTTAATATGGTGTTTCAGATCGTCAGGAGGCTGCCCAGAAGCTTAATTATTTTCAGCACTCAAAAAAAAAGCATTGACATAAATAAGAACCTCTAAATTAAACCAAACCAAATAGGTGCCATATGACCAGTGAGAAAAGGAGATAAAACTCTTTAGCAGCATTGTTTTTATGCCAATATTTCATCCAAGATAATTTCAGTGCCACACCCTTCATTGTAAACCAAGAGCTGGAGGGGTTTTTAGCGTTAAATCTAGAACAATGTGGTAGTTTGTTCGGGTGCTTTCTGTCGATTGTATCACCTCGCTGGTGTGGAAAACTTGATATTTCTCAGAAACTGTCAGCTTCAAAGCTTCCTTCATCTGCTCCAGGATAATTTGCTTCTACACATTATGTCTGTATTTGTGATTTTGCTGCGTTAATTAGTTTAGCACTGCGGTTGCTGCAGTAGGTGTGCAAGGTGTGGAGCAGACAGCCTGTCTGTAGGAGAGCTCATGGCAGGACGCGGTTGTAGAACCAAAACTAAAGCATCAGCCCAGCTCCAGCCCCTCTCTAGCCCTGGCAGCCGGGGCTTTCCTGAGTGCTGCCGACCCTTCAGAGCGGCTGGTGGGCACCGTGCTGTCCCTCTCCGGAGAGGCTGGAGGAGCTGGGGGTTGCAGGGCTGCAAGGGCCCTGCCAGGCTCTCATGAGCTGCGGCTGGTCGGGGTATTTTGGGGCAGCCCTGGCTTTTCCAACCCTTCTGGGTCAGTCAGAGGTGTCTCGGGCCACGGATGGCTTCTGTGCCTGCTGGAGAGCAGAGAGGAGCAGGGCAGCCCTTGGAAAAGGCAGCGGGTGGCCACTTGCCGTGCAGGAGCTGGGTCTGCGCTCCTGGTGTGGCTCAACCTCCTAACGCCACACTCTGCTGCGAGGTGAGGTGCCTTTTAATGACACGAGGTTTACGAGGCGAGCCTCTGAGGGTGTTGTTCAACCTGGTGGGATGGGAGGGTCATCTAAACATGTCTGCCTTTACAGATCTACTCCGGCCCCCCAGAAGACACCACCGCCCCCCCGGTGCCTCCTCCCAGGGTGGCTGCCCGGCGGCACAAACCCATCACCATTTCCAAACGTCCTCTGAGGGAAAGACCTGTCTTCTTCGGTGCTTCTGTGGAAGAAACTGGAGGTCAGTCCAGCTGTTCACTGATGCCTTACCTGCTTCATACCTCTCCTGTTCCTTTTAACAGCTTTCCAGGAGCAATGGAGATAACAATAGCAGGATTGCATTTTCCAGGCCGTGAACACAGCAGGCAGTGAGTTCTGTTATTCGGTGGGAAAGGAGAGCAAAAAAATACTCACACATAAGTTGCATCATCTCACAACTCAAACTCCGAGGGGATTTCTTTTTTCTGTTACTTGCAGTTTAGCTAAACTAAGACTGGTTCTTGCATATGAGAAGCCCAGTGGAAAGGTTTTGCAGCTTCAGAGGCAAAAATACAAAGTGATGGAAATAAAACTGAGGAGCAGAGTTGGTGGGATGGGAGCGCGTGTGCCTGGGCTGGGGTGGCTGCATGCTGCTGGAGGCTTGTCCTGCCAGAGCACATCAGTCCCAAGAGGGTCTGCAGGGCTGGCTCAGCCGCTGGCGATTTTACATCCAGAGCAAGAACATTGAAGCACTTTTTCAGGGCCCAGTGACAGTATTTTCTAGACCAAGTACAACTCTGCTGTTAAATTCATTTATTTGTAAGGAAATGTTAAGGCCCTTATTATCATGTCGAAGGGCACATCCATTTAAAATCATGTTTCTCTCTGCACCCAATTTGCTCTAATTCTCATTGCAAGCTGTGTCTTAGATCACATCATCACCAAAAGAGATGAGAAGTCTTTTTCTCTGTTACAGTTTTCAGAGCTTTGATGATATTTTAGGCTTAATACTACAAGTGTACTTTTTGGCACTGCTAAAACATGATTGATTCAAATTGCTCTTTAAAATCACAAGACTGCTTATGTAGTTTTAGATGGCCTTGCATTTAAATGTTTCTTTGAACCGGGAGCAGAAGCATTAGCGTTTGACTGCCCCAAGGCTGCAGGGTGCAATCAGTTTCATAGCAGTGCTTCTGCATCCTGTGCCTGGGTCTCGAGCACAGCAAGAGGGATGCGACAAATTATTTTTGGAGGGACACAAAAGCGTGGTACAAAACTTCTCATGAGCAAGAGCACTGGAAATTTAAAAGAAGCCCATAGGTATATTCTGTGATATTCAGCATTGTTTCAGTTTTCTTTATTCCTCAGAGTTTGCGTGAGCCACTCGCTCTTTGTGTTTTGCTCAGGGTGAGGGTCTGTCGATCCCCCACCGCATGCCACAAGCGTGCTTGTCCCTCGGTACCGCAGGAGCTGTGCAGCGCTGAGCAGAGTTCTGCGCTGCTGTGGGGCAGAGACTGCGATGCTGCCGCGGGGCAGAGACTGCGATGTCTCCATGCTGCATCCTAACCCGACGGCTGTCTGTCCCCTTGGCTCTGCAGCAGACCGGCACGGCCAGACCCCCAACGGCAGCAGCGGCGTCGGCG
>NW_009647444.1:1003745-1012845 GCF_000708025.1 Charadrius vociferus
GGAGCGAGGCCGGCCGGCAAGGCTGCCAACGGGCTGGTGGCCAGCCCTGCCCTGAGGACCTCCACGCTCCAGGCCAGGAGACCCGCTCCCCGGCCAGGGATCTATGGCAGAGAGGGTGAGCGTGCGCCCGGGGCTGTGGCTCGTGTGGGGTCCCAGCTGAAGCGAGGCAGGAGTGCCGTTGTCCCAGGGAGAGCTGGAGGTGCCCGAGCCAACCCTCCCCGCTGCGCACCACGCGCTGGGATGACCAGAGCAAGTGGTGGGTTCCCACCTTGGGTCCTCTTGATGTAGCTCAGCAAGAGGGGTTGGGAGAGCAGAACAGCGTGAGATGCGGGCACGGTCCCGCAGCCCGAGAGTGTGATCCAGCCTCGGCCTCCTGAGTTGTCCCATTTTATTTCAGACAGTGGTAGTTTTGGTCTGCTGCTTACTGGGGGTGCAGCTGCTGTGGGGTTTTGGAGCAGCCTGCGGAGCCCAGTGCCAGTGCTGGTGCCAGCACCAGTGCTGTCCCTGCTCTGGTGGGCCAGGCAGGTGGCACCGGTGTCAGCTGAAGCACGCTTTCTGCGTGGCAGCTGCGCCTCTGCATACGCAGACCTTGACCTAACTCAGTGGACTCATAAAATTCAGGCTTGAGTAGTGATATAAACATCACTAAACCCAAAGCAATTTGTACCCAGTCTAACCAGCTGTAAGCACTCTGGATTGTCAGCGGTCTCCACAGCAGAGATGAGGAAAATGGCAAAAGTGACTTTCACATTTTAATTTCTGATCATTTTATCTGTCAGGCCCCCTGTGACAGGTTCTGACTTACCGAGGCTTTACTGGCAACGTTTATTTCAACGGTTCAACCATTGGTGTTAAATATAAATAATGATTATTATTTGTGTTCTAGTAAGCTTTGTACAGAAATTCATTACAGAAATAATTAGGTTGGGGCCAGCTGGCATTGTCCGTTTCAGTGGAGGAAGGCAGGTAGGCGTTTGTGTATCAGCGTGCCTGTAGATACTCTCCCCTGCGGTGCCAGGGAGCCGGTGGTGGGACAGCATTGCTGTAACAGCAGGTATTTGGTGCTGAGTTTTATAAAATACTCGAGACGATGGCCGTAATAAAAGATGTATTGCTCTCTGCAATTTGCCAGCTTTTCATGTGCACTTTCCAGTGCTTTTCAGATGCTGTCATACCCTGACAGCTTCACAGTCCTGTATTTAGAAAATAAAAACAGGGCTGCATTCTTGATAAATGACTCCCATGTGCAGCGGAGAGAAAGAAAAGGCCTGGCTGGGTAGCACTAACACCAAATTCATCTCACTGACACTACTGGCTCAATTTAAATTTGTCGCATAAATGGTAGGTGGAAATCAAGCCTTTGGGAGAGTAAGATAGCTTTTAAAGTTGGCTTATATGCCAACTGCATTTAGTGCTTCCAAGTTTTATGGTTTTGCATTATCACACGTAGTGTGCTGACAGCATGTCCTGGAGACACAGCGTAATAAAACTGGCTTTGTTGATCCTTGGACACATGCATACAGAAGAACACTGAAGTAGTAATAAAGTTATATTACATCTGTGTTGGTACTTGCAAGTCAGTGCTAGAATGCTGTATAGAGCTTTAATGTGCGCGGTTTGGGGATAATTTTGAAAAAGTGGAGAAACCAAGAAGAATTATAGGCTGAAGGATTAGAAAACAGGCCTTTTGCTGAGAAATTCAGGTTACACAGCTTACCAAGGAGAAAATTTAGGATCAGAATTTAAAAATGCAAGTATGGAAGAGAGTTGGTTAAGGACTGGTGTTTGAGCTAGCACACCAGGGTATAATAAGGTTCAGTAACTAAGGGGTTGACAAAGCCTTGGTTAAGTAGTTGCAGCAATTATTATCCTACCAAACAGAAAAACATGTTTGACTTATTTCTAATCAGAAACAGGACTCTCTAGCCATGGAAATGTCTAAATTGGAAGGGCAGAAACCCAGCCCTTATATGGTTCTGAGCCATTTAAATGGCCAGACGAGAAGATCACAAGGATTGCTGCCCTGCGGAAATGCGCCCTGGAGATCTGGGTGCTGGAGGGAAGGTGTGGGGTCACCAGGGGTGTCAGGTAAATCTCACACTTATATGTAATGAGGTCAGCTGGATCTTGGGGAAGAAAAGCAGCCAAGGCAGAAGCACCTGTGAGCAGAGCAGAAAGCCGAGAGAGAACAGGTAGTGCCACTGTCGGAGACAAAAGCTTGGAGAAGCAGCGGCCCCCGACTGCAGGGATTGCCAATTTGTGCTATTCCTCTCACTTTTGAAGACAGCACAGCACAGGCTTTGTGTAAGAACACTTGTTCATTCCCAGGCAATATCATCTTTGCAATCAGCAGCCATGGAAAGTTCATCATCACAGGGTCCAGCATCAGCCCTTCTCTCTAGTGCCAGGAAGGCTGTGCTGGGACAGGCAGAATGGGAACTGCCTTTTCCTGGGTCTTTTTCCCTAAATTCTGGCTATTAGTTGCTGTCGTAGAGAGGATGTTGAGGCAGGCAGATAGACAGACAGACAGAACTAAGCCTGCTAGCTTGCATAGTGCCTCTTCATAAAGATCTAGCCCTCCACCAAAGCTTCGTACTCAGTGTTTGCAATCCTCAACCTTGCAGGAGAGTGCGACGGTGTCCCTAAGCCACGATCCCATGGTGATAAACCCGTGATAATGCGTCCCCCCGTGAGACCTCCGGACCCACCATGCAGGACTCCTGTCCCTCCGAGACTGGAGCAGAGGCCGGATCTGATAGCAGGAACAGCAGAAGAGATGCCTTCATCCGTGTAAGTCAGCAGTCCTCCAAGGCACACGGTACCCAGGATGGGGAGCTCGGCCCAAGGGAGCTGCCGGCACCCGGGGGCTTGGGGAGTGTGCGGGGGGACGAGGTCAGTCGGGGTGGGAGGAGTAGGAGCTGTTGTCACCTGCCAGGAATTTTGGAAGAGGAAGAGGAGAAATACCATGTTGGTTTCCAGCGCTGGTAGTGTACAATGGCTGGAGCCTGTGGACATCCTCTTCAGTATTGATGCAAGCATGGGTTTGAACGTGATGTTGGACAAGCTGTGCTGAGGGCAGGGCCTGGGAGGGGAGCGTGGTCATAACAAAGGCAGACATACGCAGGAAAAACAAAGCTCTGAACCTTCTCAAGTACAGCCCTGGGGCTGAGCTTTGTCCCATCACCTTCTCTGCTGGTTTTCGTGTCAGTGAAGCTGGAGAGCCCCTCCATGCCTGGCTCTGAGCAAGCCTCTCAAATGAGATGCTTCCCCGGGAAGGACAAGATCCAGCTTGGATCTCTCATAGGGAAACTGGATGGAGTTCAGCTTCATCATCAGATTTCTTTTAGATTTTAAAGAGACAGAAATCCCGTCTCTTTCAATGGCAATTAAAAAAAAGAAAAAAGGGTGACTAAATACACGGGGATCTCAGCCCAGCATCCAGGACCAGTTGGTCGGGAGGCTGTAACCTGGGTGCTGCTGTGGAGTTTGTTGCTGCTGCACATCCAGCAAAGATGCACATTTCTTTCCCCTGCCATCCGAGCAGGGCGGCACCCCAAGTCTGTGCTGACCCCTCACCCAGTGCTCTGCCACTGCGCCGCAGCCCTGGGGTGCGCGGGGGCCACCCTGCGGGACCTCACCCTGCCCATAGTGACACGAGGTGCAAAACCATTTGTCACGAACTGAAGTGCCAAATGGTTAGTGTACTGTGGAAGCCACTCAGTGACCATCTCCGGCAGTGGTCCTGGGGGAAGCGCCTGCCATGGGAGAGCTCCCGAGTTCACTCTGCGTGGGCCCTGCTCTCTGCAGAGACCACCCAATGAAGCCACACTGTGTAGATGATCCAAGTCCTGCGTTTTCACTCCCTAGCCCAGCAAAGGTGCCGTGAGGTTCGGCTCTGCACCTGCAGGGCAGGAACAGGCCTTGTCTTTGCTCTCCTGAATCACTTGTTAAAACTTTTCTTTCTATGAGGACACTTGAAAGCTAAATATGAAGCAGGCAAAAACTGAAAGAGAGGTTGTAAAAAGTGATGGATGCAGGTTTATAAACCAGCACGTAGGATTCCATGTGAGAGCATGGAAATAAGCAGTCTAGCTAGAAGCGATAAAGGCTGCCTGGCCAGGGCAGTGTGAAGGCAGAGGGGAATGGAGCTGGCAGCAGGAGGAGCTGCCTCAACAGAAAAGACATCGTTAGAAGGTGATTGTCTTAGTGTCTGCTAATGCTGCTCTTCTTTTCCCTGGCACAGATGAGATCTAATTAGCAAATTGCCTTATCAGATAACTGGAGTGACCTCTCTTGTTCTCTTTGCAGAGTGGCCTCTAGGACAAAGTTCTTTGAGACAGCTTCCCGAAGAACAAGCAAGTAAGCCTGGCACTGGGAAGTTGGCATGTAAATAAAAGCAGCCCTGCTGCGTAGGGTGCTCCCTCTGAAGCGGAGTGAGTCACCTCGGGAAGCCCCAGCCTCAACCTTTCTTGCCTCTCGTACTTGTGGGCCGAAGATGGGTCTCAGCTAAAATGCTGGAACTAAACAAAGAGCACAAAGCGTAAAATCCAGATACAGACTTGATAAGTTAAATGTAAATCTGCTAAGTAATACGCATACCTATGGATTGCTCTTATCATGTGTGTGAATCTAAGTCAGCAGTAGCGCACTTTGTATTTGCTTCTCAGCCTTTGCAAAGAGCAGAGATAACATCATGAGAGAGTTGAGGAGGGCTGGTTAGATTGCAGCAGCTGATCAGAGATGTGAGACCAGAGAGTGAATGGTTCTACACACAACTTATCCGTGAGCATAGCTCAACCGCAGAGAAGTACGGTGTGATGGAGCAGTAGCTTGGGCACTGAAGCCTTCGGGCTAGGCTGGGACAGCAGGGCTTTGAATCGCAAGCATTGTGCTTTGTGGAAGCAGATTTCACTTCTAATAATAGCTGCTCAAATAAGCTTCAGCTTCCCGCTTTTAAAGATCACCGACCTCTGCCAAAAGTGCGAGCAGGTTTGCATGCAGGTCTGATAAATGTTGTCTGCTAGTGTTGCCAGTGAGTTCACTTGTTACATTGAAAAATATATCCCTGACCTGACTGTTACCCAGCCCCGTATTTAGGTTTATGGATCTGTGTTTGAGCTTGTTTATTGCATTAATTATTTCTTTTTCTGTATTCTTCTCCTTCCTTATATACAGTTCTTCATCACCACAAGGCAGGATCCCAGGTGATGAGAGCTGAGGCTAAAGGTACGTGTTTATGACAATAAACCAAAAGCACACATCCAGCATAAACTCAGCATTTCTAGGGTGGGGAGAGTCCAGTGGAGGCAATGGGAATCTCAACAGAAAGATAAGGAGAAAAATAATGACTAGAGGTGGGCCATGCTCTTTGTTGGGGGTGGTAGTATGGCAGGGTGGAGTAAATCAGCCTGCTCTGCCCTTCCTGAGCCTCCTCGCTGCAGCGCTCGGGGTAAGTGTGAAAGCTATGCGAACAGTGGTGCCGAGATCTGGGTTTGCTCTGGTTGGGGTTTTGCCATCGCTGATGAATTTACACTGCTGCATAAAGCATGCTGGTTTTCTTCTTCTAGGCATTGTAACCACCTCAGCCCAGCTGGACCCAGGAGATTTTCTGTTCCTGTGAAACAGATGTGTCACAGCTAAGACTTTCCCAGTTCCAGTGCCCCTGGAGAGCAGCTATCTTACTGGACGATAATTTCAGAGCATGCTGTCACAAGCGGCTCAAGAAATTAGAAGAGAGGGAGATAACGTTGGAGAGAAGACCCTACCCACACGTTTGTGTTGAACTATTCCCAGTCCTTCCGCCACTCCTCTCTGCGCAAGCTGTGAAGGATGCTCATGTGTGCCCTTGCAGGTGACTGGCTGTGTTTGCAGGGCTGGCTGAGCACCGATGGGCTGCGGAAGGGACAGCGGAGGATGGGAGTGGCCGTTTACCTGCTCACTTTTTGGGAAATGCGCCTTGGCAAGGCTGACCTTGGACAGACATTGGAGTCAAAACGCAAGGGGCTGACTCCCCATGCTTGGATGCAAGGGTAGAATGACTGGAGTTTGGGTTGGCCACCCCTTGCCGTGAGAAGCTCCCTCCTTTATGTTATGTTTTCCTCGCTCATTAAGCTATAGTGTGTTTTTCAGTGTGTAAGGAGAGCAGCGTATGTTATGGGAAACACTGCTTGTGCTAAGGCAGGCAGGACAGGAATTTGGGGGACCATTGTGCTTAGCTCTGCGGGATGTCTCTTCATCTTCTCCCTGGCATAAGCATGCCCTTGTCCTGGGAAACCGCGCTGGCAGACGCGGCCGTGCCAGGGGACTTTGCCTGAGCGGGGACACATGCCCTGCCTGCAGGTCAGCTTTCCGGGCAGCCCCGGTCTTGTCAGCAGCCTCCAAGAGTGCAGCTGGGAGAAGGAGGTGGCAAGTTCTCCTCCTCCTCCTCCCATGTGAGCCTCTCCCACCAGATCTGCTTCCCACAGGCCCCCCAAAAAGTCTCTGTCCTGGGATTATTCTGGTGGGCCAGCACAGAGGAGGCGAGGAACTGAAACTCGCTGAATATGGGTAAAAGCCCACCTTTTTTCTAAGAGGCACCCAGTTTCTTGTTTGCTTGTTACGTTAATTTCCAATCCAAGAGATGTCCATCTCTTTTGCTCAGCAGCAGCCGTGTAGATGATGCTCTTTAGTCTGGAAGGTTTCTCCTAGCCAAGACCGCCCCTAGTACCCCTCTTAACAGTAGAGGCTTATTTGTGGTACCGGCTGACACTAGGGCTCAGTTCCTGAGCTGTAGCATTTACCTGTAAATAGGCGATGAGCAGCTTCCCTGCTTCCTCTCACCAGCCCAAAGGCAGCTTCCCTATTTTGAATGATTTTCCTTGGGTGCTGGGAGCATTCCCAAACCAGTGGCCAAACATCCCCATTTGCTGCTTCCCGGGTGCTCCCTCCTCTTGAGCGCGCTTTGTGTCCTGCCTGGCGTGGGTTTGCCGGTGGGATGCTGCCGCGGTCCTTCCCGTGCTGTCTCCGGACACTCGCCTTGTGTGTGCATCTAGCGCCTGTCTGCTCTATCGCTGAATGTAATTCTGGCGTTCACTGTACACACATGTGTCGTGTCAATGGTGCTTCTCCTCCCTCGGGCTTTGGCAGTGCCCCAGCTGCTCCTTCCTGTACTCCTGCTTTGAGCAGTGGCACATTAAAGTGGCTTTAAAGAAAAAAAACAAACCAACCAACCAGTGATATCAACACCTAGACTGTATTACGCACACTGGCATCTCAGGGCTTTGGAAAGCTACGGTGAGCCCTTTCTGCTGCACCCTCCTGCGAGCGTCCGGGAGGCGTGAGCAGCACCGAAACAGCACATCATGTTTTTCTGATCAGGTATCTAAGAGAGCAAGTAAGGCTGTGAGCCAGCGAGTCTGAAGGAGGCAGAGAGGTGCCCTGACCAGCCCAGAATGGCGGTGATTGCTGGGAAAGCCTCTCCAGCAGCCAGGCAGTGGAGGCCCCTGGTCTTCTACTGCAGGCAGGCACTGGTGCCCGAGCTTGCCCTTTGGTGGCTTTGTCACCTCTTGGGGTGGCTGTCCTGGAGGTGTAAGGTCAGTAGTTCCTCCACAGGAGTCCAGCGTTTCCCAAAACGCCTTCCCCTTTTGGGGCTGTGCATTGAGGACCCCTCCAGGCTGTCGGTTTGGGAAGCACTTGGGCTTCCACAGACACTGGTGCCACATGGTGGCACTCCCCACGCTGCATGTGGATGCTGCGCAGTGCTGGCACCCACAGTACCCGTCCCGTTGGAATCGGGGGCTGTTGCATCCCCCACACCGCTCGTGTACAGTCAGCCTCGTGCTCGCTGCCCGCCGCAGATCCTGCGGGACAGAGCTGGGGTCCGTGGGAAGAAAGAAGTCCAAGGGAGTTTGGTTTTAAGTCTGACATTGTGAACAATGGAAGGGAGCAGCTTATTAGAAATGTATTTCATTGTGTCATTTTAAAGTCATTTGTCATGTGTGTGCCTGTGCTGGTTTTTCCTCCTCTGTGCACACAGCTGAACGCTGGGGACCAACAGTGGAGCGGTGGTTTGGTTGTGCTGGTGGAGGGCTGTGGGGCACAGGCACTGCTGCCAGTGCCACTGGAGTGACACAGCTGGGAACAGGGGATTCACCCTGTGCAGCGCGGCAGGGCCCCCACACATCAGCCATCGGAGCCGTTTTGTCATGTTAAAAGCATAGGTTACTTCAAGTGTTTATAAAGTTTCCATGAAGTAAAAAAAGAAGAGTCCAAGTGTGGTTTTTTCTCTTCTTCGAGCAACCCCCAGTGTTGCACAGGCTGTAGCCGTCCTCTGCTGTGCAGATCCCACTGCTCGGGTCGCACGGGTAGCGCAGGACCCATCCCAGCACCGGGGGGATGCAGCCAACCCGCCCCGTGCATAGCCAGGGCACACGAGCGTGGCTCTGGTGAGTGGGTTTGCGCAGGGGTGGGTTGTTCTGCCTGTTACAGAGAGGCATGTTTGACACTACGTGTTTTTTAAACGTTTTCTCATTTTTAACTTAAGCTGCCTGATTCCTGTTCAGCTGCCTCTGTCAGCATAAACACCTTTCTGCTTATTTATGATTATTGCAGACACAACACCAGCTTCTATCCAGCATCCTTTTCCCCTCCTCACATCTGTTTTCCCATCCCTCTCAACTCTGACGTTGTGACATTGTGCACCAGCATTTGCTTTTCAGCTTCTTGCTTTTATTTAACGAACAGACCTCTCACAGGAGAAAACAGGGTTCTGTCTTAAATGGGAGTCTTGCAGCCTGATTTTGGGCCTGAATTTATGGAGAAGTGCCCGACTGAGGTAACCACACAGGAGGTCACAGCAGCGTGCGAGGGGCCAGAAGAGGGAAGGTGTTCCCGGGGGAAGCGTGGGGTGGGCGAGCTGCCCCCACCGCTCAGCAGCCTGCACGCTCTGCTTCCCTCCCCGAAGAGGCGATGCAGCCTCTTTCTACAAGATTTCCTAAATACACCCTTCGCTTCTTTGTTGAGGGTTGTTTTGTTTTGGTTTTTACCCTAATAATGTGGTGGAAAAGGCTGCAGCTCAGGAACCGCTCAGGCAGTCTGAAATGAATGAATGAAGCTCTGGTGT
>NW_009647444.1:1012887-1023707 GCF_000708025.1 Charadrius vociferus
CTTTTTAGGATGCCAATCACTGTGTTCTTCTCAGTATCCTTGTGGCAATTACTGTGTACCATCCCAGCCCTGGTTCAAGGGTGCTGAGCTTTGCAGCATGAGCTCCAGGTTTGCAGACTTGGGGCAGGTCTATGCCTTGCCCCAGCTCCGGGACTCCGAGCAAGCGCCCGGCTGGGCATTATCCCCGCAGAACATGGTCCTGCCTTCCCATTCCCCATCCAGCATCGCGGCGTGGCGCCTGAGACCCCGCTTACAGCAGCGGGAGCAGTCCCCGGCAGCGGCACGCAGTGCTCCATGGCTTCCCCGAGGGACAGCTGGACATGGGGTACCTGTCCCCCGCAGCACCCCCAAACCACTGCAGACTTCTTCCAGCCTCGGGCATCGCTGGCGCCCGTTTAGCCCCTGTACCATCCGCCGCAGGGCGCAGGAATGGAGCAGGAGTCCCCGAAGCACCTTCCCCATGGTGCACGATTTACAGCACTCGGTGCATTTTGACAGTCTTGGCCTTTCTTCTCGTGCCAAAGGATAAAATCACTCTCCTGGCAGGCAGCACGGGTGAAATGCCATGCTCCGCCGTTAGCGGTGGGCGAGTGCTGGCCAAATCACGAAGTTCATGCATGAGGCTCATGGCATGCAACATGCAATGCTTCCTTTGCTCCCTTTTTGTTTTTCCCCGTCTCTTCAGCTGGAAAGACTAATCCTAATAAAGTAAGCTGGCAAGAGCCTGCAGTTCCGATCAAATTCCTGCAGCCCCGATCAAATTCCTGCAGCGCCCGGCAGGCCGGGGAGCCTGGCAGAGAACTTCTCCTCACCTCCTCCGGCCTCGTGTGCAGCGCGTTACAGCGTGAGCGCTCGCAGGGCTCAGAGGGTGAAACCGCTCCCTCGCAAGGGTTCGGATGAAACCTGTCGTTAGGAGAGCTCAGCGCGTAGGTGTCTGCTCAAGGATCGGCACGGCCGTGGGGTGCGCCTTCTGGCATGGGGCAGGAGAGGGGCCAAGGAGGGCAGGAGCGGGCAGGGAGCTCCAGCTGGCACTGGGACATCGCCTGGAGATGACAACATGTGTGTCTGTGTCCTTTTATAAATTACCCTAATCCCATCTTAACCACAGCTTGGTTTTCATTAACCCCCCGAGCAAGAATACAGGCTGCAAGATCTCATGTCTTTCATAATTAGAAACCATCTCCTGATTTTAATCCGGAGAGTACGTGGGGCTGCTATTGCTGAGTTACCTTCAGGGTACTGAGGGACGGGGTGCAGGTTTGTCAGCGACAGGGAAATGGTGACAGCGAGATGGGACCTGGGTCGTGTGCTGGGAGCGGTGCAGGATGGAGGGGAAGGCTGAATGAAGCATGCAGGGGTGGGCGGGTGTGGGAGCAGCCCCCATCTGCCCTCCCATCACTTGTCCAGGTCATGCTGCGGCTGCGGTACCGACCTGTGCCCAAAGGGTTCATCGCAGCCGCAGCTGCCACCGTGGGCACCGCAGGGCTGGCAGAAAATCTCAGTGATTCAGCTGGAGCCGCTCGGGCTCTGGGCTCGCCGGTTAAGTATGAAACTCTTCAAACCCAGAACTAACAACAGATCCTTGTTAAAGCTGGAAAAAACAAACATCAGCGTCAGGGAGCAGCAGCTGCCCCACGGGGGAGGTGGCAGTGGGTGCAGCCCCACGCGTGACACCCACCACCGGGCACCTACCAGGGGCACATCCCACCCTGCTCCAGTGCCCGGGACCATCCCCCGCCTGGGATGGACACAGGGTCCCGATGCCCAGGTAACACGAACTGAAGCAGCAGCTTGAGGACTTTTTTTATTTTTCTTTTTTTCTCCTGGCTCCTTGTTTCTCTGAAGTTTCATTTTGGGTTTGTAATTTTTCCAGGGATGGATGCCTTGAAAACGACAGTGTTTCAGGGAAACAAACTGTTTTCTTTTCTATTAGCCCTTGTAGTAAATGATTACAGATTGAAACCAGCACCAAGGCACTGTCCCAACAATTCTGGTGTCCCAACCCACAGGTGCATGGTTTGCTTTCTTAAGGAAAACGTTTTGATTTCATCTGAGCAAGAAAAATATTTTCCAGCATAAGTAAAACTTTGCTGGTTTTTACACAGAAAAAAAGATATCAAAACAAGGTTTCAAAGCTTAAGACTGGGCCTCAGTGAGGACTTCCCAGAGGAAGAATTTGGAGAGGTTAAAGGCACACTTCAGTAGACACATCTATATGATAAATTTAGAATTGAAATGTACTTAGTGGAGCACTGACATCTTAAATTTATGTGCTGCACAGAGAGCCATAAAGGCACAGGAATCCACCCACGCAGGACTTCTTGCAAGATCAGAGTCTTAGTTTTAAGCTCCATAATTCTCTCTGGCCCAGCCCACTCCACAATTAACCAGCTGAATGCTCTGATTTAGGACCAGCTTTCTACACCGGACGTTTTCTTGGCAACAGTCAGAAGTATTACTTGGCCTATACATCCATAAATCAAGGGTCGGGCCACCAAAAAAAATCCTGCTATTGGCTTAAAAAAATCAGGAGATGCTTTGAACCAGTAAAAGCTGTGATATTTTCTATTTTCCTTATATTTTCAGAAGTTTGTGGAAGAAGTGCTTTGACAGCCTCCATCGGAATCTGTGAGAGAGCTCCTAAAAGGCAGAAGTTCAGAAGATTCTTGAAATCATATATAAACCGCTGCCATTCCCATGGAGGCTTAGGGAATTATACCTCTTTCCCCCCGCAGTGCTTTGCCCCCCAGAACCTCCGTCCCCCCACAGGTCTGGCATCCTTTGCTCTGCGTCCTGCACACCCCGCTCCCTCCCCGGTGCCTCGGCCCTGCGGTTCATCCCAGCATCGTTCTGCCGCGCCATGCCTCTGCGGTCGCTCTGCTCCGGCAGGGACAGGACACGGGGCACGCAGAGCCCTGCTCGCCCTCTCCTTGGCATCTACCCACCGGCGGCGGTGGGAGGCGGCGGCAATTTTGGGTAAGGAGCAAACCCCAGAGTTGGCTGACATTCCTCATGTCAAGAGCACACAAGTCGGCGTGACCCCGGCTGAGGTCTGCGGCTGCTGCGTGAGCCACCGGAGCCCGGCGCACACGGAGGGCAGAGCAGCTCCCGGCGCCTCTCCCGGCTGTGCACGGTGCTGTTTGCTCAAGTCAGGCGGGATGCAGGAGGTGCCAAGTGTGCCAAGACACGAACTTCAGGTGGAACAACCAAGTTTCTGCTGGCTCGAGCATCCCTCCAGTGAAGCAGCCGTGCCTTCTCCGCACTGGATGATCCTCGCCCAGTGCACCACATACTGGTGCTACTGATGGGATCCTCTGAGAGGTAACGCCACGTGCAAGCAGCCCCTGCCCCTTCCCTGCTGCTCCCCGGGCAGGGATGGGGTGAGCTGCAGGGGCGGTCAGGAGCTGCCCCGCAGAAAAGGCAGGTACGAAAGAGGGGCCAGAGCCCGGGTGTCCCCCCTGGAGCTGCCAGCCCGGGGGCTGCTGCAGCCGGACTGGGCAGGACATGCATCTCCTCGTCACAGACATGGTGAACCTGATGACTTTGCCCCAGTTCAGCAGCGCATGCTGGCAGTGTATGCTGCCAGCATCGTTATCCAGCTCCACGCTTTTCCGACAGTTAGGAGGATTTCTGTGTGAAGCTGGTGTGTGCACACATAGCAAAAAAACCCCAAAATAAATAATAACAAACCGCCCCAAAAGCCTCGTAGCAGAGGCTCGGCATGGACAGCGTATTGCTGCACTCCCACGCCGGCTGTGAGCTGCTCCCCTGTTGAAACCTGCACCTTAAAGCACTTCGTGGTGCTCCCACAGGGGTTCAGGATGCACTGAGCAAACTGCTGCAGGAGCCCATCACTGCCTGCGCCCGGGGCTCGGGCGCTGCCGGGGGCTCTGCCGCAGCCCTGATCACAGCCCGGGTACCGGAGCGGGGCGGTGGGACGGCTGCAGCCAAGCTCCAGGTGAAGCCCGGGGTTTTAATTAGTCTGTCCCGGAGGGAGCTGCAAAAACTCAAGTTACACAAATTGGAGAAACTAAACTAAATTTAAAGGACTTTCATAATAAACAATGAATTTGCTCATTACCAGGCCGTGTGGCCTCAAGCATGCCATCCCATTCAGCCTCTCTCAGCTGGGAGTCCTTTACCACCCCAGTTTGTACAAACAGCAGTCTGGGGCCATTGTCTG
The DNA here is from genome assembly GCF_000708025.1 of Charadrius vociferus. NCBI lineage: Eukaryota > Metazoa > Chordata > Aves > Charadriiformes > Charadriidae > Charadrius > Charadrius vociferus. The sequence goes on from NW_009647444.1 coordinate 1,017,071, forward strand.
CAATTGCTTTCTTTAAATAGGCCATAGGCAGTTTGAGACCGGTGGAGAGCTAACGTCCTGGTGGCTCCTGGTCCTACTTCTGGTCTTCGACTGGGCTAAATAAGTGCTGTAAGGTATCATCAGTCTCAGGACAGTTTGACGGATGGATTCTGCATCCTTCGTGCGCTGCAGAGGCACGACACCTGCATGGCCTGGGCTGCGTGCGCTGGCACCAACTTGCCGGCCGGCACGGCTCTGCTCCCACACCGCTCGCTGAGCCCAGTTTGGTGATGGGGATGAAGGGGCTGCCCAGGCCAGCGGGGACAGAGATGGTGACTGCAGCACGCTGGGGTTCCCCGCAGTTGGAATGGGTTTGGGCTGTGCTGCTGAGTGAGGTCCATCCACATCTCCTGACATAATCCAGCGTGCAGAGCATCTCCCTCTGCCACCCACCTTCTGGTGCAGCCTTAGAGGGTCAGTGCAGCCCAAACCCTGATACAACTGGAAGGCACACAGGGAAACGGTTGCCAGTGCAGCTGTGTCAGTGTGCGCAGCGCTCCCAGGACCCCCGGGGAGGTAAAGCACTATTGAAATGTGTGTTTAAAGCAACTCGTTACTGTTTCAGGAAATGGAACAATTTTTCTGTTTTAAAAAATTTCCCACTGGCTGTTCTAAGGACAAAGGCAAGGAAACGGCTTTAAAGCACGCAGCCATTTTAGGGCTGCTTGACATGAGATGTTTTCAGAAGGAAAAAAAAAAAAAAAAAAAAAGCAAGCACAAGGCTTGATCCCTCACTCGGCCTCTGCAATTCCATCCCATCCTGCAGCAGACGGGCCCCCTGCCAGGCACAGCCTGCTGCTCCCCGCTGCTTCATCGGGAGACGCAGCCCCTGATGGAGTCTTTCAGAAAAGGTCCCGCTGCATTCGTTATCGCAAAGGTCCAGAAAGGGCTCCCGGCAGCCTGCCTGGGACAGGGGCTATTTGCTAACCGGGCCAGGAGGGTTAGGGCCAGCGGTCTGCAGAGATCTCAGAAAAATGTACCTGGCAGCGTGAAGTGGAGCTCTGCAGCCCTCTTAGACCTCCCAGCAAGTCCTCTTCCCTGCTGAAAAGTGTTGCTTTTTCTAAATTGAATGGTTAATGTGGCTGTTAAGTGGGTTTCTGCTCCAGAGCAAGAGCGCTGCCAAGGACAGAGCACTTGGCTGGAGCGTTTGTCCTTTCCCCCTGGAGGGTGGGCTGCCCTGAGCCCCCCGAGCCCCCCGTCCCCTCCGGGATGGAGGGCTGGGGCAGCTCTCCCCTGGCTCAGGGGACCGTGGCTTCACCCGGCAGGAGCTGTGCATCCCGCATCCCTTCGGGCTGCCCGAGCCCTGGTCTGCCTGCGCAGCAGATTGGGGAGGGCTTGGACTTTGCTCTCCTGCAGTCACAGCAGAGATGGAGACACCCAAGCACCAGCCATTGCCCTGAGGACAACTCGGAGAGCCCAATGGTGCCCTGCTTGTGGTCCCCGGCCCCTGCTCGGCTGGCACAGAGCATCCTGGCCTCGGCTAGAGGCGATGCTGCGGGGCAGAGCCGGGCCAGCCCTGCCAGGGCTGGTGGCAGAGAGCTCGCAGCTTCCCGACCGAGGTGCTGGGTGCCCAGCAGCCGCACCACCTCCCCGCCAGCCCAGCTGGGAGCCGGGCAGTGCCACAAGCAGCAAAGAGGAGGAAAAGTGTCTTTTTTTTTTTGCATGACAACCTTCATGAGATTTCATAGGTGTGTCTCTTCTCCCTCTGCTTCTCTCTGTATAGAAACATGTCACCCCGAGACGCCCCTCGCCAACACAAGTGTCATGCTTGGTTGCCCGGGCTCTTCACTCGCCCACCCTGGAGCCCCTCCACACCGTGTCTCCCTTGCCCCGTCTTCTTCCTCTGGCTGGGGAATGATGAACGGCTGTCGGAGCCGATGGGCCAGTGATGGGGGCAGCGTGGCACGGGCAGCTCTGCAACCTGGTCAGGAGGCAAACGAGCCCCGCAGCCCTTGTTTGGTGTGTGTCTGAGCAATGAGAAGGATCTCCCAAAAGACAGACCAAAGCGACACTGCCAGCTTTATCTGGACACCTCGTGCTCTGAATTCAGAGCCAGGGCAGAGAGTTGATGAGTTCCACCATTATTAGTATCAGAAGCTGTCCCTGCCAGGCGTTCACTGTCTTACGTGGGCGTGCTCGCCGTTGGCGGAGAGCAAGGACGTACGAAGGAAGATGTTGGCTGAACCCATCCTGGACTTGCACACCATGATCACCTTCTCCCTCATGGTAGCTGGACTTTCTTTGGAGAGATTGGTGCCGTTCAGTTGGAGAGCAGAGGCTTCTCCCAGGGCTTCTCTCAGCACAAGTGCCGGCACCGTGCCGGCGAGGCGGCAGTCCCCAGCCCTGCCAGCCTGCACGGCTCACGCGCTGTTAGAAACCAACAGGGGTATCAGCAGTGTCCATGTGATCTGTAGGTCACGGTGAACATTGTGGCAGATGGATGCATGACGTGCAGCAGAAATGACTGGAGCATAACAGAGCAAAACGTCCCTGCCAGCGTTCACTGTCTTACGTGGGCGTGCTCGCCGTTGGCGGAGAGCAAGGACGTACGAAGGAAGATGTTGGCTGAACCCATCCTGGACTTGCACACCATGATCACCTTCTTCTCCCTCATGGTAGCTGGACTTTCTTTGGAGAGATTGGTGCCGTTCAGTTGGAGAGCAGAGGCTTCTCCCAGGGCTTCTCTCAGCACAAGTGCTGGCACCGTGCCGGCGAGGCGGCAGTCCCCAGCCCTGCCAGCCTGCACGGCTCACGCGCTGTTAGAAACCATCAGGGGGATCAGCAGTGTCCATGTGATCTGTAGGTCACGGTGAACATTGTGGCAGATGGATGCATGACGTGCAGCAGAAATGACTGGAGCATAACAGAGCAAAACTAGTTCAGATGAAGTGAACTTGCCCTTTTGGCCAGACCCAATCCTCTGCAGACACTCAGACTGATGTCCTTACTGTCCTCATACAGGCAAATACTGTGCAAGCCACACAAGGCTGGAGCCCATTAAAAGGACAGAGGCCGGCGTAAGACCAGGAGAGGAGTAGCCACGTGAAGGACGGTCTGTCACCCCATTTCGTGTTGGACTGGCAGCTCCTCAATGTCCTAGGGGACGCTGGTGGCCAGGTAAAAGTTTGATGGGGGACACAGGGACTAACATATTGCCAGGTATCTGAGACAGCACCGCAGCCCATGAACGGCGGGGGATTTTTCAATGTCAATTAAGGGTGAATTTTGAAAATAACACATTCATTTTTAACCGTGACTCAAATAGAGGGACAGGAGCAGATTCTCTGCAGATGACTAAGCATGACGCTACTCCACATGGGCAAGGCTTTCTGTACGGCTAAGTACATTGTGCTTTCAGCTTGTGGGGTATCGGTACATGTACCACTGCTGTGCAATTATACACTAGACATTGCCAGCTATTTGTGGACTGCTGAAGTATTATTTTTTTCCCAAGCTCTTTAGTTTGTCTCACAGTGAAAAAAATCTTGACCCTGTGCAGTATTCACATCTGTGCCTTGAATTAAAAAGTGGGCTGATAAGCAGTCTTTTTTATTACTTGGGGAGCACAGGTCAATTTTATAAAGAAGTTCCAGCAGAATGGATTTACAATTGCTCATAAAGATACTGAAAACAACAACAGAAGGAGGAGGACACTGGCCTTTATTAGCTCCTTGCTTTGAGAAATACATTAATCAAATGAAATTCAATTTAAAAGACCCAAAGAGGCATAGATGAAAGGATTAGTCAATTGATGTGTAAATGAATTAACAGTTCAGACATGTGATTAATAGCAAACTCCGACTGTGAAAAACAGCCTATGAAGGACCCAACATAGACTCATCCACTGAAAAGGACCCACTTATTCCTGGCACCTTCAATAGCTAATGTTCGTCACACCAGATAACGTTTTTCATGCACATAACTGAAATGAAAGCCAAATACACGCATTGCTCAGTGTTCCAACAAACGAGACTTTGTCTTTATCGTACTTAGAACAACAACAGATTTTAAGATTACAAAAAGAGCTGAACACCAAGCGTGAGGGTCTGCCCTGTGGCACAGCACAGGCTGAGGGCTTGCATGGGAACCAAGCACAGGCCAAAACAGTCAAAAAGTGAATATTTTAATTTCCCCTAGCATAGTGTAATTGGGTTTGTCTTTAGCCTGGATGCCAGACAGGCTCCTCTTTTTGGTTATGAGAAGAAGTGTCCTTCAGTCCCATACGGTGACTTTTGAGTCACAGTCGTCTCCTGGGCATCCTCCACCACATCACACTGGCCAACGCAGCGGATGTCACCGCTCTCCAGTCTCAATAATGTCATAACATAGTAGGTCTCTATTTTCCTTATTCAATGTAACCAGTTCCAATTTAAAAAAAAAAGAGGAGTGGCAACAAGCCAACTAACGTCCTTCTCTAGAAGCAGAATTTGGCCTCAGATGCTATTAATTTAGGCAAAATACTGCCATTTCTGAAAGGTGACTGAAAAAGACTAGTGTTGCAACTGCAATACAATTGCAGCCCCGATAAAATGATACGAGGATGCTTCGACCTCACTGCACATCTTGCAAAGGACAAAGGTTCGCAACGCAGCAGCAAAGTCCCACCGAGACAGGGCAACGGCTTTTTCCACGTCACGCGTAAGAACCTGAAGGCTTAGCCCTCGCCTTGGAACCGCTCGCCTTGGGACCAGGCCTAGGGAAATAAGCACATTCTTGTACCTGGAAGTCTTGCTGCCCATTCTGTAGCCTACTTGTTCTTTTCTTTTCGGCAATCCTGTGGTGTTTGCTTCAGGCCTTGACTCAGCTACGGTGAAACGAGCAATTGCAGAGACATTATGCTTTGATGCTTTCATGAATATAGCTGTGGGCTGGGAGTCCTCCCCAGGCAAAAAGGCACCAGCAATGAGCTTTTTGGCTTATTACAAAGAAAACAAAATATATCAATATAGAGAACTCTTTTTATTACAGAAACATGTTAACAAATAAAAACAGCATTAAATTGCCACAGAACACAAAATACCCGGCACAGAGAGCAGCTTATTATAAATTTGCTGTGGCTTTATGTGTGGTGCAGATATTTACTTTTTGAATCATGAGTGCAGGTTCCCCTGCCATTTTCAAAGGCAATGAGCAAAAGTCCCTCCGTGCTGCCTGGGAGCAGGTGAGCGAGCGTAGGTGGGCGCAGGGGGGGCTGCAGCCTGCGCCGTTCTCCTCCAGCCCCACGCCGTCCCCCCCAGGAACAGGCTGGAGCATCTTGCAGCAGGTTTCCATCCCCGCTGCCCCCGGGCAGCACGCACGGTGCCAGCCCTGCGGCACTGGTACCCGCTGCCCGTCCCCCTGCCACACGGGCACCTCGTGCAGCTGCCGGTGTCCGGGTACTCTGTCCTTCGATAACGGGCACCAGGACGCGACGGTGCAGAGCACGACTCGGCCAGTCGTTACGGTACAAGAAAGGGTTTCCGTGCTTCTAAAAGTCTACTTTGAAACAGTTAGAAAACAGCTACCACTCTACAATTCCAGGATTCTGCCCTAAAGTGCAAGGACACTTTGTGCGGTCAAAGGTGGCAGAAATAAAGGATGCTCTGTTGTCCCCCAAGTGCAAATACTATCCCTGTCTAACCAGAATCAGCTACAAGCAAGCTGGAGAAGCAGATACCGACAGCAGAAAAAAATATTAAATTAAAAGTTTCCATTAGTATTGGCACATACTGACTCATCTCCTGAAGAAGATTTCATTGCAATCAGTGTGCAATCAGAAAAGAAAATCTCTTAGAGCATTATATTAAATAGAGATCTTCAGCAATATAAAAACGGGGCATGCCTTTTTTTTTTTAATATATATATATATGTTTAACATATATTATGTTATTGAAACATCTAGGGAGAGAGATCAGTAAGTGGACCGACAGCCGCATGTGGCAGGGAGCTGCAGAGAGAGCCCGTGTTGGCACGTGACTCTGCAAGGGAGGCCAGCTCTTCCCTCTGGCTGGGAGGCAGGTGACACCTTGGGTACCACCTCAGCATCCCTACGGACCGTGGCAATGATCCCACCGGCACCACACAGGCCAGAGCGACATGGGTGAAACCAGCACATGGTGGTAAAGGCGGTGAGCATCCTGCCTTCCGCCCCCAGGGCTGACTCACTTGCTATTTACCTTGCCCTGCACGGTGCCCGATGCTCATGCCTTAACTCCGTCTCTCCTGAAGCCACGCACAAAGGGCCTTTTGACTTCTCTGGGAACAGCGTTCAGATGCTGCCAGGCTCTCCAGAAAAAGTCACACAGTCTCGCCAAGCGGAGAGCTGCTGCCTTAGCTCTGACTCTCGCTACGCGAAGCTCCCTGCCGACCACGGATGGTGGTGGTGGGAGTCCGCTGGGTGAAGGCGGGCAAAGGTGGGCGAAGGTCTGGGGTCGCTGGCCCAGGCACGCTGCCTAGCCAGGCATGCAACTGCACCACGTCATCTGGCTCGCTCCTTCTGGCAGTACATAGGACTGAGGAAGACTTCCTCCAGCGCTAACCTCATCTCACACCCTTTATCTCGTGCCCTTCCATGCAAGAATGCTGCTCCCGGGCCGACGCCAATGTGCGTGTTCCCTGT
>NW_009647444.1:1023738-1042580 GCF_000708025.1 Charadrius vociferus
ATGGTCTGCGCCGTGACCCGGATTAAGCCAGCACAAAAGCCCCCACACTTCCCAGATAAACAGAGCCACTGAAACCACAGGGGGACGCGGTTTGTTCGCTGGCTGTGCCAGGCAGTGACGCCAAGGGGGTCCCCTCTCCCGGGGCTCGGCTGCCCTGAGGGAAGCCTCAGGGACAGCTTCCACGTGGTTGTGAAGATGGCAAAATTCTCTTTGCTTTATTAAAGCAAAAGTAGACAAGAAAACACAGAAAAAAACCCCACAAAGTACAAAGATATATGGCAGTATCTGGACTTTGGTATTTCTTAAACCTTTTTTTCCGCAGTTCCTGCAGCAGCTCATTAAAATAAAGAAATAGTTTTCACTCCCCCCGGCAAATACACGCAGGTGCTACTGATCCTGGTTCCCACATCCTCCGGTCATCCCTCTAATAATACCATAAAAAGTCTACTTTTGAATAAAAAAAGCTGCAGAAGTTTACTTTGGTGCTGAAGAGACAAGGAACGTGACCGCGGTGCCCCACGCCAGTGCGAAGGCAGCCCGACCGCTCCCCTGCCCCATCGGCCGGGGGGTACTTCACGTGAGCTCCTGCTCCCTCCTTGAGGCGTACGCAGCTGGAGAGGTTGCACACATGTGAGTTACATGCATCTGGCAGATGATACATAGGCAGTATCCCCTTCTAAACCATTTTTCATTCGCACTATGCTTCCACCAGCAAATCAGTGTATGCAAATCCCTATTAAGTTTAATTTCTTCCCAATCTCCCAGCAGAAAAGTATCCAGCAGGATATCTCCACTCTTATTACCTAATAAAAACTTTACTGACATGAACTTGTGCAAAATATAAAGCTCTTCAAAGGAGCCATTCAGATTGCTCACAAACATCCTCCTGTTGATGACAGAGATCGGGGCATTACCGACTCAGTTGTTCATCGCATTCTTCTGCTAATAGCCAGAACATGTTCAAGAAGAGAGGAACGCACCAGCAGGATCTTTTTACTGGTTCATCTGCAAATATTAGTAGATCGTATCTACATTTAAAATGCTTGCAGCCCTCTAAAGCAGGAAAAGCTATTGAGAACATCGTCCTGTTGGCTGGCATTCAGGAAGTTTATCTGCAGATTCTGTTGCCACCTACATGAAGGGATTTCAGGAGGAAGAGCACAATCGGAGCGGTATCTAGCAGGGGGGGGAAACTCATCACAAATAACTGTAAAGAGAGATCTTCTCCTTCAATAGTTTTGGGATTTTTTATTCCCTACTCCTTCCCTAAATGAAAATCTGACAGCATGATTGAAAAGTATCAGCAAAATCAAGTGTTTGTTCTTACTGAGAGTTTGCAAAGAACCCCGACGTAGCATGAGGGCATTTGCCTGAAGAGCTGACGGTGATGCTCTGCTTGCGAACAGTCCAAGCAGCAGAAGCATTAGCACTGTTTTCTGCACGACACGTACGTGGCAATCAGCTAGCCTTCAAATTAAAGACATCTGACAACCACAGGTAGCTGGTATTACACAGGGGGAACACAGCGCGATGTGACGCACGTGTCTGATCAGGTTCACCTCTCCAAGGCTCCGGCATTTGCTTTGTGCTGGTGGCGTCTCTGTGCCGGAGAACCACACCAGCGCCCTGGGCTGGGCACAGCTCCACCACAAGCTCCGCTCCGTGTCGCAGCAGTGGAACCACTGCTCGCCAACGAACCGCCAACTTGCTGGTTGCCTGCGCTGGCACGAGGAGCCCTTGTAGGCGTCTGGCGGTAAAGCCAGAGCGCGTTGCAGCCCCCCGTGAGAAGTATCACCCTGGCACAAGCTGGTACGTGCCGTGCTTGCCGACAACCCCCAGCCAGGACTGACCAGGCGGTTTTGGTGGGCTCACAGCCGTGCGGGAAAGGGGGAACTGAACTACCGCAGGGAACGCAGGCTTCGCCACTTTGTGGGAAGTGGAGCCCACCGAATACACCAATCTGAACAAGGGCGTTGGGTGGGCCTGCGTCGCCTTCCGAACTTGAGGTATGAATGGGAGTCCAGCCAACGCTTATGCCTGAAAAAACAACCGGCTTTTCCCAGATGCTCTTGACTGCCGGAGTCACCAGCAGCTGCAGACCCATCAACCGCTGCTGTTTGCTGGCTGTGGACCAAGGGCACGTTTATCCATCCTCACGGCAGAGCTGCAGCCTGTCCTGCACCAGCCTCCGTGCCACCTGGAGCTGCTGGGGACAGGCGGTGCACGTGGGATGGTGTCCCCCCGGGCTGCAATCAGCCACTGCGTTTAGCAGGAGCCACGCACGCACCGCACGGAAGGGCAGGAGGTCTCTTCGGCGTTTCCTTTACAACCCCCTAAAGCGCCACGGCAGCACCAGCCAGTCACCACAGCCACCTCCCAAAGGACAGGGTTAATGGCAGGAGTCCTCTGGCCTCGCAGGTCCTGCAGATCCCAGTCCTGCTGCTTTGCTCCTGGGACACTCGTCTGCTGGCATCAGAAAGAATAGTCGGGACAAACAGAAAATAAGTAGTGTAGCTGGAAACGCGGGGTCTAGTGACACCCAGCGGGAGCAGAGCTGGGGAGGGGATGGGCAGGGGACCACGGGTGCCCACAGGAGGAGGGGACAGCATGAGGTCTGAGGACATCAGGCACTTGCGGAGATGGGTACGGCTGTGTCGGAGGAGCAGCTGTTGAGGACTGGAATGTGACTGCTGAGCACTCAGGCGTCCATGGGGCAGACCGAGATCCAGCTTGACCGGCCGCAGGAAAAACATCCCAGATGGAAAACAGGAGCCATCCGCCATCTCTGGGGATTTCCGAAGGTCACCTTCCCCTCCAGCCCTTTTGCTGACAACCCCGTAACGCTCCATCAGCTGGTATTAACTCCTGTCTGTGCCGCTGGGCAGGCAGGGCTGCGGGGCCGCGGGCGGCAGCGGCGTGCTGTCCGGGGCAGACCTCGCAACGGCTGCACGGCGCTTTTCTGACCCGGCAGCAGATCCTGTAAATTCATCAGGCTGCAAATTCATCTCTTCCCCCAACTCTTCACTGTTTCTCTACTGCAATATTTTAACTCACCTGCTTCCCAGCACCATAATGCAAATAAAAAGTCCCAAAGGAGGCCAGTAAAGTAACCCACGCTCAAACTTATAGGTTCAACCTGCTTCTTGTCTTGTTCTGTTTAAAAAAAAAAAACCACAAAAACCAACGAATCCAACAACTGCTGGCATTTCTCGCAATCTCCCGTGGCCTGGGCCACTAAAAGTTACTGCAGAAAACACACAAATGAGAGAGCATAGACATGGTGCCGCTGCCACCGTGCCACAGTCCCCTGTCCCAGCACAGCGAGCTAGCCAAATCTAGGCAGAAGCCGTGGCAGGTAGCTCAGGAGGTTCAGAGGTACCTCAGGAAAAACAGAAATCTCAGGAATCCCAGCAGGTAGTCAGTCATTTGTTACTGTCCGTCTTCTCAGCCTCTGTAGAGGGGATTCCCCAAGGCACTGCAGTACAGTAGTGCAGAAATAACAGGCAGGAGATGGCTGAAATGGGGGTGGCAGAACTGGGAGGTCCCTCCAGAAGATCACTGTGCGTGGAAGTAGATAGGCTTGACTTTTCCAGACAGGATCTTGGGCACCTGCACAGAGATGATCTCGGCCATCATTTCAGGGTAGTCCACACTCACCATGTGTGCCTTAATTAAAAGGTCAAATGTAAACTGATGCAGATCCTTGGCAATCTGGGAAAGGAAGAAAGTTTGTTAGGCAAGAAGTCCCTCGTCAGTGATTTCTCTGGGAAGACACCGAGCAGACATTAGTAGGCACAGCAGGTCAGGGCTGGCCCTGCTGCAGTGGGACCTGCTTTGCTCTCTGGCCATCGCTGCCTTGCTAGCAGTTATCAGATGGCAGGGATGCATCCTGAGGATGAGCAAGGGAACTATGCAGTCTGGGAGCACGTACCATATTTTGCCATGGCCCTTCTCACTCAGACATTACTGAGTCCCACCAAAATGGGGATGTATAAAAACGGCACTTTCTTACTCCTGCTGACTTACTTTTTGCTTGTAGACATATAACTGCATGGGCATGGAGCTGAGCCCCAGGAAAGAGGAAGGGTCTGGCTCACCTTTCACCAGTACCACTTTAAGTCATGAATAGAAATTTGTTTTCACTGCTGTAATCAGAGAAGATTCATCTGGGGCACTGAGACTCGGAGCTCTTCTGCTAGGCTGATGATGGAAAAGTATCACCTACAAACAGCTTTTCATTGCTAAAAAAGCAAACCCATAAACCCAAGCACAAAAGTGGTTATTGCAGGGAGTGACAGTCATGGATAACTTCCACTCCCTCAGCAGAGTTAGTGGCTGTCTCTTCTCTGCCGCCTAACCTGGGAGTACAATGCAATACCATCCCTGCAACAGTATGGCAGGAGTTAAAAAACAAACCCCAGTGAATCACAGGATCATCGAACAGCCCATGTTGGAAGGGACCTCAAAAGGTCACCTGGTCCAACCTTCCCTGGGAAAGGGAGCCCAGATGAGCCTATCTAGTGCCCCGTCGAATAGCATCTTGAAAACCTGCAGTGATGGGGACTACCACAACCCTGGGGAGGTTGTTCCAGTGAATGATCATTCTCACTGTAAAAAGCTTCTTTCTTAGATTGTTATGTGTATAGATAGACATTTCACTGTCCTCTCTTACAGGATGCACGGAGTCCAGGACCTTGGTGAGCTGGTAAAATCGCCGAGAGCAGGAGGTAGGGTTTTTCCTCTTGCAAGCGATGATACGGTCAAGTTCCTTAATGTAATTCATTCGAAGTTCATCAAAGAGCTTCTGGTTCTTCAGGCCATCCACTGGAACTGGATGGAACATGGGAAGGAAACAGTAAGAGTTGCCCAGAGAGTGGAGAGAATAAAAGAACAAGAGGAAGGCTGGAGAAGTGGTCAGGGCACACCTAAGAGGAAAGATCTGCCCACCAGCCCTGTTTCTGCTATGGCCCTCACTCTGATCAGCTTGTTGGACTACTGCTAACCCAAGGACCCTTGTTCAGCACTTGATGGAAAAGACAGGCAATGTAACAAATGGCAGTGCTATTTTTGTGCTCAGCAGCTGATGCTCAGAGGTCCCCATGATGACAGCAGTTAGTCTGAGGAGCAACCTCCGGCAGGAGCTGCATGGGAGAAACGCTGCCCTGCCCACAGGTGGGATGAGCTAGCGGCAGGGCAGCTGGGTGGTGGCACCCTTATATTTGGCAGCTCATTGTCTCTGAGTGGCTCAGCTTGAAGCAGAGAGGAGAACATCCAAAGCCATCCCTTGGGAAGTATGAGCACACGCCCCTGCCCAGGGAAAGCACCAGACCCCTCCAGGGCGATACAACTTGAGATCTGCGGAGGAAAGGATGTGAGCACTTACTAATACTGAAGAAGAGTAGAGCCTTCATACAGAGAAACTCCTGGGGTGTGATCTGAAGCCACCCAAACTCCTGAGAGAGGTGCCGCATCCTGACACATTGGCTGTACATTCTGGATTTGTGCATCCGGTACCTGGCACGGCAAGGAGATCAAAGCATTGCTTGTGTGATGTGTGGGGGAGGACACCCTCTGCCCAACCCAGCAACCCCAGCCTGGCCTGGCACATCCCCGCTGCTGAGAACCTCAGCTCTGTCGCAGGGGATGCTGGCAGCAACACGCCTGCATGCAGGAGAGGAACGTTTTCCAAACTGCCCACGTGTAATCCTCTTTGTCTGGAAACAGACGCCTACCTGGGATCTACAGGGTTTGCCCAACTCTCTGCCTTCCTGAAAAACGACTGCAGTGATTCACCAAATGCGGCTAACCGCAAGAGATGCGAAGCTGAGCTCGACGCTCTCAGAGAGAAGGTGTGGTTTTGCTTGCTGCCAGGCTTATTGTTTTTAAGTGTGACCTTAGCGTCAAAAAACCCTCCCCAACTCCAAGGTGACGGTACATCAGAGAGAACCCATCAGGAACTTACAACATACATTTGTTTCTGTTTCTGCTCACTCCAGCTGACCAACCAAGCTGAGAACAGGAGCTCACATCCCTCAGGAAAACGGCAGGTCGGTACGGACCGGCCCTTCACACCCAGCACCGGCGCTTGCTGCTGCCCTGATGGAAGCTGAACCCAAGGCAAGGTTGAGGGAAAGGGAAAAAGGGCCAGGAGAGACATTTCTACTCTCCTTATTGCTCTTGGAGATCACTACAGAGCAATGAGAGGGGAAAAGCAGGGCCCTCCTATGCTTTGTTGGCCAGCTCTGAAAGTACGATTACTCAAGCTGTACATTTCATAAGCAGACAGGAAAGCAAATTCCTTGTTTTGTTCTCATTTCTCACTTAGTCTGACCCAGACAAAGCACAATATTAAACTGGTTTTATTTCGCACTTACTCATTAAAGACCAAATCTGGAGCGAAGTAAAGCATCCTGGAATTGACGTTGGTGAAAGATCTCCAACCCATAGCAAAAACCATAAGGCCCATCCAAGAATACTGGATTATTGACATCTGGTCATCCACATGCAGGTTGCGAAATCCTATTGAAAAACGAGAGAGGGATGCTGCAAATTAACATTGGCTCCCTGCAGTTACCAAGCCTGTTTTCCTGCAGGCTCCAGCTCTCCCGCAGCCCTCCTGTTATGACAAGGTGGTCCACAGCCTAACCTCAGCTTGTCCCAGGACACACACACACGCAGCGGGGTGACACAACGGCAGTGTCAACAGCAAGATGCTCACACCCTGATGGGCAACCACAAATAGCCGAAGCACAAAACTGCAAATGGAAGGGGAGAAAGGAGATCCCCAAACATAAGGAAGGGATAAAGAAAAACACATGCAGCAAAGCATTTTAAAGGAAGGCAGTGACAAATGGTAATCAACAACATCTTCCCCTTAAGAGTCTCAAAGATCTTCACAAACTGTGTTTGAAGGCTTTGCACCTCACCCAGTGAGGTGAACAAGCCTCATTCTGCAACAGACCGGGCAAAAAAGATACAGCAGGATGGGATTCAGTGACTTCCTAAAGTCCCCCAGGATAACAGATCCAACAAGGGGTGCTGAGCAGGTCCAGCTCCCCCAGCAGCAGGCTCGCCCTGCCACAGCCCTCATTTCTGGCACTAATTAGACACCCAAACCGACTGAGTCTTACTCTGCCATATGTTCTGCAGTCACGGCATAACCCCCAAAGTCTCCACTCCAAAACATTCACAATTACCATGTGAGACAGTACGTCAAAAGCGAGTGAAACGAACAGCCGATGAGGATTTGTTTGCTTTGTTCCGCTCAGAGAAATAAATCAGCTGAAGGGGAGCGGGAGCCCCAGCAGCAATGCAATTAACCGTATCACATTCTCCAGGCACTGAGGCAGAAACAAGCCCTCATTAACCAATTACCTCTTTTGGTCCAATTCTGGCACTCAAGGAAATAAGCTGAAGAACTTCCTTTATTTTCAACCCATTAGGACTTCACCAAATTTAAGTAAACGGATTTTAATGTGTAATTCTCAGAGCCAACAAGTAAACCCGAGGGCTCATCCCACGGTTAACAGACTGCGGTTTCTCTGTCAAATACACAATGTATTTATCTAATGACTATGAAAATGAATATGAAAACCTCTGCTGAACTGCAAGCTAAACAAAAATAGCAATTAAATTCAAATTAGTATTCCCAGATGGTGGCTCACAGTTAAATCCCAGGCATGTTTACAACACATGCACAAACATCACCTCCAACACTACTTTTTTTCCAGATACTTATAAGTAGTCAAATGTAATCTGGTTTCAAGAAAATCATATGCTATTTCAATCAAATATTAAAGCAATTATAACACCTCCAGTGTACAATTATAATCCATTGAGGCAAGCATCTGTCTCTTGCTTGGGAAGCTGTCAACTGCAAACAAGCACAAGTCATGTTTTACTGCTGACTAAACTTGCTTTACATCTGTACATTCTCCTTTCAGCTTTCAAGTCACCGGATGAAAAAACTGCAGCTCGCGTGCAAGCAGTGTCCTACCGAACCTGAAGAGGTTGGGAGGGCTCTCAGCTGCTGGCTGAACACGAACCTTCTGGCAACCAGAGTGAAACTCGTTAACAGCACAGAAGTACAGACAGACAAAGCATCTGGGCAACTCAAGGACTTCATAAAATCGGTCATACTCATCTCCAGGACTTAAGTTTAAGTTAGATTTTCATATTTAATTACAGTACTGCATGCTATAAAAACTATTTCTATTTATCCAGTACATTTGCTCAGAGCTCAATCAACCCCCTGCCTGGTAAAACCTACGCCACTCACAGTGACTGCTTCCTTGAATTTCCTTCTGCTCCATATTTGCCACTATTCTTTTTCCTTGCCTACACTTACTGAAAAGATTGGAAAAACTTGAGATACTTGAAGAGGAGCCATGCTTCTCCTCTCACAACGTTGAGACTCTGCGGTGAGTAGGCAGTGAGATGGAGCAGGAAACCCTCCTGCACTGGCAGAGAGAGATGAGGATTAACATTTCATCAGTCTGCTACACACTCATCCCGCCCCAAACCCGTAACATTGGGGTTTTCCCCTTTTTAAATTGATCTTTGAAGGAAAAATGTATCTTCTCCTCAGAGAGAATTAGCAGACAACACTCTATTACAAAAAGGGTGAACATGAAACAGTACATCAAACTGAAGACTGATGGCCAAAACTTCTTCCACAGTTTGATGGAAGCTCTGAAAAAGGCTCAGTGCAGCTCTCCTGCCAGGATGGTGAGGACACATACCCCAGCAGGCTCGGGTGAAGGAGTTCCCCAGAAAAGATCACAGAATCATAGAATGGTTAGAGTTGGAAGGGACCTTAAAGATCATCCAGTTCCAACCCCCCCACCATGGGCAGGGACACCCCCC
Source organism: Charadrius vociferus (assembly GCF_000708025.1). Taxonomy (NCBI): domain Eukaryota; kingdom Metazoa; phylum Chordata; class Aves; order Charadriiformes; family Charadriidae; genus Charadrius; species Charadrius vociferus. The sequence goes on from NW_009647444.1 coordinate 1,032,604, forward strand.
ACCAGCCCAGGTTGCTCAAAGCCCCATCCAACCTGGCCTTGAACACCTCCAGGGATGGGGCAGCCACAATGCTCTTAACCACAGACAAGAAAATCCTATGAATACAAACATATTTGTGATAGCGGATGCTCTGTCTTCAAAAGAGATGCAAGAATGTCTCAATGAGAAGTTGTGCCCAAGAGGTGCTGTAGGGCCAGAAATGAATTGCAATCCAAGGCATGATGGAGAGGATGAGGTGGGGCAGGAAGAAGGCAAATCAGAAGTCTCTGATGTTTGGCTTCTTTCATGCCTATATTCTGGGAGTGAGGCCCATAAATCCTACTACCAAAGAGAAAACCTATACACTGTAGGTGACTTGGGACAGAAAACATACCCATGAACAGCCAATTCTGTGAAATTTAGCCCCAATTCACAGAAGTGATCCATCCCCCTTTTGCTGGGGTCAGCATCAAGAGGGTAAAGCCGCTAGAGACACCAACATCCATGGCAGATCCTCCTCACCCTGCTCGCCCCATCGTGACGCTGCAAGCACTGTCTATGCCCGGGCAAAGCAGCGCCAAAGCCATCACTGCATTTCTCATCTCGGACTGGCTTTCCTTTAACCACCCAGTATCAGCTGTGAAAGTATTTGTTGCGCCTAATCTTTGCTATGAGAAGGATTTTGGTGCACTTGTTCATTACCTCGTAATTATGTTCACTGAAAAAAAAAAATATTTGCGCATTTTTATCACTGGTTAAGGAAAGGTATTTGAACACAACGGTTTTGTTGCTACAGGACTTAAGAGTTTGATTTCTGCTTGTCCACAAAAACAAGTTCTAGAAACACAGTGCCTGACTTTTCTAAAAGGAATCACTGCTTCCAGTTTCTGAGCTGAAACACCTTGACACAAAACTGGTTTTCAGAAACCAGATACGTATCATTTCCTGGAAACCTCCTCCCTCCGGGCATGTTAGATGATGCATGGCCAAAATCACTGTAAAAGAAAATAAATACAAACCTAACACCACAATATATTGCTAGATTTTTAGTACTGGCATAGTTTGAAGAGACATAAACGAAGATACCTTCTACAGAAAGAAATCATAGCAAAACTAAAATTAAATTTACTGATAACTTGAAAAAGATCAATGCATAATCTTTCTCTTGTGAATAATCTTAAAGCAGCATAGTTTGGAAATAAATGCATTATCTTTTCTCTTGATGCACTACTGTGCCAGAACGGTATCTTCCTAAGAGATCAGCAGCTGAACACCTCACCTGTTACCATATAGTAACAGTTCCAATATAAACAAATATTCATTTTGTAGCTGGAAATTTTGTTGTCCAGAGAAGAGAAAAAGATGCAGAATTAGTTGTATCCTTATAGCTAAAGGGTGATCTAGACAGAGTAGGAGGCAGTAGATTTGAAACAGAAAAGCAAGCCATGACCTGGAACACCCATAAAGCCTTAACTAACAGCAAGTACGCAGAGATTTTGCACCAGCTCTAATAAATAGGTCCATCTCCCGTGATTGCAGGTGGAGCATTTCACCTGATCACAGGTGCACTGAGCTGCTAAAAAGGTGAAGGCTGTTCATCTGCCTCCCTGCCCATGCCCTGCCCCGGCTCCGCTGGGAAGGAGCCATTCCCTGGACACTGGCAGGCCGGTTGGTGTGTTATAGACTGATTTCCTAACAGCTTTGGGAATGAACTGAAGACTTTTCATTTGCTGCCAGTTAAAACAGATCTTTAAACTAATGTGTTTGAGTGCTGATCTAAATTAACTGAAACACCTTCACTGAATTTGTATATATAGCAAAGGGAAAATACATACTCCTTTCACTTACCCTGAAGTGAACAGATTTTATGAATTTAATCAGATTTTTTAATTCTGTGTTTCAGCAGCTTTCTCAGCAAGCTGTGGTTATTTAATCTTTCCTTTCCAGTGAAACCACAGTTTGATTTGACCTTCTCCTACGCAGAATTTCAATTGCATAGGGTCCAAGGGGCCATACATTACATTTTATCCACTGGAGACAGGCTGATATTGCTACTGTGGGCACTCAGGATTCAGAAACGCTCCCACCTGGTGCAGTCTTGTTTCTAGGATATCATTGGAACCTCACTGGAAGGAGCGCAGGAGTACCTTGCCGCATATTAATCACTCTTGGTATACAGGTGATGTTCAATGCAGGATGTAAGGTCAATAATCACCTATTAACCAATATTAATCTATTGCCAGTATTATCAGGCTGAGGCTACCTCTGTTACAGGTGCAAGCTCCCTCTCCTCCCACCAGCAGCAGTCACTGGAAAGTAAAACCTTTGCCCCTGTACATTGACATATACCTTAACTGACACACAGGGCTGCTTATGCCAACACTCATGCCAGATGTGCTTCATTAATGGGGAAAGGGGAAGAGGGGATAACATTTCCACCCTTACTGTGGACCTACTGAGGACCAGGCAGCTGATGCCTGCTGCTGGGCTCCTTGCAGGGCAGGGGACAGAGTGAGGTTTGCCTGCTCGGCACCAGAAAACCCGGCTGAGATGCGCTGCTTCGGCTGTTGTCGGCCGCGGGCGCTGTTCCTCCTCCCGGCAGAGGCAGGCTGTGCCGTGGCACTGCAGCGGCCGCTCGAGCCCTCCGGTCCGCTCCCATCATACCTCGCCGGCAACGGTGTTCATTAAACAGCCTTCAGTCTCCCAAAAGACTGTGTGAAGATCTTTCTGTTTTGATAAACACAACTGTATCCCGCTGTTTTAAATTGCTTGGGTTTGGTTTCCATTACTTCTCCCCCTGCATGCATTCGCCCGCATCACCCATCTCCTGAGCGCGCCGGGCGCCAGGCTGCCTCGTCAACCCGCAGACCCGGGAACTGAAAACACTTCTGCTTTATTAACCAAAATGTAATTCAAATAAATCATAGCCAGCAAACTACCTCTGGCTACGGGGTAGGATTTTGCAAGTTTACCCAAAAAGCGAGGCAGCCGCGGTGCGCGCAGGGAAGGGCACAGCTCCCGAGGGAGCACCAGCACCGCAGCGGGCAGAACCCAGCAGCAGTGCACGAGACCTACCTCGCAGCGGCAGCTGGACCGCTGCTCGAGCGAAGGGGCTGCATAACCATCGCCCGCAGCCCCAGAACAGCAACAGTGCTGCGGTTGTTTACTCCTTCCTTGGAAAATATCAGGAGAATGACTAAATGGCGAATTTGTGGTTATTACTGTTGAATAACAGTTGGCACATGTCAGGGAACTGCTGAGAGAAAGCTGGGGAAAACAAAGTGGCTTTGCCTCTCGCTCCGAGCATGGTGATGCTAATGGTCCACGCCAGCTCCACGGCGGCCGGCGGGATGGGGAGGCAGCATCCCACCAGGCAGGAGAGCCGGCCTCCAAAAGGGATCCCCTGGCCTGCGGAGGAGCTTATGATCGTACCGTAACTGCGCAGAGAGCGGGGACCACTCGGACATAAGATCAGAATTAGTTTTGCCCAAATGTTGTCACCGGCACCGGGAGGCAGTGGTGCAGCAGCCGGCACCGCCACGAGGAAGCACCGCGGGTCCAGGAGCCGGCACAGCGTAGGAGAGCGAAAGCCTTTGATGAGGGGGTGGATACGACGAAAAATGTTTTTCAAAGCACTCTCCCTTTCCATTAGCACTACCCTTAGCACCATTACAACCTCAGCCCCCGGACTGCCGCTCAGGTTTGGTGGTGTCCCCATGTACTTTTCTGAAGAAATCTTCATGTCTGATGCAGATAAGCCAGAAGAGAAAGCATGATTTATCCCTGGTTTCACAAGCTAGGTAAACCTTTTCTGACTCAAGAATATAAGAAATAGAATGGGCTATTCTGCATTTAAGCACATGCAGACTAACACCCCTCCTGGAGCACTGGTCAAGCTGCTTCCAGGGGAAATGCTGAATTTCTGGGAATGACAAATGTCTGACTACAGTTCATCACCAGTTTTTGGCATATAGTGGCAAACTTATTTTGCCTCAGATTCCTCCTTTGGTCATATCGTCCTGCACATAAAGAGTATGATCCCTGTTTTCTGTGGCATTTCTGGGGAACAGGGCCAGGGTGAGGAAGGCATCATGGTATCGTCCCCACACCCCAGTCTCAGGGATGTGGGACGGTGAACTGGATCCCACTCCACCCAGTGATCTCGGTCTTGTGTAATTTCACTCATTCGCTTGGCAGGATTACACCACGCAACGGGCAGTGTGTTACAGACTGGTAACCTCTATGCTCAGAACCAAAGAGCGTATTCAACGAAACACATATATCACCAGGATGTTTGCATTTACAGCACCTGATAACTATTACCATTTGGAAACTTCCCAACGCTAAGGTACTCCCATATCACACCTCCGAATGCATCATGGATATATTCCATCAGTCTGTCACACAAGAGCAACCTGACTGCCAGGAAGAAGCTCTTTGGGATTTTGTATCTCTCTTTTGCTCTTTTACAATTAATTGGCTTGCGAAATACAAAAACGGAGAGGAAGGATCTCTCCCATCTCTCAAGCCTCAACTCCTTTCAGCCCAGTTTCCCCCATCCCATTTTCACATCACGAAGTGGCACACTTCTCATTCACCTGGGGAATTTACCCTTTTCACCACTTCATGCAGGTTACGGGATGGGGCTAAGACTAGTTTAGAGAAGATTTGGGCAGGTCTGGTAGACACAGCCCTGGAAGCAGAGCAAAACCCCTGCAGGGAGAGCGGGAAGAGAGCTGAACTCCTGACCAGCAACAGCCCTTCCCGCACGGGGAAGCAGATGTCTGCCTACACGGTACTGCGTGGTGGGGGTTATCAGAACCCAAAGTGTAAGTTTTGACATACTTTGTCACCCCTTAGTCACCTCTCCCATCAACCAGCCACCCAAAGGAGACAAACCTGCCGCTGCCGCAGCCTGCTTGATGGAGATATTACACAACCAGCCACCTTGTGAAGATGCTCCCCAAGGAACCATGTCATGGTGGGACACAGGCTGCAGACCACCTCCTTCAAAACCCAACCCAGGCCATGCAAGAAAGGGGCTTTAGGAACATGCCAGGGAAGGGATGGGATTTGTTAGTTTTCTTTCTCACCTGGCAAAGCCTTTGCCCATTTGACCACGTAGACCAGCTGCCTCTCCCCGAGCTCATTCAGGCTGGTCAGCAGGTTGGAGAAGGAGTCTGGCTGGCTGTTGTCATGGCCAGCACACACCACGCCAGGCTCAATGGCCTCCAGGACGTTGAGGAAGATGGGCTGGCACTCATACCCATCAATGCGTGTCATCACCATCTTGGGAGCTTGCTCCTCTGTGGGGCTGGATAAGCTGGCTGCATCAGCGTCATCTTGTGTCTTCAAGTTACCCAGCTTCTTCAGTTTGCGGGCTGTGGAAATGACACATTTTAGTGTGAGACTTAAAAACATAAAAAAAGCTTGAGGTTTCTTGGCTTCCAGCTCCATCACTTATGTTTACGAGGAAAGGGAAACCGATGGCCAGCAGCAGCTACTCCTTCAGCGCATGCTGCCCAAAGAGTGCCCTGGCATCACAGACCTCACGTAAGCACAAAAGGGAGTACACACTGTGCAAGGAAACCCATTTGCTCATTAATCTTATAGGGAAAAGAACAAGAATTATTTACAGCCCCAGCTGCGACTCGTCTCACATTAACTCCCACTTAGAAATGGAGAGGAAGAACTGGGGAAAAGAGGGAAGAGGTGACTCTATTCAAACAACTACTCACGTGCAATTAAAAAGGGAAACAACACAAGCAAATAAACTCAGTACCCAGTCACATTCCAGGGAAAAAAAGCCATTGCTCAAGTGGAATTGTTCCACCCCAGGCCAGAGTGGAACTGGGATGCAACCGAGAGAAAAGCCTTCTCTCTGCCTGGGGCTCCTGCAACGCCTGCTGCCCTATAACCAAGCTCTCCCAACCAAGTCATTACTCTACAAATATATTATGGAAAATACATTTTAAAAGCTAGCAGGTGATCCCATGGCTGTTTCCCTGGAGTCTCCCCGGCTGGCCCACCGATGAGGAGAAGACTCTAGCAGGGGTGACCTTGGTCTGCCAGGCAGCCTCACGAGTAATGTCCACAGACTGGGCTGGTGGGGTTGGGACTGGAGGCGACCAACGACTGTGCCCATGTCACTGTGACAAAGCGTCTCTCCTGTGCACCCGGCTCTTAATTACAGCTGCTAGTCTGCAAGCAAAATACACCGGGAGCTTCAGATGTGTGACTTCAGAACTCTTTGAGAGCTAGCATTCACCTGATTTGATATCCACATGGCGGTGATCAGCTCAACAAAGGCTGGCAGGCTACTGCAGATAGGAACGGCTTTCACCCCTTACTGACTCCAAAACCCACTAATTAATTACAGAAAAAAAGCCCATCATTTAATTCAAGCAGAGAATATAACATCAAACCAACTGCCCTTGGGGTTCTGGCTCCTTCATTACATGATACTTATCTCAAATTTCCTTTCAGCTGTAATTAGAAAAATAAGCAGCGAAACATAAAAATGTCAAGTTAAAGTGCAGCTTTGTAAATCAATTCAAAATGTTGATCTTTAAGTAACGTACTTTGGATGATCTACTGTACGGGCAATTAGGACAAGGCTGCTCTGTAAAAAAAGGAGGGGAAAAGAGTAATAAAAATAAAAGAGGGCAACAGGAAGAGAGGGCTGCAGTGCGGTGTGACATCCTTCAGCCACGGTCTGCTCGGTGGCAGCCCAGGCAGGGCACCGAGCCCCCCTCTCCCACCCCTCCGGGAGTCGCAGGCAGCACAGGCAGCACCAGGGCCACCCAGGCTCCCCACGCTCTCCTCTCTAACCCCCGGGGTCCAATCCCCCGGGACAGGGACGGCACCGCTCTCCATCAAAGCTGCGCTCGGGTTTTGTTCCTGACATGCAGCACAGAAGGAGAGGAGCGCACAACGCTGACCCGCGTCTCCAAACAACCTCGCGTTGTCAGCCGGGGCTGACTCCACCTGAGGCTGAAACCATGTCTCATGGTCATGCTTGGCCCTGGACCTTTACAGACAGGAGTTCTGCTAAGAAAGAAAAGCTGCCAGGCTTAAAAGAAGAAATAAAAACTGAACTGTATCTTCCAAAGATGAGTAATCAGTGCCCATGAGGTCCTGGGCATGACTGGAGCCAAACCCACACTGTATAAAACATATACATGGGTTGGCTTAAATGTTACTTTTCTTTTTTTTCTTAAAATTGAATTATCTGGTACTAAAAGATATTGAGTGAAACAAGAAGAGAGCAAGCAACCAACCACGCAGGCTCTGAGACTGCAGCCATAAACCAAAGCCCTCTGTGCCAGAGAGCAGTGACGGTGGATGATAACTGCTCTCTTATCAGAGGAGCCTCATGTCTGCGCTTTCCAGGAGCAGCTCTTCCACAGATCACTGAAATACTGTGGTATTCAGAGGTAAAGAGTAGTTTATATTCAGTCTAAAATCTATGGATTACGGCAGGACTTCTCCAGGTCGTTAAACTGCCGTGCTTAATGCACCCTGAAATTCAGCTGCTGCAAAGGCCTTACCGGAATCTTCACATTTATTTTAAAACTAAAGATATTGGGATCCAGGCCTTCTCACAAACACAACTTTAAAGACACTAACCCTCTCACAATTAAGCCAAATACTTTTGTCTTAATTTTATGTCACCTGTGCAAAACCCCTTTTTGCTGGTAGCTCCTACTCAGCGGCTACTGAAAACAAAACCAGAATTCAAAAAAAAAAAAAAAAAAGAAATTAGAGAGATCTGTTAATACTTTTATTCTAGGATGAGCTAAGCTAGGCACTGGACTTCTCCAAACCACGGTGGGAGGAACGCGTGACTGCAAGCAGGCAGTTCACCTGCTGGGCTGTCAGCGGGGACAACAGGAGCGGGGAAGCCCGGACACGCAGGGCTGGCACCGCGCTGCCCCGAGACACCCCCCAGCGCCTCCGCAGTTCTGCTGGGCTCAATTGAGAAAATATCACACCAGTTTGGAAAAAAAAAGCTTAGAGGATATAATCATACGGTAGCACGCCAAAATATTCACCAGCGCGTTCACCCCAGGGAGCACGCTATAGAGCGATTATCCAAGCGACACGCATTTTAAGCAACTTCACCTGCCCACCCTCCCACCAGGCGTTTCTGAAGCTGGTGAAGGAACGCTCCGGGCTCCAACACAGGTTTTTCATGAGTGCTGGGACTTGGGGAAGTTCTGAGGACCGGGAAGAAAACTGCTGTTGCACTAGCGATGGCAGAGAAATCCTGGCAGCCCCAGGCACCGCGCGCTGATTTCAGCTGCAGGCACAATGACACAGAAGCTGAAACAGGACTTGACATACCCTGTTCTTCAAATTTTCTACTAACATCAACTAACATGTGGCTTGTCAAAACCAAACCCGGTCAAACTATCAATCTTTTCTGGCACGATAATATTAGTTGATCATTATAATAGTGCTGGTATAGCAGACATGTTTAAGAGATCGGAGTCAGTCAGGCCCACATGAATTAAAAAAACTCAAACGGTATAAAATCAGACGGTACCGCTGAACGGTTTTAAATCACTCGGGTGATACATTTCAAAGCAATTATAAATGTTGAAGCAACATCAGACAGGTTTGTTTCTTACAAGGGTTGCTCATGGCCCTTTGCTAAGTGAATGTCTACATTCATTCCAAAAAGAAAATTAACCATTTCTACTAAAAAAGCCTGTATGACTCTCCATAGACGGGGGACCAGTAACGAACATTAAGGACTGAACAGACTGATCAAGGTCTGCTGATAAGCTCAGTCTATTAAAGCAAAGTACATTTCACAGTAAGTAGATATATTGAGCAACTGAAAAAGTCAGCCATACTCAATGAGTGTCAAACTCCATCCTCAGAAGCCTGAACTCACACCAACAGCTGATGGACAAACACAGCGGCCCGTGTGGCAGCATGGTTCAGTGGACACAGCACTAACAGCATCCCGTATCATGCGAAGGAGGAAAACGCTGGCCTGGAGAGCATCTTACCGCCACCCTTAAGCACTGATGCTGCTGACACTGGGAAATTGTGGTTAGACGTTCACCGTACGAGGGAGGTGTTCGCAAACTGCAGAAGTCATAAGAGTAGTTAAAGACTAGACAACACAGCTTGGAGCATGGAAGTAAAGGATTTTACCTAGGTGGTTATGCAGAAGGCTAAAGGGTTATTAAGTCACAGCTAACAAATACCCATGGCGGGGACAGAACTTCAATTAAAGTAGGTTTTTCAATCTTGCAAGCAAAGCTGTAATAAAGATCCACTTGCTGGAAATAAAGGACAGACGATGAAAAATAAGGCACATCTATCACAACACTGAATGCAATTAACTACTGCAACTGTGTGGCAAAAAACGGGTTAGATTCTCCACTGCTGGAGATGTTTACCTCGATATCAAACGCTTTTATAAGACATGAGCTCTATTTTAACCACAGCAACTGGACCTGAATTAGGTCTAAATACAGGTATGACTCATGCCTTGGGCTTTTACAAGATACCGGCAGCTATTACATGAGTTTTCTAGTCCTATCATCAACGAGCTGAACTGAATTTTACATGTTTAGGAGGTTTTGCCCCAAGACAGGACCCGCACGGAGCGCAGCCACGAGGCTGAAGGTGTGCAGCAGACGTCCTGCAGCACAGGCAGGCTGCCAGCTCCGGCCCAGGCGCTTGGTTTGCCCAACGGGAACAGCCTACGCCGCCTCGCACGCCACGATTACAACGCACCGTACAGGCATGATTACAAACACACGAACAGGAGGCGCCTTAAATCTGGAGCGCTGCACTTTAGCGGGAGTTGCGTTGGCTGAGTGATGTGCAGGGTCTGGACCGGAATGGGACAGAGGGGGCCGGATGCCCGTGTGTGCAGCGGGGCGGGCAGCATCCCTGCAGCAGCACGCTCCCCATGCAGCGGGGCGGGCAGGATCCCTGCAGCAGCACGCTCCCCATGCAGTGGGGCGGGCAGCATC
>NW_009647444.1:1042801-1045706 GCF_000708025.1 Charadrius vociferus
GATGCCTGCAGCAGCACGCTCCCCATGCAGCGGGGCGGGCAGGATCCCTGCAGCGGCACGCTCCCCATGCAGCAGGGAGGGCAGGATCCCTACAGCAGCACGCTCCCCATGCAGCGGGGCGGGCAGGATCCCTGCAGCGGCACGCTCCCCATGCAGTGGGGTGGGCAGCATCCCTGCAGGCAACTGCGCTCGCAATAGGAATCGCTGCTGTGGGAGAGGTAGGACAGCGCACCAGCGGAACCAAGCACACAAAACTGGCATTATCGCTTTTTTTTTTTTTTCTTTCCTTCTTTTTTTTTCTTTTCCTCCTCTTAGGCTTTACAGCGTTGATCGGGAGAGAAGATTCTGTTTAATGGATTTCAGCTTGCAGGTCAGAGTGATCTCAATCAATAATGAAGTGCTTCGACATATTGCTATTCTGTGCCAAAGCAGAGAGTCCTAAATAAGGTATTCAGTGTGTCACCTCCACCTCCCATTAAACGTACTGAGAGCTGCAGAGCTGCTGGTCACAGGCAGCTCTATTATACCCTAACAAGTGACTGGTAATTAACAGGCAGTTAAAAACAACTGTTTGGGGCTTGGAAGCATTTTCAAATGCTCTGCCTGTCTACTGTGGGAGAAATAACTGTGGACAAACTCATAGCATGCATGTTTTTAACAATTGCCTTTAAACCGACATTCAAAACAAATGTAAAACAGACCAGGCAGAACAGGTCAGGGTGACCCAAAGAGCTTAAGAAAAAAAAAAGGGAAGGGGGGGGCTATCAGTATTAGCATTAATTTTGTCAGTGTGTCCTGCAGAAGAAGGTTACACTGATGTATGTCTTCTCTTACTTAAGGAAATTTCACCAGAAAAGAGCACTTAAAAAGAGGAGCATGCTTGTTTTGGATGGCATTATGAAGCCCTTCTGCTGGCTGCGGACTGGGGAGCTGCGTTTGGCCCCTCACCAAACCATGTGGAGGTGAGGGAGCCCAGCCATCTCGCCGGTAGGGTGGTGGTGGCATCCCGGTCCCGACCCTCCCAGGCAGACAAGGGAAGTGTCCCAGAGGAGTCTCCCTGCTTCCCCTGGGAAGCCACAGCCACGAACGGCCAACAGTGACCATGAAAATGACTGTCATCAGGAACTCCTGCAAGAAGGCGTGCGGGTGGGCATGGATGGTGCTGGGATGGGCTCCTCTGCCCTCGCACCCTCCCAGTTGAGCTGGATGACCAGGGCTGGGGGCAGCACCGGTGAAGCAGATCCCGGGGAACTGAGTCGGAGATAGCCGCTTGGTAGGTTCAGCGAGCAAACTGCCTGAGTGGTCACATCAAGTGGATGGGGCACCTCCCTGGTGCTCCGAAATCGCGGTGTGCCTTTGCGGTGTGCCCATACACATCGCTCCCGAAGCGCTGCAGCAGCAGCACCCTGCCGTTTGCCGCCGGCTCGCCTGCGATGGCGGGGTGGGGGGGGTCTAAGTGAAGAGAGTTCAGAGCCAGCGCACGGGTTTGACGTCGCGAGGTTTTAGGACTGCATTACCTTTTGGGATGTTTAGTTTCTCTGCTTGCTACCAGGAGGAAAGGAGCGAGCTGCACGTCTCTGCATCACCCCCCTCACCCCCCCTCCCCCAAGAGCTGTATCCCGACCGCGCTCACGTTTACTCCCCGCTGCCACAAAAGCAGAGAGGAACAGGCTGGCCCCGGCCCTGCCAACTGGACAGGTTTGTTGGTACCCGAGCTCTAAGAACTGTTCCGGGGGAGAAATAAAATTGTAACCACTGCTCCCCAATGGGCAATAAACCAGCACCTTTTCAGCAGCAAGTTCTTCAAGACAACGTTCCAGCAGTCCCGCAGCTCCGGGAGGCGCTGCCCATCCCCGCAATGGTGGAAGTATTTAAACTAAAATGCTGGCACGTTTAACTAGCCAGGGCTCCCCCGCTTCCCTCTGCGCTGTGCTGACACCGCCAGTGGCTTCCCTTTCTGTACCACCCGGGACTCCCCCCCGCTTCGCTGTCAGGGGCCTTTTCCCCATGGCTCAGGTCCATCAGCTCTGTTTTCCAGGGTATTTTCTTTCTTGCTGTCACATCAAATGAACTCAAAGATGAGCCACCCACTGATCTACATCGTAGCTTCTAGATTTTGAGCAGAAAACCGTATTTCGGATACAGGCACTCTGTCAGGTTTTGGTGGAGCTACAGGTTTTGGAACAGAGACAAACAGTAACAAGGACCTTTTCCAGTGACACAGGACCAACTTCCATTCAGTGAAGAAAATTACTGGGGCTGTAATTTCATAAAGAAAAATGCCCCTCTCTGCCTGGGAAAAATCATCTTAAAATGCGACTGCTGTATTCAAAGAGGCATCGGTGTGAGCAAGAATCCAGCTTACCCAGCCATCTACAATTTTTTCAGATTAACAAGGTTTTAAATTAAGGAAAAGAATGTTTCCTGAAACTCAAACAAAAGTTTAATGAAATTCACAGCTTTGGTATTAGAAACCTGCAAACGTTTTCCAAAGCTCATTACGCTCCATCAGCCTCATTTATTCAGACATTTACTGACTATTAATATGCCAAGTGCATTCGTTATCTGCAGGATTAGCCCGGCATCCTCAGCCCATCGCAAGGACCCAGGGGATGTTATTCAGACAGTACCTCCGAGAGTCATCCCAGCTTCGTAGCACTTCCGCAGGCGGCAGGACGGGCAGTTTTTCCTTCTGAACTTGTCGATGGTGCAGTCATTCCGGCTGGCACAGAGGTATTTCTGTTTACCTACAAACATCAAGGGAAACGGCAGATGGGTGATGGGTACTGATCAGACCAGGATTATAAGGAGAAATGGGCTCAGGCTTTCTGGAGAGGAGAGGAGAGGAGAGGAGAGGAGAGGAGAGGAGAGGAGAGGACCATATCAATACTGACTTTCCAGTTCA
>NW_009647444.1:1045810-1066316 GCF_000708025.1 Charadrius vociferus
GCAGGAAGTTTAAGTTAGAAGTTCATATCTTTTGAGAAAGCAGCACAGTTCTTCCTCTGCTGCTACTGGAGTGGTTGACTGCCAGATATACACGCCTTGTACAAGAGCTGGCTACCCGAAATGCAGACGCGGTCACTGCTGTTTTGCCATACTTCAGCATCCCTTCTCTGCCTGCCCTCCCTGCTGCCAGGCGGCACTGCTCCCTCTTGACTGGCACACAGCGGAGGCTTTTAGACCAAGACGTCCAAGGAGAAAATTCACTCTGCACTCTTGCAGCACAGCAGTCAATAAACAGCAATTAAAAAGTAATGAAATATGGATAGTTTGGTTCTCATTTTTTAAATGTCATACATCTATTGCTTGGCTTTTTGCTGTGAAGAGCTGTTTTTCTCCCAGAACGCCTTCAAAACACAGTGTGATCCTCCTGGCACGGCACTTACCTACAGCTTGCTGAACATAGTCCCCAGACAGCGGCCGCCCCTCTATAACCACAACTCTCTTTACAGCCCCATTTTGGGGCTGGATTATTTTTTGTGCCATCCATTAAGATAACTGAGTTTGCTGCCTGCAGGTTACAGACACTGGGGTCGGGGAACCGATTGCGTGGGGAGCTGCTGCCCCACATGCTCTGTCGCCATGAGCCTCACGGCACCAGTCACCCTGTCCCCTGGGCTGCACGCACAGCCAGCGGCAAACTGGAACCAGTGATCCCCTGCAAGGGAGACCCTGTGCAGCAGCAGGTTTAGAGGGGCTTGCACAAAATTCAGAAGTTACTTATTGTCAGACCAACCGGCATCTTAGACTCACCCTTCCACTTGTTTAGAGAGCAGCCCTTAGAGCTCCAATCTTCATCTCTTTCTTTTTTTTTTTCTTTTTTTCTTTTTTTTTTTTTTTACTGCCCCATTCACTAGACATGCCAAGAATTAACTTTCCTTCCTGACTCATCATTTGTTTTCCTGTCAGGTCTAAACACGTTTACTGGATCGGGATTTATCTGATGTTCTTCATACTGTTCCAAACTAAACCAGTCTCAGTAAATAATGAAGCTACGCACCTCACAGACTCTGCCTAAGTAGCATACATGGGAAAACAGTCTATATCCAGCTTGACCTATATTTATCAGCCTGCAAGCATTTGCTTTCTATATTCTTACAGGAGTAGCCCTTTGGAGTCATCAGAGATCCATTAAAAGGATGAGGTTGAATCTAACCGCTTAATATACTAGTTTTGACAAGAGATGCACTGATTTGGGTGCACCGATTTAACAGCTCCTCGCCTCCCACACACACATCCACAACTTCTGAAGATGCTGGAATCATAAAAGGTGGCAAATTTTTAGCAGTCCACTATCATAGACCTCACTGGCACCGTCTGTTGCTCCTCCACTGCCCTCCCAGTTCCAGAGAGCAGCTTTGCTCCCTGCACCCTTCAGAGCGAGGAGCCCACGGAAGGTCCCATCGCTTCTCCCCGGCTGTGGCTTTGCTGGCATGACCGGCCACCAGCTGCAAAATCCCACCTGCAGCCCCTCATCACACGGGCACAGAAAAGTCCTTAGAAGTCTCAGCGTACCATCAACTCCTCCTCATACTGCGTGTGCACGGCGCTACACCAAAGGGCTGCAAAAACACCACGCTTTTGCACTTCTTAGAATTGTCCCCATTAAAAGCTGATCATTACACCACCCCCAGTGCCTTAGCTGTTAAGACTGGAGATATAATGGGGCACGAGTGCACTACCTGCAGCACGTGATACCTCGCTAAACCCTTTTAACAACGTTCTCATCAGCACCTCTTCTCATCCCCCTCCCTTTGCTCATTACCAGCGTTAAGGACACTTAGACAAGCCTCAGAAGCAGCGGTTACACCAAATCCCGGAGAACACAAGCACCATCCTCCCGTTCAACGGTTCATTGAGGAGGTTGAGTAATAAACAACTTCAGTTGAAACTGGGTTACTTGGAGTTATTTTTGTGCTATGGGAAGCGAGCGCCGAGGCCATACGCTCTCCACTTGACCTCTTTACGTGCATACATCAAACAAGAATGGATGCCCTGCTTTCTCAGGCACGGGAATGGAGAACTGTAAGGTGATTTTGCTCTCCTTCCCTTCCAGCTGCACAGCAGGATTACTGTCTCGTGACAACATCTGGCACTGGGATGCTCCAGAGCCCATCAAAACTACCACGAGTATAAAACGGCTGGGGTGGGGACTACCGGGGAAGGCTCAAGCCCAGCCCACAGGGCTAACTCGGGCTCCAGCTGAGGCCATCGGGCTGCCGTGAGCGGTGCTGCCCTGGGAGCATCCGCACAACGCCCTTGCTCTCCCCTCGCCCATCGGCTCCTGCTCCTTCCCTATCTTGCCTCTCTAGTCTAAACTACAGCATTTTTGCAACAATAAGAGCTCAAAATCTTTAAAAAGGTCAAGCCTCTCCTGCGAATGGCTTTAGGAAGGGAAGGCGGCGCAGTCACTGCCCGAGCTCCCCAAGGACGCTCCGGGGCCAGGCACAGCTCTATCTAAATTCCTCTGCCAAGAGGAGGAACATCCACCAGCCCCAGCCCCCTCCTCTCCCCCACGCTCCGGGCTGCATCCCAGCACACAGGCTTGTCCCCGACCCCGCTCTGTCCCCACGGGCACCCACAGGAGGGGAGCAGGGAGCGGATGAGACTTGGGAACCGGGTTCAAGCTTTGATCAATGAAGCAGCCGCGCTGTTTCCCACCAGCTCTTCAGCAGCATCCGCCACCTATGGCACTGCTGGGAAGGGACACGGAGAGGGAGCGATCTCCCACCAGCCGAGACCAGGGAGGTGCCTCAGCGCCCGCGGCTCTCCCGGATCACTGTGCACAAAACGGGCACATTGGAAGAGTCTCTGTGACAACTTTACCTCCCTACCCACGGGCTCGGATGAATGCAAGCTTTTAAGTTGCAGTCAACAACTCACCCCCACGGTCATGGTACAGTGGTTTTGCTGAAATAGCAAGGGCTTGCTTCCTGGTTCACAAAATAAACTCTTTGGGGCAGGAACCGATTTTCTGTTAACTGTACTCACATAGTCTGGCACTGTTTATTTTAAGCTGTTAGCCATTAACAAAAAGGGAAACAAATGATCATGCAATGGCTATTCATAAGTCTGCTTCTGCTCAGCATGAGAATAAGCTCCTCTCTCATCTTGTCCCAATTCCTAGGGATGTAGAGTTTCCCTTTTTAACTACTGGAGAAACCCAGCGCCCTCATCACTACTATCCCCAGCTGTTGATACGGTCTGTGAAAGGAATCCATGACCTGGGAGAGGGACCACACCACGTCGTCGCTGCCCCAGTGAAGCCAACCATCCCGAACTGCCTGCGCTCGTCCCATCTGCTTGACACGGCAGATGTACGCCAAGGGAAGTCCCCCCTCCTTCCCTGCCGATCCAGATACTGTTTGACATGCATGTAGGTGAGAAGTGAAGTTACAAAGGTACTCAGCATCCCTCTGCTATGTCCGAGCAGCGCAGGAATCCCAGATCAGTCTGTGCAGCCGAGGCTCTTGCAGGCTGCTGTAGCTCCCCCCTTCACTGCACACCATGAATTCGTTGCCATACCACTGCCGCCTTCGCTGGGAACACCCCCGCCAGCTCCAGCTCCCTCCTGTGCCACCTCACGCCAGACAGAAAGACGCTTCTGCCACCACTAAGTCCTCCTGCTTATCACCTGCAATGACCATCAGGAGCAGAGGCAGTTGGGGAACAGCAGTTCTCCAGACTCGACTGCAAATAAAGATTTATGGAGAAAGATTAGTTGTTCAGTCCAGGGAAGTTATTTAACTAAAAGCCTGTTGCCACATGAATTGTTGTGCCTGGAGTAGCTTTCTCTTCCAGAAAACAAAGTAATCTATGCAAACATCTGGAGTAAGATTTATGACTGTGAATGTGAAAACCCATTAAATGCCTTTTGGAAGAGAGATATATCCTCATATTTCAGGGCATAAACCAAATTCTGACAGTTGGGGGATAAGGTCAAGCTTTCTAAGAAAGCGAATCCCCTAGGGCCTCATGTAACCACAGGGTCTCTAGCGCTCTTCTGTAAAACCAACTAAACCACTATTAATAAACTATCTTTGCAAAGCAGTTTTCGTAATAGTCACCTGTATTTACCAGAAGACTAAAGAAAGCAAAAGGAAAGCATCCAGCCCCAGTGACAGGGTGCAGGCTTCATCACCAGCTCCAGTTCTTTCTGAGGGCAGTGACTCCAGCAGCCAGCGGTGGCTGGCAAGGCAGGCTGCCCGCGGGAAGAGCCGGGGGGAAACCCTCCAGGGAACCAGAAATGATGGTCTGCAAGTGAGAACATCAGCTAGCCCGAGAAACGCAAGCACAAAAGTTAGAGATGATGGTGAACCGACAGCGTGGGCAGATAAGAGCTCCGTAGAGGAGACAATCTCGCAAGAAGCCCGGAGCAAGCCAAGGCTAAGTGACGAGCTTTAAAAGCAAACAACTATAGGACTGTGCAAACTGAAACGGCTTTATTTTAAAGATGCTTAAATCCAGCAAGCAAAAACTTTTTAATTCCTCAACTCTCTGGCAACAAGACAAAACTGTAATGTTTTAACTCCTGAGTCTGTCTGAAGTCAAACTGTCTGCTTCAGACGCCAACCAACGTCATGGCTGACACTTCGCTGACAGCTCGCTCGAGCGCAGGCTGAAGCTGCGAGCGGCTGCCAGTTAGTGGCACAGCGCAGAGAGCCGCCACCCCTCAGGGCATCCAGCAGAGCAGATGCTCATGTACCAGGTCACCCACAGAAAAGCACTGCTGTGCCAGGCTGGGAGGAGCTGGTCTATGGACACCAAGGGGAGAGAAGAGCAATCCCACCGGGCAGGGAGACACGCAGGAGACAGGCAGTAGGCTGTGCCAGGAGAACCTGACCTTTCAAAGGGCTGATTATTCCACCTCCCGCTCTTCCCATGGATTTTTAAGGCCAATAATAACCGAAGGATAGTGAGAAACCCACCACTGCAGCAGGAGCATCATGGTGCTGCAGCACCACAGGAGTCTTGCAGACACAACTCTTTTGCATACTGTTAGATCAGCCACAAGAAGAAAGAACTTTAAAGCGTGATGACCAACTTGGAAAACAGTTAACTGTAACTTGTTGTCATCTTGAAAACTGGCAAGAAACTGTTGAGTTGGCCTGGAGACATTTCTCTGGTGGAAGGCAGGATTCTCAGCAGGTCAGGATGTAGAACAATAATCCATATGGATAGTGACTGAAAGGGAATCAGGACAGACAGCACAGCAGTCTGGCTGTTAGCCCTCTAGGAAATTTGCCAAATACTGTGTTATTTTTTTCATTTAGCTCTCTGCTATTTAAAGGCAGCCCCATCAGGAACACAGCCTAAGGCGTTCCAGTCCTGCGCTGCCAGATAGCCATCAGATCTCATGCAGTCTTGGAGGGATGAGGAAGGTCTAGCATTTTTCAGGGATGGATGCAAGGGACAGAAAACCGACTCCCTTCCTGGATAGGATGGTACAACTGGAACCCCTGGACTGCCAATTGATTTGGCAGTGTGTCGTGTTTGAAGCATTCTTCTGTTTCAGGGACAACTGGGATACCATGAGGACCAAACCATAATGTCTTCAACTCATCTGAGCCTAACTGTGCATAGAATCATAGAATCATTATGGCTGGAAATGATCTTTAAGATCATCAAGTCCAACCGCTATCTAACTCTACCAGGTCCACTTCTAAACCATGTCCCTGAGCACCATATCTAGACGGCTTTTCAATACATCCAAGGATGGTGTTTCAACCACTTCCCTGGGCAGCCTGTTCCAGTCTTTGATAACCCTTTCAGTGTAGAAGTTTTCCCTAACGTCTAAACTAAACGTCCCCTGGTGCAACTTGATGCCATTTCCTCTTGTTCTATTGGTTACAACTTGTGAGGAGAGACCAATGCCCACCTCTCTACAACCTCCTTTTAGGTACCTGTAGAGAGCGATAAGGTCTCCCCTCAGCCTCCTTTTCTCCAGACTAAACAACCCCAAGTCCCTCAGCCGCTTCTCATAAGACTTATTCTCAAGACCCTTCACCACCTTCGTTGCCCTTCTCTGGACCCTCTCCAGCACCTCAATGTCCTTCTTACACTGTGGTGCCCAAAAATGAACACAGTACTCAAGGTGCGGCCTCACCAGTGCTGAGTACAGTGGGACAATCACTTCTCTGGCCCCGCTGGCTGCACTGTTCCTGATGCAGTGATACCTGGGATGCAAAGTGATGCCTTGCCTACTTGTGCTGAGAAAAGCAAAATCTGCGCTGAGTGAACGCACTTTTGCTTTCCCAAACCTTTGTTATTGCAGGAGAAAGAGGAATTAGAAGGCGGAGGAGTCCTCCTTTGCAGGCTGTGAGTGTGTCTGCCAGCAGCACTTCTCGCCGGGGCAGTGAGCCCCAACCCTCTGCATCCCTCAGCGCTCGGACACCAAAGGGGTGACGGAAAGGGAGAGACAAATGCCCAGTGTGATTACAAAAAGGAGGCTGGCCGTCTTGCAAGTGAGGAAGTCCACATCAGAGCTAAAGAATCTGCAGGACGTGTTTCAGAGCTTGCCTATATATAACCTGGAAATCTTGAGATAGTCTATAAACCGAGAGCACTGACAGAAAGAGATCGGGAAAATATTCATGCCTTTTCTGTTAACTCTTCCAGCATCTTTCTGGAAGAACCAATTGGACTTGAGCTTGGAAAAAAACTCAAATCTGTCAAACATTTTCTCAAAGCAGGAGTGATCTGCTCTACTCGAAGCCACACGAATCCCTCAGTGTGTTCCGAAAACAAAGAGGAATTAATATCAAAACTTTTTTTTTTTTTTAAATCTTTTACCTTTCTAATCCCTTAGAAGCTGGTGTATTTCTATAAAACCTTCTTAAATATCTCCGAATTACTGCCAAATAAGTTCAGTATATGACAAAATAAAAACTACATGTCTAGCTATTCTCCATTCCCTCTAAGGTGATCTGTTTGTGCTGCTCATGAGTTCCCAGTCCATTGCTTCTCTGACCCGTCAGAGGCTGCTGGTTTACACCAGTAACACGACAGTAACAGAGGCAGAAAGAAGAAAAGGTTTCTTTTCTCATCCAGGAAGCTTTCTGATCTGCTGTTGTAAGAAGTCTCCAAAGGTGACCTAAGGTTTTCAGAGATGCATTTTATGGACTTTAAAACATGAGAACACACTGAAATATCAGCTTTCAATATTGCTCCTCAACTTTAAAAAGGAAAGGTCTGGCTGGAGAATTGCCAAGAGTTAGGATAGAAATCATCACCTACCACTACCCTGCATTCAACATTTATAAAGGGCTCTGATTTATTGTCTCTTCTCCAAAACAAGGACTCCATCCATATACCTCCAGCTAACATAAGGTGAAACCTCACACTCAGGCAGGTCCCCTCCACCGCTGCCGCTCCTCACTGCAGACACACTTCGCTCCACAATCTCACCCAGGGGAAAGGCAAAGGGCTGCTGCTGCCTGATCCTAATGCAACCGAACACTTCTAACCCTTTGTAATACCTCGAGGCTTAAAAACTAAGAAAAGGCATAAATATGACTTAAATTAATAACACAATCAGGAGAGGAAACACCACAGCATATGATTAAGAGCAGTGCAAGCAGCCCCCCCTCTCCCCCAGCACATCACAGCCCTCATCCGCACACCCGCCGGAGCGAGCCCACCCCGGTGTAAAAGAAGGAGCACTGCTCTGGGACTCGCCAGCTGACACGGGGCATTTCATCAGCACTTTATCTGACAGAGAGAGCCAAGACTCCACTTACTATAAATCAACAATAACTTGCTGACTTAAACAAGCATCTGTTATTTACTCTGGCTGCACAAGCCAATCCATCTGGCCTTACACAGAATTAGCGTATAGCAAAGAGACATATCTGTAAATAATTTACTTCGGGGAAAAATGCCAAACTTATTATCTATTAATATTATTTGACTGTCCTATTATGGCAACAGGATGCTGCTGTCCTCTACGGCACAGCCCCGCTTCTTCCCTGAACCAGTGCTAGCAAGTTCACTGGTGGCATGCATGATGAATGAGGGAAAACGTGACTCCCAAAACGCGCAGGATAATGCTGGAATTAATGAAGAAGCAGTGCTCTGACAACAGCAGGTGACCACCCATCGGTTTGGGACCTCCGCTCGACAGCGGGGTGACATAAGGCGCGGGAGGGGAAGGTCATGGCGAGACAAGCCAGAGACAGAAACCTGCATGCCCGTCACTGGCCACCGCTGGGAACCATGGTGCCTCCCTCTCCCAGGGATGCCATGGCCTCTGACACCGGCTGCCAATGGTGTGCCGGTGCACCAAGTAAATTATGTTAGCACCGAGGAAGAATGATTTGTATTGGTTCATCACTCCAGAAAACAAGTCAGATGTGTGATTTACAGGCACATTACATTACCGGACAGTTCAGCTTCCACAATAGAGACTCACTGCTGCCCTCACAACTCCTAGAAACCAGACACTGCTCACCCACAGCCGAAGCAAACAACTGGATGAGGTCCTTCTACATGCTAATTACCAAGGAAAGATGGTGAACAGACCGTGCTGTTGAGAGGGAACACCTGGGCTCACACGTATCTCTGGTGAGTCTGACACTACAGAGCTGGACGGGAAGAAGTTGCTTTCTCAAGGGTTGAGGAAAAGGATCGTGGACACCAAGGTCAGAGTATGACTCTTGATGGACAGACAGTTCTGCCATTTGCAGGTATTGAGAGAAGTGACCCTCTGAAAGGGATGCAAGAGAGGAAAAGCACCCCCTAAATTTGGAGTTGTGGGTCTGAGCTTGCAGGAGGGTTGATGGGAACTTAAAGCACCCTTAAGAGTCAAGAGCAGAAGGAGACACTGGGTCTCACTAGGACACTAAGGCATTGGAAAGGACTGTGCTTTGCAAACTGCTTTGGCTACTTTTTGAGGGGAATTTGTAATGTGGAATGACAAGCATATGACAAAGAAATCAATTTATCCTTGAATTTTCTCCTTTACTAGGTTAAGAAACCTTAGAAAGCCACCACACTTTGTCCCCACCATTCCTGTCTGAGTCCCCTTGGCTTGGTAGGCTCCTCAAAGCAAGGCTGTTTAATCTCTTCCAACAGGAGGAAAACAGATCACGATGCTGCAAATCCCTCCAGCACTTATACGTTAATGACTGCTGATGAGAGAATTTGTGTCAGCAGAACTTGACTCTTAGGCTACTGTGGTAGAGAAAGCCAACACTTGGAGGTGGGAGTGATCTTCACTCCTCTCTCTGTATGTGTTACCTTCAGCCGCCCGTTTGAAGAAGACT
This sequence comes from Charadrius vociferus, assembly GCF_000708025.1. NCBI lineage: Eukaryota > Metazoa > Chordata > Aves > Charadriiformes > Charadriidae > Charadrius > Charadrius vociferus. The sequence continues at coordinate 1,055,128 of NW_009647444.1, forward strand.
TTGCAGCTACCACAAGTGAGGGCTCCATAGTGGCACCCGGATGCTTCATCTCCACAGATCAGGCAAGTCTTCTGCGGTGGAAAGTAATAGTCAATGGGCAAGACATGTTCATGGCCAGTCTCCAATCTGCAGTGCAACAGAGAAAGAAAACAAGGGAAAGAGTCAGCAAATGAGGTTAGGATGAGCTATGGGTGAATGCAGTGGATGGTGCTTGGGAAAACTTTCACGGCAAAACCCAACATTTTGGTGACGGGACAAGCCAAGCACTGATCAGAAAGGAGGCAAGAGATGACTAAGCCAAACCTCGCTCTGGCCACGCAGAAGACCGTGCTGGGGCGCCTCTCCTGACATTGTCCTAGGTACAATATATGACAATGTGTGGCGAAGTACAGGCACGGTGACAGCACATCCTAGAAAAAGAACATGACTGGGACTGGCTGTTGCACTGTTCATGTAATTTTGGCTTCAACAGTGAGGCTTGTATATCAAACAAGGACTCTGCGTGCTCATTAAGCTATGGGATCCCACTCCATTGAAGTCACTGTCGTCACTTCACTACAGATTAATTTATTGTTTTGATTCTTAATTTAAACAAATTATTTTGTCCTGAGCTATCCAACTCCCTTAAGCTATTCTATTCTTCTTGCTTTTTTTTCTCTTGCCTGTTTTCTACCCATTCCCTCTTTCGATACCCAGCATGGCTGGACTGACTTTTCTTCCACCATGCGTTGTTCATCCACATGACTACTAAAACCAGCCAGAAGCCTCTGGTGAAAACATAAAGCATTTGCTGTGAACGTGTCCAAGCGGACTCCTGTTTATACCCATCCCATGACTAAGGGCACTGCCTCTGCGTCTCTCGGTCACACAGGGTACATCGGGATAGTGCCACCGAGGTCCCTGCCCTGGGATGGCCCCATGGGCAGAGCGCAGCGCTGCCAACCACGGAATGGTGAAAACAAACCTGAGAGACAAAAATAAAAGTTGCAGGGTCTGCCATATAATAATTACGATTAAATGCTGGGAGCAGGTCGGTTTGGGTTACGGAGCTTCACATTTTCCACTCGCCAGCTCAGTAGTCTGAATGACCCATATTGGGTTTTCAGTCTGGGTAGCTGGAAACCAGGATGGGGATGGAAACCTGCTGTTAGCAAGGGCAGAGCACGGGCTCCCACTAAGATCTGGGGCCATCTTTGCCTGTTGCTGCCTTCCCCAACCCCCAGTTTTGACATAACCTCTTCCGAGTTCCGCTGGGGAAGCACGAGGAGCCTCCTACAGCCCTGGCACAGCCCAAGCAGGTGCCAAGCACAACGAGAGGACCGCAGTGGTGCCAGGGTGCTCAGGACGCAGAGCTCTACACCTCCAAAACCTCCCACCGCTCCCCAGCCAGCACAGCCCGCAGCTCACGTGGCGCTGACAGCGTGGGACGGGTTCCCCGTGAGACGGAATTCTGCGGGAGGACTTCGCATGGCACGGTGCTGCCCGCGCGCGCCAGGATGACACAGTGCCAACCAGCCACGTTAACCACAGCATCGAGATGCTCCGAGAGCCAGCCCTCCTATCCAACTACGTTTTCCTCATGCTTCCCACCATCCGCATGCCCAACGCCTTTTCCCTTGGCTGGTACCCGTCCTGCCACCTCCCTCCCGACACACATTGGCCACACACTTGTTTGATCAGATCTATGGAAGCTGCTTTTTCGGAAGGCATGGCAGCACGAGAGGTGCTTAGCGGACCTGCAAGTCAACGCATGTCCAGGCAGTATGGGGAGCAATGGCACGTGAAGTTATTTGCTAAAACAGGCTTTTTGTCAAAACGCTGGATCAGGCAATTAGCTTCTAACAGTCAGCAGGTCACTGCAACTTTTTGGTGAAAATTAGATCTGCTTTTAGTCTCTGGGATTGTTTGAATACTTGCAGGTGAGCTCTTAGAAATGAAATTATATTAAGAGTGAACGTGACAATGCTGGGACTTCTTGGAAAAAAATCTTTTTACTCAGAAAAGCCCCGTTTGGGCCCATAATGTGAATAAACTCAAAATCCACTGAAACAGAAAACAGCCCTGGGAGAGATGGCAGCCAGAACCCATACTGTGAATCTTCTGAAAAGTCTTGCAACTTTTAGAAAAAGGGGTCAAACACCAACACAGACCGTGGGGCAAGGGAACACTGTCCTGTTTCTCAGCCCCTCTGCCCCAAACTGCTGCCCGTGGCCAGAGCCTCTCCGCATCCCGCAGGCAGCTCTGGCAAGCAAGGCAAGGCAAGGGGACATCTCACAAGGCAAGCACAAGGCAAGCAAGGGGACATCTCACACACTGAAAGAGCAGCTGGCAGCATCGAGGTTTAATTAAGGAAAGATATATGTGTTGTCTGGGCTAACCATCAGCTTTTCCACTGGGGTTTCCATCCCTGTGGTAAGTTACAACACACGGCATCGCTGCCCCGTGCTTGCCGGGCTGAGGCTGCAGCAGGCACCGGCGCAGGCGGTTGGTCCCCCACGGTCCCCCACCTCTCCCATCTCCTCTCTCCCGTCTCGTTTCACTACTCCCAGGACACAGGGACCTCCTGCAACCTGCCCCTGCACAAGCAGCAGTCTCACAGACATTGGGATTAAAACTACTTATAGTGGAAGAGCTTGAAGAGCAATCACTGGCAAGGAGAACTGTGGCAAGGACAACGATGCACTCATGTAGGGGCAGGTGCCTGCTAATCATCTTTTGCTCAGCTACTTTAATTCTGGTAATATGAGTAGCTTCTTTAGTCCAGACTATCCATTCCCTGTTGTTCTGCTTCCCAAGAGACATAAATTAAACTGAGGAGAAAGAGGTTTTAAATGAGAAAAAACGTTTCCTCAAGAACAGATGAGGAACCAATATTTGAGTGGTTTAAACATACCATAGGCTGAAAAATATCTTCAGGTGCAGACAGGACTTAAGGGATTGTTGCTGTTATGTGAACAACTAGCTGGGATGCTTAATTTCAACCACAGATTAACTCTGTTACCAGAGTACCGGCGCGGTTTGCCTTTCCCACCGGTCAGGGCCCTTTGCTGAAGTACGGTTGTCTTTTCTGAGCCCCTCACACCTTGACAGTAAGGCACAAAATGGGACAATTATCGGTGAGATCAAAACCCAGGCTCACCTCTCTGCTCTGACCTTGCTGTCAGTTGTGTCCTTCAAGAACGCTGCTATCTTCTATTCCTCATACGAGAGCTATGCAGATCCTACCTAAATTGTAGGTTAATAACTGGAGCAGCAATTTTGTCCTCTGTTTTTAAGGCAAGAAACATTTTGAGTGATTTCTCATCTTTTTAGCAGCAGCAATCAGGATCAGTGACTCATCTGTAAGTACTGCTCAACTATCCTTCCCTGCCAATCTCAATTTCCAAGGCTTTTCTTGAATTACTGATGAAGCGGAGGAGATACAGTTGGCTGCAACATATCTGCCACAGTTAAGTCCTGACGTGACAGACATCTCCCTGCCTCCCCCTTGCAGCATCCCGCCTGTCCTCCCCGCACGGTCCCACTGTCCCGTCCCCAGCAGCGGCCCAGGCCACCCCCTGCTTTCCCCGTGCCACATCTGCACAAGCACCCAACGCTACACAGCCTTGGCGATCACTTTGAGGTGCTGCTGTAGAGCAGACACTACTAAGAAATAGCCAGCAGCAGATATAAAAGCTTTGCTAAAAACGTCTTGTTTACCCAGCAATTTTTTAGATTCCAGTAGTACCAGACCTTTCCTCTAATGACCCGTTACCTTTTTTCTCCTCTCTGTGCATTCAGAAATCTGAAAAGGGCTAATTTATGTTTTTCCATAAGGCCTTCCATACTGTGCTTTCCCCGTTCTTTGCACTACGTCTTTCAGATTGGAAACGAGCAAAAGTGACTCTCACAGCTGTCGCGATGACAGAAGCAGGACCCTCAGAAGACCTTGGGGCAGTTTTTGAGGCTTAACTATTTAAAGCTGCAAAATAGGTGAGCAATTTTAAGCAGCTTGTTAAATAGCAGTTTCTGCACGAGAAGAGTTGTGCAAGCACAAAAATGCCTTCGTGCACGTCTGTATGTAGTGTACCTATACACGCGCATCTGCCTCCCAAAGGTGCTGAGCGGAGCATTCCAGAGGTGCTCGGGCTCTCCCCACAAACCCTCGTGGGCTTGGCCAGTCTCCCCCCGAGTTGCCCACTTAGGGCGGAAACTCAGAGGGAGAGGGCAGACACTGAAGGTTAATCCTGGCTGTGAGACAGGCTCGTACCCGGCTGTAACGCTCCTGCCCTCAGGGTTTGCCCAGGGGAGCATTCAGCCCCCCAGCATCCCATCCCATCCCATCCCGTCCCGTCCCGCCCCATCCTGTCCCGTCCAGCAGGAGCTGATGTTTCGGCAGCCGGGGAGCAGCTGGGCTGCAGGCTGAGCCCTGCAGCACCAACGCGATTTCCAGCCCACTCCCGCACCGGCATTACTGGCAGCCACTGTCCACAGAGCAGAAGGAATTGCCCAGGAACGCCCTTGATTTTAAAAAGACGTCAATTTGTCTTTTCTTTTCTGTTTTTAGAGGGAAAATTGTAAAAAAAATATAACTGAAAATGTGGGCAACTCAGTGTGAGCTGTGATAATGGCACCTTTAACGATCTATTTTCCAGTTTCCGAGAGACCTTTTAAAGGCTTTCTCAAAATATGTGGGCAATAACACTGCTACCAGCCAAAAAGATGGCTTACGGAGGCTGCAGGGGTGTGCGGACTGGCAGCTTTCCGGACAGAACCCCAGACACCCACCTGGCATGGGGGTCCCAGCCACCAGCAGCGTTTGCAGCCCCTCCAGCCCCGCGCCGGGGAGCGGAGGGGTGGCTGAGCAGGAGGCTCACCATGGGCTGCCCAAAGCCTTCCTCCGAGCGGAAGTTTTTACTCCGTCGGTACCTGCTGACACACCGAGCGCGCTGCGGAGGGCTCCAGAAGACGTGACCGTAGTTTGCACAATATATGGCAAGTGTCACACTGCCTCAGAAACCCAAAGCAGGGAGATAGCGCGGTGCGGGCAGACACAACTGGTGCAGCAGTGACGTCGGGCAGAGATTCCAGCCCTGGCACACGGCTTGAAGGCCAAGGTCAGGGCTGCTCACAAAGGAGCACGGTGGTTTTCAGGGGAGAGAAAAAAACAACCTCAGTATCTCTCTTACGGCTACAGGAAGAATTTTACTGCCCTTTCAGCAGGGTTCTTTAAGGAAACGAAGAGCATCTATTGAGCTCCTGCCATGTGCAAATATTTCTGTAGAGTAGGAACTATAATTTTGCAGTACAAGCGCTTGTTTGTCAATGGTTGATTTCACCCAACAGCCCAAATTTCACAACACACCCAGAAAACCAAGGGCAACGATGGATGAGAAAAGTCAACCATTTCTCATAACCCATGGAGAAAGTTTCCACCCCAGCAAAGGACGGCACACGCGACCCAAGAGGAGCCAAGGCACGACTGCGCCCTGTCCAGAACTCCTGGCTCCAAAGACAGACCACGAAAAAGTATGTTTGCTGCTTTATCTGCATGGCTTCTGCAGTCCATGCCTACCTGCTTGAATAAGATTAATTCATTAAGCAATTCACCATGCTAATACAACACGATGCATATTCCTTACGCTCCCTCTGTTTTCCATCAGTCTGACATAACTGATCAAAATTTCCACCTCCTTCCCTCTTACATTCGACTACATTTTCCCTGTTGAAATGACTCTTAACAGTTGCAGCAGAACAACCCACCAGACTGAAGCAGAAGGCTGCGGCGTTGTTGCCTGCAGGGCTGTGCCCTGAGGGAGCAGCACAGCCTCCTCGTGGCATCGGCTCACCGCGTGAACTGCTCAGCGTCGGTGTCTGCACCAGCGGGCTCGGGACCCGCTCCGGGATTTAGCTGCCTCGTCCAGAGACATGTCTGCTAAAGCACAATGTGGTGGATTTGCACACAGAGAGACCCAGCTGGGCTGGTCTTCGGAGAATCCCTAACTGGGATTTGCCTGCCCGCCCGCCCCCCCGCCCCCGGCGGCTGCGACGCACCCCAGCTCATCCCAGCCCGACCAGCCATCAGCTGGGAATCACTGGAGAAGAGCACACACCGTGCCCTTGGGGGAAAGTCACTGGTGGTTTTGCACCGTTACAACGCTGTATCTAAAAATCTGCCTGGCCAGGATGCTCAAGAAGATGCTGAGCCATGAACCGAATAAGCTCTTGCACACAAACTTGGATGACACGGAATCCTGTCCAGTCATCTCAAGCACTGTCATTTCTGAGATACTGTGACGTTATCAGTAGTAAATGTCGCCTTTAAAATGGCACCATCTGTGCATGACATTTTCAAACACAATATTAAAAATAACTGGCTTCCCATCAAAAGAACTGCGTGGGTCCTGCCCGGACAAAGGTCTGTGACTCCCATCGAGGTGCAAGACCCACGTTTAGCGAAGAGCAGGACTGTCCATTGCAGAGTCTCACGTCCCCTTGCACCTTCTCGTTTCACTGCCACTGCCTTCAGCCTGAGCTGAACTGAATCGTCAAACAACAGTCACTAAGCCGCTCTGATTCAGATAACAAGGCCTGCACGGAAACTTTAAAGCATCCCATCTGTTAAAATGCTTTGAGCAGTTTAATCTATAAACACACAGCCTTGTACACTGAATTTATTTCCTTTTTTTCTAAATAGCCTTGAATGTGTTTCTAAACTGACCATGCCTTGTTTTCATGTGTAACTGCTGGAGGCGGAGAGGCAAGATAGCATCTCCGAGAGAGCAGAGCGTGGTGCACAGTGTGAACAACAGGGACGCGTCCATGGTAAACACATATGGGAACTTGATCTTCATCGGATTTAAATAAACATTAGCAGATGACAACAGGTTCTCCAAACATCCCTGGCAGAGAAGGCAGGCCGAACTAGCACGCCCTCAGGAGAAGGTCCTCCCACCAGCAGCTCCAGGGAGCAGCAGCGTGGGGCTCCGCAGCAGAGAGGGGCAGCAGCAGCTCGGAGGCTGCCTCCCAGCCCAGGGGGCACAAAGAACTTCAACAACAAATCCCCAAATCCATTTGCAAATCTCCTAAATTAAATTACCCTTTTTATTATTTTATTTTCAAATGCTTTGTTTACTTATTTTGACAGTTTATTTTTCACACATCGGGTCCCAGCTGCAGCTGAAGCGCCACCTCCACCAGCCCAGGCAAGCCCACAGCTCTTTGTCCTTTTGCTTTCCTCTGCTGCTCCAGCCTGGAGCTGCTCGGAAGCCGGCTGCCGTTTGCCCCGGCACCCGGGGGACTGTCCCAAACAGCCACCCCGACCAACCGAGCCACCCCACACCTACTGAGGGGATGGACGGCAGAGGCCATGTCACAACCCAAACCACTGGCGAGTCTCCTGATTTTAATGACCACCATTGGCTCTCGCCTTCCAGTCATCCCTCAGAAGGAAGCAGAAAATGAGGTTAGAAGGAGAAAGGAGGCAGGCATGGTATGCCTGAAATGCAAAGCCTGGGCAAAGCCACTCTGCAGCCTCTGTATCACACAGGTGGCCTCTGTATTTTGGATACAGTACTGAGACCCAAACTTCTGCCTCAAAACCTGATCTCCAGCCGGCGCGCTTGGGGAGCAGCTTAAATAAATCAGCTCAGAGAAGATGAGACATTTGATTTCCCCAGACAGAGAAGGTATCCACGAAAAGAGACAGCATAAATGTATTGCAAGGTTACTTCAGATGGGAACTCACCTGATCACGAAGCACGAAGGGGACAAAAAGCAAAACAGGAGTAATGCAAGCGGGCTTCAGCCCTGACGAGCACCCCCGAGGTCATCAGCGCTGTACACCATATTGTCCTGGTGACTGCAGAGTCACCTGGAGCCTCCAAGGACAAGACCTTGGTGTCCTCGGTGCACAGAGAGCCCTACTTATTTCCCAAGGAAACAGTCTGTCCTGACTAATATTTTTCAAGTAAGTTTAACCCACACCATAATCTTCCATTCTCAAATCCATCTCCTCTGCTGACAAAAAGAACATGTGACTATAAAGAAAATTAAAAATAACGGGATACTTTTGATCCATATATTTCACGCTCCAAGAGACACTGCCATCATGCCAGACAGGGAGTACTGCCTTACAGTCCCCTAGAAAACATCCTGGCTGTTACTGTACTTGGCAGGGTACCGCAGGCTTGTAGTACCACATACTAATAGTCTCCTTTTATAGGAAGACATTTAGCTTTCCCTCTTCAAAAACCAAGCGCAGTGATACTTATGAAACACTTCGGAAGAGATGATGCGAGTTCCTTGGCGGCTCTGCACAGCAGCCAGGTCTGAAGTGCGAATCTCCAGAGGTAACAAAGACATCTCCTTGTCCGCAACAGCTCCGATCCTGCTGGCCAGGGCCACCCCTCGGCAGCCCAGGTCTCTCCCACGGGGCTGGGAATGGGGACGGGAGGCTGCCGGACCCACAGCACGGCTCCCGGCGCCTCGAACAGCACCGGGGCGGCACTCCCGGGGCAGGAGGGGTTTTCTCACCAGGAATCCCCATCCTCTCCCAGGGCTTGCCGGGCTCATGCAACCACAGAGATCAACGTGGGGCAGAAGACTAAAGTTACCCTCTCCACACGCCCTTCACGTACAGATTAATGTTCCTTTTGTTTCTGTAGCGCGTGGATCTGAAAGCCAGCACTGCATTTCTAAATTAGACAAGCAGTCCCTGCTCCTGCTCCCAGACCCTTTGTAAAACAATACCTGCTCCGAGACTTTTCCCTGGCAGGGTTCAGGGACAAGGAGAGGTTTGCAGGGGCTCGTGGTCGGCCAGCACAGAGCTGTGTCCAGTGACGGGGCGCAGCCAGAGCACCTCATGTGAACCGGCCATTTGGTATCTCCACAAATCTTGGCCAATCCAAAGTTCTGTCATGCCTCAAACTGACAACGGCAGCTGCTGAGGGAGAGATGATAGAGTACGCATGGCGCTGGCAGGATGGGGACACTGATGGCAATGCCGTATGTAGATGCCCCGCTCACCTCTGCGCTCGGACAAGGACAGAGCTCCTCTCCAGCCCATGGACATCTCTTCTGCAGCCTGGCAGCAGGATGAGCACCACAAGCCCCATTCACCAACCTTGGCTGTCTAATACACAACGGGAGACCTCAGAGCCTGCATCCTTCTGGGTGCTGTCGGCATCACCTCCAGCCCACGGAGAGCACAACCAGGCAGCCGACACTCGAGCATCTCGAGGGTCTCAACCCCCTGAGCCCCCAGCCAGGGATGACCCTGAGTCACACTGTCTCATTCCGAACGCCAGGCTGACCCCTCCAGCCGTCCCTGGGCAGGGACCGAGGGGCTCGCGCCCTGCAGGAGGGTGCCCGCTGGAACAGGGCTCCCCCCGTGGTCCCTCCAGGACCTTCAGCTAACTCCACAGAATCTGATAAGTTACTGCAGAAAGAAAACCAAGGTGGGCTGATTTAAAACAACATCATATAGAACTTCTTAAGTAATCAGGATTTAATTTGGCAACAATGATCTCTCTACTTAAATAATCCATTTCCAGCTTTTCTACGCCTCTCTTGCAGTGATTTTACTAAAGAATGCATTCAGCAATGTTCCCTGCCTTCATGTTTTCTCTTTGCAACGTGGAGAATGTGTTCATTTTAAATAGGGCCGTGTTGATGCCTCTGCAGAGGACGTGACTTCTTTTCATTAGTAAGAGCCTTCTCCTGTTTAGCAAATATGGTGGGTTTTTCTGAAGAAATTATACAGTTTGTCATGACTTTTCATTTTCCATTCTATAACTTAGAAAATGGTATATGACACATTTATTAAACGCAGGGTTAATATTTTGTGATACCTGTCAAGTTGCATTCAAATGGATCCATCAATTCAATGGAAATGTGAACATTTTAATTTGCTCTTCCAGTAAGTCAGAACTAAGTTTATCAAAGGAGACTGTATTTCAAATCAATTGACCACTAAAGCCAAGTCAGGCTTATCTGTGAGCTGCAAACTCTGCTGACTGGCCTTTTCCTAAGGGATCTCCAACGTTTAATAGCTGTTGGATACCGCTGCCCCATGCCTCATTCTCTACACAGGCTGGAAGAAAATCTCCCACACTGTCTGGCTTTATCAGCTCCGAGTAGGTCTCTGTTTTGAATGACTACCCTTTGAACTGAACTGGCTAAATAAATGGCATTTTCTCTGCTTTTCCAGAGCCGGTTTAGCAACACAGTGAATTCCTGGTGCTGAGGTGCTGTCTTCTGCTGGGAGCCTAACCTCTTCCGAGACGCCAGTAAAACCCATAAACCACCCACCATTATATTTTACTGACCTCCCGTGAGCTTCACAGACTCTAGTAAACACAAGCTTCCACATTCTTCCCTGATGAGAAAGTGGGAATATGGCTCCCCACGTTGCCCCGCTTGCCATGTCTGCTTAACAGCGTTCCTCTTACGGTCCACGAACTGCCCCACCAGGTCTGTAGCAGCCGGAGATGGCATCCGCCACTGCTCCTGTGGGAACTCGTGGAAACCTGTCTGATAATCCCACTCCCAAGTTATTCCACCAAAGAACAAGTCGGTGCAAAGAGGGGCTGCAGACCGGAGCGCTCCCTGCCCCACTCAGACCTCAGCCCACCAGTGCAACGGGAAGGCTTCCAGCCGGATTGCTGAGGGATGTTCAAGAGTCACTTCCAGACACGGATATTTAAAACACATAATATCTTCCCCACTTCATTTGGCAGTGGAATTATTGCTAAGGAAACCGGTGCCGCAAATTCTGCATTTTTATTTCTCTATTGGATGAAGCACGAGTTGAAAACGGGCAGATGGCAGACAAGGGAGGAATCCAGCATGGATAAAGGAGAAGACCACAAATACCACTTACATCGGCAGCAGCCGACCGGGGAGGCACACCACGCGAGCAAGACCTGCTGGCACAGGCAGCAAAGCAAAAGGCAGCACCGCTGCCCCAGGGAGGGCCGCTGCTCCTGCCTCTCCCATCTCCGCACTGCTGAGCGGGACGGCACCCTCCTCATCCTCATCCTCCTCCCGGCAAAGCATGGCAGCCCTGGGGATGGATGGGGAAGGGAGAAAGAAACAGCAACATCCCGCTCAGGGAGCAGCTCCCGCCCTCGGCCCCACAGCATCCCCTCTCGCAGGAGGAGGATGCTGGGACTGGCCGCGGTGGCTGTGCCTCGCCCGCCGTGACAGCT